>NC_142266.1:1614359-1914359 GCF_052056855.1 Sturnus vulgaris
CACCCCCTATGGAGAAATTCTCCTGAGAACATCAGGTTTGGGACATCCCTCCCCAGGGCACCACTCCTGAGGTGAGAGTCACCCTCTCCCAGGGAACAGGGACAGGAGGAGAGGGAACAGCTTCAGGCTGGGCCAGGGGAGGCTCAGGGTGGATATTTGGGAAAAATTCTGCCTGGAAATGGCAGTGGTGGAGTCCCCATGCCTGGAGGGATTAAACAGCCCTGTGGATGTGGCACTTGGGGACGTGCTCAGCTCTGGCCTTGGCAGTGCTGGATTAAAGTCTGGCCTCCCTGATCTTTTCCAAGCAGAAGGATTGTGGGACACATCTTGAGAAAGTAAGAAAATTACAGCCTGAAAAATATTCCAGGCTGGAGCTTCTCAGCTCTGTTCCCAGCCGATGAGCTGCTCCAGCTCAAGGCCAGGGAGAATTTCTCCCAGGGTGATCATTTGGTCACAATAAAAAGGAATTAATAACAAGATAGAAGCCCTGTTGTGGTGTGTGCCCAGGCCCTGGCAATGGGGTGTCTTCTCTCTGAACCAATCTCCTTTTCTCTACTCTGGGAGTTGCAGTCCTGCTATAAAACCAAGTGTGTTTCTGAATAAACTTGGCTCTTTCTTCCTGTCATGACAGACGACCATGTAGCTGTGCATCTTATTTCTGCTGCACTTAAAGGGTTAAAACCCCTTTCCACGGCTACAAAGGATTCTGTGATTCCAAGACACACAGGGAAGAAATCCCTGAAAGCCAGCTCGTTTTTCGAGTTTTTTCACGGATTTTGGCTGCTCTTGCCTTGTTTTGGGTTCCAAGGTTTGGGCCAGAGCCACCAGAGTTCCCTGGGGACAGTAATGTGGATTCAGCTGAAACCTGAGCCCAGTGGGCACAGCACCTCGGGTTCCTGAGCAGGAATTGACTCCAAACCATCCCTGCCAAGAGGAAACCTCCGGCTCCAGCTCAGCCAGAAGGAATCGTTCCCATCCCCAGCTGCATCCTCAGCCCGTGTCTGGAAGGAAAATATTGGATTAGGGGGATTGGAGAGAAATCCCTGTCTGGGCCTCAGTTTCCCAAAGAAACAGCTCAGCCCAAAAGCCTAAAACTCATAAAATCCAGCAGGATTTTAGATTTTTTTTAGAATTTCGCCCAAACAATCCCCTCTGTGCCCCAAATTCCTTCTCTCCCACTCTTCCAGCTGCTTTTGGGGCCACCGCAGGTCCCTGCCAGCCTCTCCTGCCAGCCAGGTGTGGCGATTTGTCACAGCCGGGGCTGCTGAGCCCTGTCATTATCCAATTACCCTGAAATCGCTTTGAGCCGGCCAAATGAAGGGAAAATGCAAATCAAGGTGTTAATTCCCAGCGTCTAAAAATAGCCAGCAGAGCCGGGGATGTTTGCAGGAGACACAGGTGAGGGAATAAAGGGGGAAAAAAAACATTTCAAACAGGTTCAGTAATTCAAATCTCAGCTGATTCCCTCCGGAATTCCTCCAGGATGTTCCAGTCGGGGGAATCCCAATTCCTCCTCCTGCTGCCCCCCAAATTCCCTGTCCTGGGGGGGAATTCTGCCAGGGGATCTCATCCGTGGGGGGTTTCAAAGGGATCAAATCCGCGATTTATCGACCCTGAGCTGCAAAGCTGCGACATTCCTGGCAAAAATCCCTCCTGCCCTGAGTGAGGAATATCCCACGGATTGTTTAATGCCAGGATTGGCAGCTGGAGGGAACATTTCTATACAGAGACCTCATCTCACTTTCCCAAAATGAGCTCCTGCCCTATTGAAAGGTTGTGGGAGGGGATGGGATCCAGGGGGTGCTCCTGGGGTCCAGCAGGCGTCTCAAGCACTTCCAAACGTCTGCAGGGGTATTGTTTGAAGGGAATGCTGAGGATCTTTGGGGGGGGATGCAAAGATCACCCAGCAACTCCTCCTGCCAGGTGAGCTTGGATCAGACCTGGTGAGATCTCCAGGCTGAGAGAGAAGGGGGGTGACTCCCACCTCTGTCACCAGGCTTTCCCAAAAATTCAAGGAACAACAGAATCCTGGAATGGTTTGGGTTGGGAAGAACCTTAAATCCCATCCAGAGCCATGGCAGGGACACCTCCCACTGTCCCAGGTGCTCCCAGCCCCAATGTCCAGCCTGGCCTTGGGCACTGCCAGGGATCCAGGGGCAGCCACAGCTGCTCTGGCAATTCCATGGCAGCCCCTGCCCACCCTCACAGCCAGGAATTCCTTCCCAAGATCCAACCCTGCTCTCAGTTTAAAGCCTCCCTGTGACTCCATGGGCCAAATCCAGGGAGAAATCCCATGGCAAGGCCAGGAATCCCCATCCATGGGGGAGCAGTGCTCACGTTTCCCTCTGGGATTCATTGCAGGGAGGAAATTGGGTGGGAGCTTTATCAGGAGCAGCTGCTCCAATTCCACATTCCCAGGGACTTCGTGGGGATGGGAGAGGGTTACAAAAAATGAGGGGGGCAGGATCTGCTCAGAAGGTTTGGATTTGATCTAACAGGGAATTCTGGGATGGGTTTTGTCTTCATTATAATTATCATTGTAATTATCATTGTTTTGTTCCAGGCAGCAGCTCAGGCTCCCCATTATTTTTAATTGGCTTCGTTCCTCGTTAGATCGAACACAGATTCGTCAGCGGGCACAATTCCTCCCGGAATGCAAATCCAGGCACCAAATGTCCAGGCTGGATAAACACAGAGTGTTTCTATAGTGGGAAATATTCCCTTTGGGAATTCTCTGTCCTCTGGGATGTGGGACAAGGGCCGAGCTGGCCCGTCCCCGGCACAGGGATGGATTCAGCCTCAACACAAACAATTGGAGGGCAGGAAATAGGTGGGAATAGGAGGGACACAATTCCCAAAGGTGCATTCCCACTGCCAATTGTCCTGGAGCAGGTAAATAACAGGGAATGTTGGCTCAGCTGCTGTGTTTAACCACTGGGGCTCAGGAAATGCTGGAATTCCTGGAGCATGAATTCTGCTCTTTGCTCCAATCCTGAACAATGGCCCAAAAATCCTCGGGGCGGCCGCTGTGCCCAGATATCCATCGCTCCCACCAGGAGCAGGACAAGGAGTTGTATCCGGCCATTCCCGCTGGGATTTCAGCCTTCTTTGTCCTAAAGGGCTTCCTGTCCTTGGAAAGCAAGGGAAAGGGGCCAGGAGCTAAAAAAGGTGGGAAGAAACACGTGGAGGACACTCGGGTGAGGAGGATTTGTGGAGCCACAGAGAGGCAGGGTGGGAGAAATGGGAAGAGGTGGGAATGAGGATGGGGAGGGGTTGTTTATGCCCAGGAATGCAGAGGATTCTGAAATAGGACTTGGAGTTTCCAGGGAGGCAGGAGGGGCCTCACTGTGTCCATGGCAGGAGCAGTTTCTGGGATGAGCCCTGGGAGCAGCAGCTCAGCACATGGGATAAATTCTCTTTATTTGGGGTACCCAGAAAAGCTCAGGGAGGATTTGGGACCCACTGAGGACCCTCCACAGCTCAGGGCTGGCACCTGAGGACCCTTCCCAGCTGTGTGTCCCCAAGGTGGTCACCTGGCCACTCAGGTGTGGCTGCTCCCTAAAATTCTGGTCAACCATCAGGGCTTGGTGCCTTTGGGCCGTTCATTTTCCACCTGAAATCCCAATCCTGATGTTATTTTTGGGTGCTTTGCTCACATCACAGAGATTTATAGAGGCTGAGGTACAAAAAAATTCCAAATAAACCACATGAGGGGTTGTCCTGGTAAATCCCAGGGTCTGCAACAGCGCTGCAGGAATGGAAAATTCCTGTAAGAGCCGTTGGGGGGAAAAGTAAATAAAAAATGGGGATTGGGATATAATCAGAGGCTGTTTCCAGCCTCCAGCCCAAATTCCAACACCTCGGGCAGGCAGTTGCTCATTTCTGCTCTGCCAAACACAGGAGCACGGCACAGTGGGGTCATTATGGGGGCTGGGGAGGGCTGGAAACCGGGATTGCACCCGCTGCAGGGAATGCTGAGGATTGCTGCAGGCAGGGATTGCAGCTGCAGAGATTGCTGCTGGGCTGGGATTGCTGCAGGCTGGGATTGCTGCAGTCTGGGATTGCTGCTGGGCTGGGATTATTGCTGCTGCTGCAGGGATTGCTGCTGCTGCAGGGATTGCTGCTGCTGCAGGGATTGCTGCAAGGATTGCTGCTGGGCTGGGATTGCTGCAGGGATTGCCCTGCTCTGGGAATTGGGGTGAAAAGGGAGGGATTTGGGGCTCTGCTGCCGTGCCCATCTAGGGAGGGATTCCTGAGCTGCATCCAGGGATTTGTCCCTGCTGCAGGCTGAGGGTTGGGATGTCCAGCTGCTGAATTGGGGGTGAAGCACTTGGAGCAAAGGGAAGCAGGGCCATAAAAACACATTCCCCAAACCCAAACAGAGGGATGTTCCCTGGAATCCGGGCCAGCAGGACATCACTGGGGCTGGGGCAATATTTCTGGGAGCCTCCCGGGTTTTGGCATTTGCCCGTGGCTCTGAGGGCGGTGTAGGGATACCCAAACCCTGCTGCTGCTCCAGGGATGGATCCATGGAGCCTGGCCTGGCAGGAGCTGGATGAAAACATCCAGGGTGTCCTTAGGAAGGCCAAGAGCAGCCCTGCCAGATCTGTCACCACGGGCATTCCCATCAATCCCTCGGGAAAGGAGCTGTGAGGGAGGGTCTGGGCTCCTTCCACTGCCCTCTCTGGGAGGGGATGGATCCCACAGCTGGAGCAGCAGCTCTGGCTCACTGGGGACACTGGTGGGGGTGGGGTGACAGCAGCTCAGCCAAAATCCTGGAATGGGTTGGGTTGGGAAGACCTGAAATCCCATCCAGAGCCACCCCTGCCATGGCAGGGACACCTCCCACTGTCCCAGGTGCTCCCAGCCCCAATGTCCAGCCTGGCCTTGGGCACTGCCAGGGATCCAGGGGCAGCCACAGCTGCTCTGGCAATTCCATGGCAGCCCCTGCCCACCCTGCCAGGGAACAATTCCTTCCCCAGATCCCATCCAGCCCTGCCCTCTGGCACTGGAAGCCATTCCCTGTGTGCTGTCCCTCCATGCCTTGTCCCCAGTCCCTCTCCAGCTCTCCTGGAGCCCCTTCAGGCCCTGCCAGGGGCTCTGAGCTCTCCCTGGAGCCTTCTCCTCTCCAGGGGAGCATTTCCAGGATGGCCCAGAGCTATACTGGGATCACCCATGGGTGTGCTGGGATGGTCCAGGGCTGTACTGGGATCATTCATAGCTGTACTGGGATCATCCAGGGCTGTACTGGGATGATCCAAGACTGTACTGGGACGGTCCAGGGCTATACTGGGATCATTTAGGGCTGTACTGGGATCATCCAGGGCTTTGCTGGGAGGATCCAGGGCTTTGCTGGGATGTTCCAGGCTGTACTGGGATCATTCAGGGCTGTACTGGGATGGTCCAAGGCTGCACTGGGATCATTTAGAGCTATACTGGGATGGTCTAGGCTGTACTGGGAGGATCCAGGCTGTACTGGGAGGATCCAGGGCTGTGCTGGGATGGTCCAGGGCTGTACTGGGATCATCCATGACTGTACTGGGATCATTCATAGCTGTACTGGGATGGTCCAGGCTCCTCAGCATCACTGCAGTTGCCATGGAAACCATTCCTTAGCCACACCCTGATGGGCCCAGGACCTTCTCCCTACCCGGAGCAGTTGGCATCAAGAATTCAGGCCAGGCCTGGGCAGACAATGTTTAAATGACTTTATTTTTTATCTTTTCCTCATTTTATAAATGGGCACAGCACAGAAATAATTAAAAAAAATAGACAGTACCATTACAGTGCTAGATCCATTGGCAAAGATTATTTTTAGAGTCTTTTTTTTCTTTTTTTTTTTTTGTCATTATTTTTAAAGTTTTGGCCATTGAGTAAGAACAAAAACAATTAACAAACATTTTCTTTTCCTTTCCTTTTTGAAACAGACACTATGAAGCCATTTCAGTACTAAACTCTAGGAGAGTTATGTACATACAAAAAAAAGTTCTGTTTAAGATATGTCTCCTATTAAAAATATTTACATGCATTTTTCCCTCCCGGATTCATTGAAAGCTCCAACATTTGTAGTGTTCCAGATCTTTGTTTTATTCTTCTACTAGGGTTGGAAATCAGCTCGAAAAAAAAGTGAAGTTGGAATTACTTCAATCTTCTGGAAAGGGAGATTTTTTTTAAATTTTCTTTTTGGGATGTTTATCAATGGATAATTTTTTTTGTCTTTTTTTAAAATTATTTTATTTTTAATTTATACAAGAAGGTTTGATGTTTATTTACAGGAGGAGCAGTGGGTGATGGTTTATCCTGGAGATGTGGTGGTGAGAGAGAAGGGGGGGGATTTTAAAAAGTTTTTCTATCAAACTGCAATGGATTCCTGTTTTTTGGGAGTCTGGTTTGATTGTCAGCTGGGCTGGGGTCACTTCGGCCAGGGGGGACCCTCAAGGGGGGGAATTGCAGCAGGAAAATCCCTGGTGCCCTGGAGGTCTCGGGAGAAGCGCTGGAATGTGGGGTGTGAAAAAATCGGGGTTGTTTTACCCAAAAATCGAAATAATGGGAAAAATAAACATAGAAATGGGAAGTTGGGACTCTGCAGACCGAGGCTGCTCTGCAGAGATGGGGGAGCTGCCAGCACGAGCCTGGGCTGCTCCGGAGCCCGGGGGGCTTGGGGTCCATCCCAGGATCCCATCCCGGATCTGCTCCGGCCCTGGCAGCAGAAAAAGGATCCTGATCCCCACCCGAGCTCATCCCAGCCTGTGAGACTGGGACTGGGATCACTGGGACTGGGATCACTGGGACTGGGATCACTGGGACTGGGATCACCGGGACTGGGATCAATGGGATTGGGATCACGGGGAGTGGGATCACTGGGATCATCGGGATTGGGATCATTGGGACTGGGATCATTGGGACTGGGATCACCGGGACTGGGATCACCAGGACTGGGATCACCAGGATTGGGATCACCAGGACTGGGATTGGGGTCAGGGGGATGTGAAGGGCAGGGAGGGGAGGGAGGAGCAGCAGAAACTTGAGAGGTGGAATGCCACATCACTTGGGATACGGGAATGAGACCCAATCCTGCATCCCTTGGGACAGGAAATCCTTCATCCCTTAGGAACAGGGCCAAGGCTGAGTCCCACATCCCTTGGGACAGGGGCTGAGGGGGAATCCCGAATCCTTTGGGACAGGAGTTGAGGCTGAATCCCACTTTCCTTGGGACAGGAAATCCCACATTCCTTGGGAGCAGGGCCAAGGCTGAATCCACATTCCTTGGGCAGGGAATCCCCCATTCTTTGGATGGGAACCAGGCTGAATCCCACTTTCCTTGGGCAGGGGATCCTGAGGCCGAACCCCACATTCCCTGGGTCAGGGGCCGAGGGCAGCAGAGCCCAGCACGTGGTGCTGGAGGACAAATCCTCCTCCCTTTCCTCTCTTCCCTCCTCCTTTTCCTCCTTTTCCTCCTGCTCAGAGCCCCCATCCCGTGCCCATCTATACATCTCTACATATACATTAATTACATACACATATATACACACACAGACACGCCCAGCCCCAGCCCTGCTCTGGAGAGCCCAGGGAGCTCATTCCCACCAAACCTTCCCAGACTGGAAGCTCAGCGTTACTTCAGAGCCTGGCAGAAAACCTTGGAGCCTGGAAAAAATCATGACAAGGGTGTTTATGGGAGAGAAAGGGAATTTAGAAATCCATTCCTGTTCTTGGCTGATGGGTTTGTTCCTGTGGAATCCTCTGAGCTGGTGATTCACTGCAGGGAGAGCTCAGAATTCTGGAGCTGGAGATGAGGCAAAGGAACCCCCAGATTGTCAGGGAAATGGGGGAGGGAGTGGGGAAATCTGAGGCAAACCAGCCCATCCTGGCTGTCATCCATGGATGACATCCCCTGAGCCATCCCCTGAGCCATCCCCTGCACTGCAGCTCGATCCCCCAGCACGGCTCCTTTATGGAAAGATCCAAAATCAGAGATTTTGGGAGGAAAGGGACAATTCCATCCCAACACAGGGACCTGGTGCTTTTTATAAAAAGATCCAAAATCAGAGATTTTTGGGGCAAAGGCACAACTCCCAGTCCTGCAAAACCCACTCAGGGCTGGGTCCTGCTGCTGCTGGGCCCCTTCCATGTCCTGCCCTTCCCAAACTCCCCATTCCAGACCTGGTTTGGGCTCTGTGCTCTTCCCTTCCCTTTGTTCCTCCTGCCTTCTATGGATGGATGTGCACCAGGAGTTCCTGGATATTCTCCTGCTGGATATTCTCCATCATTCTCCGGCTGCAATTCCAGCAGGGAGAGCCCCAAGGCTGGCACAGCTGGCAGAGCAGCCCACACCACCCTGCAATTCCAGAAACTCCTAAAATTATCCAGCTGGAACAGCCAAGAGTCTCCCTGCGGCTCCAGCACATCACAGACACACAGGAGCGTGCGGAAAAGAAATGGAAAAGCCGTGGAAAATCCCTCGGGGAGCACAGCTGGAAGGACCAGCACATCTGGGCGCTGCTCCAGCTGTTCCTGGCTGGGATCACCATGAGACGTCGGAATCTGGGCAGAGGGGACGATGCCAGGCTCGGCTTTGGGAAGGGAAGGTGCTGGAGATGCCAGAGTTCATTTTGCCAAAAATCCGCTCCGCAGCCGAATCAGCAGCTGGGGGTGGCTCCTCCTCCCCTCTCCCTGCCCGTCTTCCACCAGCGAGCCCTGAAAAGCCCCGGAGCAGGAGTGGCTGCAGGAGGGAGCAGCTGCCTCCACCAGCCCTCGGGGTTTTATCCATCCCTGCGGCTCTGCTCATGGAGAAATGACGTTATCCAGGAGATTTTGGGAAATGGGCTTTCCCAACAATTCCTGCTCATGTTCAGCTCCATCCCAACTCCCTGGAGGGAGGCACAGGATCACATCCTCCAGCATAAAACTTTTTTTCCCTTCAAACATCAGCTCCAACAAACCCCATGGTGCTGAGACAAGAGGCTGTGACATCATTAACATCACAAAAAGCGGTTTTTGGGTTTTCCAAACCCAAAAAATTCTCCTGGAGCTCACATCCCTCTCCAGGTGGAGAGCAAAAGCGTGGAAGCAGGAGATAAACAACGAATTATTTGATCATTTCTGATTAACAGTTTAATTGCCTTCACCTTTTTTTTTTATTGTTTTTATCTCATATTTTAATTACTGCAAAAGTCCTGCCCAGGCTCCTCTCACCCTCCTACCTCCAGCTTTCCTCACTCCTGAAGCTGTGATGGATTTAAGTGCCAGGATTACAACCTAACACCAGCTGAGAGGGACGAGGTTAAGCTTGAGTGAGTAAAAAAATTGTATTATGGAACATCAGACTATTAAATAGGGGGAAAAAATGGAATGAAGAAGATTAAGAAGGCAGCTCTGAAAAGCGGCATTAAAAAGATTAAGCTGGGAGGGTTGGTTTGTTTTTTTTAAGAGCAAGCTCCAAAGATTAAATCCAGGTTTTCCCAAGAGTTGAGGATTTTGGGTGGCCTTGGTGACCTTGATTTGTGCCACTCCCCTTTGTGTGATCCCAACAGGGCCAAAATCCTAAAATCATCAAATCCAGGAGTCCAAACTCCCTCTGGAGCAGCACAAAGTGGCTCTGGGTTGGCACCAGGCCCCTTCTGAGTTGTTCCCTCCTTTGGAGCATCCTCATCCTCATCCTCATCCTCATCCTCATCCTCCCTCCAGGATGGACATAGAAATGGTCACTCCCAGTGCCACCCCCCAAACACCCAACAGGGCCTTCTCCAACCTCCAAGAACCTGAACCACGAGGATTTTGAGGCTGACAGCTCAAAAATGAGGATTTAGAGGGAGCTCTGTTCCCTATCCCAAAGTAAAGCCAGGTTGTCATTTTGGGTTGTATCCCAGGGAAAAGCAGCCCAAAGCTCCCAACTTGCCAACCCCAAATCCTACCCAAGCACTATCCCAGTGCACTGAGAAATTCCAGGGATTTCATTTCCTTCCATACCTGTGTTACTGTGGGTATACAGGAGTAGACATATATATTTTATATATATTTAAAATATTCTTATGGCCTCAAATCCCTTCCACAACGAAGCTCTTCTGTCTTGTAACCCCCACCAGGGCCATAAAACCCTAAATCCACCAACCCCCCTCAGGGACCAAAGTGTCCCTGGCTCCGTGCAGGTTAATTCACAAATAAATGATTTTTTTTTCCCCAAAATTTTCCCATTTAAGTTGCTCCAAGAGCAAATCCAAAGTCTCCATGGGACCCAGTCAAGATCATGACCATCGTGACAACAAAGCTCCACAAACAGGGCTCCAGCTAATTAAGAGCCACCTCATTGGAACACCTTAATTGAAATGTCTTGATTGAAATATCTTAATTGAATCTGTGTGCAGAGATTGCTCTGGAAAATCCAGCCTTTCCCAAAGGCACTGGAGGCTCTGGCTCTGCACCCTGGGCAGCCTCGGAGGGGACACCTGGGGGTGCCAGGCTCGGGTTCTCTCCAGCCCTGTGGGTTGTGCTGGGATTTAAACGCCAACAAAGGAAAACCATCAATCCTGGGGATTCAAACAACAAAGGAAAACCATCATTCCTGGGTCTTTCCACTGATTTGGGGATCTTTCCAATGATCCAATCAGCCCTGGGGCAGAGCCGTGGTTCTGCCTCCTCTTCCTCACCTCTGGAGCCGCTGGGATCCCTGCCGGACCCCGAGGGGACCGGGATGGTCCGTGCTTGGCTTTCCTTCCAAGGCTGCATCCCCCGCCTTGCAGAGCTCTGTTATCCCCTC
Organism: Sturnus vulgaris; assembly: GCF_052056855.1. NCBI lineage: Eukaryota > Metazoa > Chordata > Aves > Passeriformes > Sturnidae > Sturnus > Sturnus vulgaris. The sequence continues at coordinate 1,625,116 of NC_142266.1, forward strand.
TGGAACAGCCAGCAAGAGGATTCAGGTTCTCCAGTCCCACTCCTCCCCAAGGAATGTCCTGCAAAGCCGAGCTTTAGTGGTCACAGTGAAAACCCAGCCCAAGCCAAGTCCCTTCCCGGCCAAACTCCTCAGCCAGAGGTGGATCCAGGAGATTCCAGCGGGTAGCAGGAGGGCAGCAGCCTGGGATGCCCCAATGCAGCTCCACAAGCTCTCCAGAATGTTGATCCAAAGGGATCATTCCTGATGTTTGTATTTATTTTCTTTTTTCCCCACTCCAGGAGCGAATCCCAGGGCACCAGGTATTCCAGCCCCTTGTGCTTTTCCCAAGGTTCCAGGAGTGTTGGAGAGCCGTGTCCTCTCTTCCAGCAGAAGGGGAATCCTGCAGAGCGACCAAACCCATTCCGAAAGAAACCCAAAATATAAAGACGAGACAGAGGGAAGGAAATCTCCCTCCTTTATGGACGGAAATAAAAGGGGAATAAATCCAAAGCAAGCCCCCAGTGCTGCAGGGCTGGCAGGAGGCGTCCGGATCCCAGAGTCTGTGGTGGTGGGAGAAGTCCAGTCGAGCTCCAGGCACCACGGGCAGCCCATCCTGTGCTCTCCAGGGCATTCCCGGGCACGGCTGCCCTGGCATCGGCCCCTTGGCATCGGCTCCTTGGCATCGGCCGCGTGTCCCGTCCCTCCCGCCAGCAGAAAGGCCAGCGGTGCTCGGTGTGACCTCAGAGCTGCTCGGTGTGACCTCAGCACTGCTCGGTGTGACATCAGCACTGCTCAGTGTGACCTCAGAGCTGCTCGGTGTGACCTCAGCACTGCTCAGTGTGACCTCAGCACTGCTCGGTGTGACCTCAGCGATGCTCGGTGTGACCTCAGCACTGCTCAGTGTGACCTCAGCACTGCTCGGTGTGACCTCAGCGATGCTCGGTGTGACCTCAGCACTGCTCAGTGTGACCTCAGCACTGCTCGGTGTGACCTCAGCGATGCTCGGTGTGACATCAGAGCTGCTCGGTGTGACCTCAGTGATGCTCAGTGTGACCTCAGCATTGCTCAGTGTGACCTCAGAGCTGCTCGGGGTGACCTCAGCACTGCTCGGTGTGACCTCAGCAATGCTCAATGTGACATCAGAGCTGCTCGGTGTGACCTTAGCGCTGCCCCGGGCACCCCGTGTCCCCCATGCCAAGGACGCGTTTCCTCCTTCAGCCGCCGAGGGTTTTGCTTTGTAAATTCACAGTCTGATCCCAAAAAGAGAGAGAGAGGAGGGGGGAAAGAGAGAGACCGGATGGAGGAGAGGAGGGGGAGGGTTTGGAGCGGGAGGGAGGGAGGGAGGAAGCGTGAGGCACTCCGGGCTCTCGCTCTACGCGTAGAACTCCTCCTGCTTGTCGGGTTTCTGGTAGGTGACGTTGGCCTGCTTGGGCTCCTCCAGGGTGTAGCTGCCCTCGTCCTTCTTCTTCATGCGGTAGATGAGCAGCATCACCAGGAAGGCGGCGAAAAGGGCGCCCACCACACCACCCACGATCACCGCTGCAACAACACACAGGGACACGGCTGTCAGTGCCACCCGCGGGTGTCAGTGCCACCCACAGACATCAGTGCCACCCGCGGGTGTCAGTGCCACCCACGGCCATCAGTGCCACCCACAGACATCAGTGCCACCCGCGGGTGTCAGTGCCACCCACAGACATCAGTGCCACCCGCGGGTGTCAGTGCCACCCACAGACATCAGTGCTGCCCATGGCTGTCAGTGCCACCCGCGGGTGTCAGTGCCACCCAGAGACATCAGTGCCACCCCCGGGTGTCAGTGCCAGCCACGACCATCAGTGCCACCCACAGACATCAGTGCCACCCACGGCCATCAGTGCCACCCATGGCTGTCAGTGCCACCCACAGACATCAGTGCCACACACAGCCATCAGTGTCACCCATGGCCCTCAGTGTCACCACTCTAGTCTTCAGTGTCACCCCCTGCCCTCAGTGCCACCCCCAGCCCCAGCCTGGCTTCCAGCACAAGGACTTTGAGGGGGGATCATTTGGGATTCCAGCCTGGTTTGGCGCTTTGGAAATTTGGGAGCAGCCTTTCAGCAGTGGCCGGGTCACTGCAGCACATCTTTGGATTTCCAGGAAAAAAATCTCATTTTTGTCCTGGGAATCCATCTCAGCACAAACCAATTGTGCACAACATTCCTGGCAGAGGCATGGAGACCCCTGGGACCCCCAGCAGAGCCATGGAGCAATTTTGGGAGGTGGGTGTGGGTTATGCCAGGCTCAGCACTATCCCAGTTTGGGGGCTTCATTTGGGATTCCAGCCTGGCTTTGGAAGTTCGGGAGCAGCGCTGAGTGCTGAGCTGTGACCACAGAACATCTTTGCACTAAAATCCCTTTTTTTTTTCCTGGAAATCCATCTCAGCAGAAAGAAATTGTGCAGAGCTTTCCTGGCAAAGGCATGGGGACCCTGGGACACCCCAGGGAGCAATTTCGGGAGGTGGGTGTGAATTATCCCAATGCCCTTCCCAGGACTGTCCCCTCTCCGGGGACAGCCCAGCTCCTTGTGCCCCCAAACCCCCAGCCCCATATCTCACCTATCAACACCTCTTTCCTCTCCAGGATGTTTTTCTGGGGCAGCTGTGCAGCCGAGTTGCCCGAGTCTATCGTGTTGTCCATCAGCCCCGTCTCCACGTTCCTGCCGGACCCCGGCGCCGCCGGCGCTGTCACCACGGCCATCACCTCATTCCCGAGCTCGGGACGAGTCGTCTCTTCCTCCTCCCGGATCTCGAAGTCCCCGCTGGGGCCGCTGCTGGCCGGGACCTCCAGCTCGCTGTCGGGGACTGTTGTCACCTCCCCTGGCTCCATCTGGGAGAAAGGACAAGATGGAGCAGGGGACAAGGACCAAAGGGTGTCTACAGGGAGGACATCACTGGGCTGAGGACAGGCTGGGGGACATAGGGACAATGTTGGGGTGTCCCTTCCTTGTGTCACTGAAGTTGTACCACAGTGACAACACAACCGCACAACTTGATGGTCACCAAATGGCTGAGGCCACCATGGCTGAGCTGGGCCATTGTCTGTCCCCATTCCAGGACCTGTTCCCTGTAGTTTCTCCTAAAGAAACCCCATCCCAGACCCTTCACGCTTACAAGGAAGAATTTCTCCCCAATATTCCATGGCAGACCCTCCGTGGGCTCTGTCCCCAGAGCACAGGTTGGATGTCACCACTCGCAGGTGACTCACTCCTAACAGGAGGTGACACAACATCCAGCACAGGAGAGGAAGGATTGGATGCCTCTGGATGAGCCCCAGGAGTCCCTTCCCTCTTCCTTTCCCCCCTTCTGCCGCACAGGGCAGGAGCAGGAGGATGGGTCCTTGTCACCCTGGGCACAGAGCTGCCACCCAGGACACAGAGCTGCCACCCAGGACATGGAGCTGCCACCCAGGACATGGAGCTGTCACCCAGGACACGGAGCTGTCACCCAGGACACGGAGCTGTCATCCAGGACACAGAGCTGTCACCCAGCCCAGCTCCCTTCTGTCCCTGCCCAATTCCCTTGGCAAGGAGGGGATCCTAGCCTCGAGGGCAAATATTGCCTGGGAATATGATCCATCCCACCCCCTCCATCCCATCCCTGACCCATTCACTGCCTCCTGCACATCCCCTCGGGACCACAACCCCTGGCCCTTCCCCGTTGTCCCTCGGCGTGTCCCCCGAGCTGGAGCATCCCCGAGCCAAACCTCCCCGGGATCCCTCCCTGCTGGGGCAAACGGCTCCTTCCCGCCCGCCTCGGGCACAAAGCAGGATTCAGGACGAGCCAGGATTCAGGATGAGCCAGGATTCAGGACGAGCCAGCACTGAGGACGAGTCAGGAGCTGTGCGGGGCGGGGGTGGGAGCCCTCTCCATGTCGCGCTGCCCCGGGGCCAGCGCACGGCTCAGCGCTTCCCACGAGCGAGCGGCCGGGGTTGTGACAGGGATTAATTGAAGGTCAGCGAGAGCCCCGAGCGCTCCGAGCACGCATTTGCAGGCGGAGAAGAGGGAGTAGTTTAGACAAATCACTCCACCTTTCAGTCAAAGCGGCTGCAAAGGGCCCCCGAGGGGCTCTGAATGCGAGATGGAGCTGAAATTCCTGCTCAGGACACCCGAGGGCTGGAAATGCACCATCAAGCCGTAATTGAGGAGAGTTTGGCACTCGCGGGCAGGGCTGGGAGCTGGGACATGACACCAAACCCCGAGGAAAGTCGCTGTGTCCCCGTGGGAGGTGGCACTGCCGCCCTCCCGCCTGGGGAAGCCGTTCTGCAGACGGCAGTGCCGGGGGCACCGGGACTGGTGGCACATCCTGGGTGCCCCCAGGAGCTCCAGCAGCCCGGGCTGAACTCCCCCTTTCACATTCCCAGCCCAGATGTTCTGCTCTGGAATAGCCCAGCCTGCCTCCACCTCCCTCACAGCAAAGGCCAAGGATGGATGGACACCAAAGGCCTCCCGTGGCCACTGCTCGGCTTCCCACGGAGCCCAGGAGCCCCGAGCAGGTGAGAAGGGCTCTGGCCTCCTACCTGGGGGGCCTCTGTGGGCGGCAGCGTGGTGGCCGTGGGCAAGGCCGTGCTTTTCTCGGGGGGCTCTGCAGTCCTCGAGGTGCTGGGCTTTGGCAGAGCCCTGGGCTTGGCCGTGCTGCTGGGGACAAGGAGTGACGTGGCCACCTCTGTCGGGGTGCTGGCTTCAAGGACGGGCGTGGTGGGGGTCTCCAGGGTGGTGGCCCGGGTGGTGGCCGCCTTGGTGGCCAAGGGGGGCAGGAACCTCCGGATGGTGGTGGGCTTGGCCGTGGCCACGGTGGTGCTGCTTGTGGTCGTGGTGGCCTCTGTGGTGGTGGTGGTAGTGGTGGTGGTGGCCACGGTGGTGGGAGTGGTGGTGGCCACGGTGGTGGTGACTGCAGTGGTGGCCGTGGTGGTTGGGGGCTCGCTGGCCGCGGTGCTGGGGGTGGTGGTGCCTTTCCAGCTGGGCACCAGCGGCGCTGCCGTGGTCCTGGGGATGAGCAAGGCGCTGGTTGCCTGCCCGGGGCTGGTGTCCTGGGGGCTGGGGGACGGCTCCAGGGGCGTTGCCACGGGCTGGGCGGCGGTGACGGGCAGCACGGCCGCTGTGGTGGGCAGTGTCACCAGCGTGTCCGTGGTCAGGCTCACGGCCGTGTCCAGCCCCAGCTCCGGCTCGAAATCTGAAACGGGGCGACAAGAGGGAAGAGTGAAACCGCTGCTGATGAACTTCCCTGGCGCCGCCCCCAAAATCCGAGAGCACGGGTGGTTGCAGGCTCGGCAGAAACCGAGAGCTGATCCTGTGTGGTGGCCAAAGCCCTCTCTGGGGTCTATGGAGGAGCCAGTCCTGCCCAGAGGCTGAACGGGACACGGAGGCACTGCAGCCCAACTTTTGGGACAGCTCCCGTTGCTTTTGTCTCAGAGGACAACTCCAGTGATGGATAAAGGGCAATTCCAGCCCTCACATCCCCTCTCCAGCCCTCCAACCTCACAGCCAGCCAGAGACCCTTCTCCAGAGCCCCCAAACCCTACATCCAGCCAAGGGTCCTCCCAGGAACCCCAAACCCCAGAGCCAGCCAAGGACCTTCCCAGGAACCCCAAACCCCACAGCCAGCCAAGGACCTTCCCAGGAACCCCAAACCCCAGAGACAGCCAAGGACCTTCCCAGGAATCCCAGGAACCCCCCAAGCATCCAGGGGCCCTTCCCAGGGGCCCCCCAGTTACTCACACCCCGAGCCCGAGCCGGAGTAGACATCGTCCAGCTCATCTTCTCCAAAGGGATCGTCGTCCCCGGAGCCCTCCAGGTCCACGGGCCTCTCGTAGTTCTCATTGCGCCAGCGCTGAGCCTGTGACCGGACAGGGAGGGACAAGTGAGCGGCTCCAGCCCCACACCGGTGAGAGCCCAGCCATGGGAAAAGCCAGACCACGGCAGCAGCACAGAAACCTCCAGCTGAACCACCCAGAATCGCGGTGTTTTCCCCCAGAACAACTCAGAGTGAGCTCACATCCACTCCAACACTTCCCACGGACAAAAAGCTTTTTTTTTTTTTTTTTTTTTTTTTTTTGGTGGGAAAACCCAACAATTCCTTTTGGAAGCTGTAAGAAAAATGCTCGCTTTGCTTCTCCAGCTGGCTGCTGTTCAGCCTCGATGATTTCCCTGTGAGTCCTGGCTCCGGTGTGACAGCAACACCTCATCAGCTGCCACAGCTTGGGAAGCCTCGAGAGGAAACAACACCAGACTTCAAATATTCCCCTTCTTCCCCGAGCTGCGAAAACGCGGGGAGCCCTCGCTAGCAGCGCTCTTAAACATCTTGTTTTGCAGATCAAAGTGTCTCCTGTTGGCGTTGCAAGGAAATGCTTTGACACCTCATTACAAGGCAAACAAGGCAGCTTTGATCTGCGAGATCGCATCAGATGTTTCAAGATGTAACGAGCCAGGTTCCAGCTTCAGTTTCAAATCAAGGCCTTGAAGGGTCCCTGTCGCCTCTCAGAGCATTTTACCGCCCGAAAACTGCTCGGGGTTTCTTTGTTTTCGCTGCAGCTTGGAGCAGGAAGGAGTTTTGAACAGTCAGACGGAGAAATTTGGGACCTGACTCGCGTTTTGTCCCTACATCCCTTCTCCCATCAGGAGAGAGAATCCATTAGCTCCGGAAGGGCAGGGGGAGTTGAGATTTTAAGTGTCTGAGCTGTGTCTGGCTGGATATGTTCCAGCTCTTCCCAGCAGCCACTGGATGTGTCCAACACCCCTCGTGCTTCCCAAATCTCTGGGAATATTTGGCCTTTGCCCCCCAGCTGATGCTCCATCCTGGACTCCCAGCACCCGCTCACCAGCAGCTCACTGGAATTTGTGATCCAGCAGAATAAATCTGCAGGGCTTTGGGAGTTGCACAGCCCAAAACTATGAGACGGGTCACCAAAACTGATGGGAAGGCAAGGCAAAATGCCCAGGATTGAGGGGATGCAGGAAGAAACACTGGGAATCACTCTCCTTTTGATGTTTTCACACCCAAAGTATCGAGGCTCCCCAAGAAAAGGAGAGCCCGGCACTCTGCAGCCCATCCACATTCCCAAGGGTGGGATTCTCCCTGTGTGACCTGCACAGCCTCTCCCTGATGGCAGCCACATGGCCTCGCTGCCTTTGTTCCTCCTGAAATTGGAACCAGATGAGGCCGTTCCAGACTCCTGGCTCCGGGCTTGGAGCAGGAAATGGGAACAAAGAGTCAGCTTGGCACAGCAGCCCCCATCCATCCAACACCCATCTGTGCATCCATAATCCATCCATAATCCTTCCTTCCTTCCTTCCTTCTTTCCTTCCCTCCTTCCTTCCTTCCTTCCTTCCTGGAATCCTTCCTTCCTTCCTTCCTTCCTTCCTTCCTTCCTTCCTTCCTTCCTTCCTTCCTTCCTTCCTTCCTTCCTTCCTTCCTTCCTTCCTTCCTTCCTTCCTTCCTGGAATCCTTCCTGGAATCCTTCCTGGAATCCTTCCTGGAATCCTTCCTGGAATCCTTCCTGGAATCCTTCCTGGAATCCTTCCTTCCTCATCCATCCATCCATCCATCCATCCATCCATCCATCCATCCATCCATCCATCCATCCATCCATCCATCCACCTAACCCTAAACCTGAACAACCCCACAGCTGGGACCAACACAAACCCCACAGCAACCCCACAGGCAGGACCAGACCTGGGGGGCCCCACCTGCAGCACAGCCCCAGCCAAGCTCCACAAAGACTTGGGAACAATCTCCAGGAGTTCCTGGTGCACAGGGGCGAATTTGGGACGTGGCTGTTCCCAAAGAAGCCCCCTCATCACTCCATTCCCAAGGCACTGATGTAACCCCCTCCCAACTGCAGCCCCGATGGTTTGAGGTCAGGCTCGTGCCATAAATCCCGGGAGCAGTCGGGGTTTATTTGGATTTAGTGCTGCTTGGATCGTTAATGCTCCGTGTGCCCCTGGCCTTGCATGGCCCTCCCTCCCCAGGAATGAGGGGCTGCTCCCTCCAGGAATGAGGGGCTGCTCCCCTGGGAATGAGGGGCTGCTCCCCCGGGAATGAGGGGCTGCTCCCTCCAGGAATGAGGGGCTGCTCCCCTGGCCTGGCTGGGACAGGGGGGAAGGCAGAGTTTGCCAGCTCGAGAAACCACAAATCACTCAGGACAGCTGCTCCCACCTCCCGACCTGGGGCTGCCTCCCCATCCATCACAGCCCCCATTCCCAATCCATCCCAGCCCGAGTTCCAAATCCATCACAGCCCTCATTCCCAATCCATCCCAGCCCCTATTCCCAATCCATCACAGACCCCAAGCCAAGCCACAGCTGCCTGGATTTGTCCCAAAAGAGAATCTTCATCCCAACTTTATCCCTGCCCCAGCAGCTCTGTGTGGTCAAACGATGGCTGGAGGGACCCTTGGATGTGCTGGAGCCATCCCTGCAGCCCCCAGTGCCCCTGGCTGGGGCAGGGACTGTCCCCACCCCGCTGCAGGAGGGATGGGGCTGCTGCTCCAGTGAGAAAATCTTTTCCAAGGCATGGATTCCATGCCTGCTGAGGGCTGGGGTGTCACACCAGCCACGTCCCCATCTGGATCTGTCCCCTCCCGTGGTGGGATGAGGGACAGGCTCGCAGCATTCCAGGTGCTCCGAGCAGCCCTCTCCAGGTGCTCCATCCAAATCTGGGCCAGGCAGAGAATTCCTCGGGGCAGGGAGGAAATCCCAGTGTGCTGCTGGTCCCCACTCTGTTCTGTCACCCCCGCCCTGGTGGCACCAGGGTGCCATTTATTAGCCAGCTCCAGCCAAGGGCCAGCAGCTCCCATCCCTGCAATTCCAAGCGCCCAGCTGATGGCTCTTGGCAGGGGTTCCTCACCCAGCCCAGCACTGCTTCATTAGGGAAATTAAAACCAGAGCACGGCGGGGGCAGCGGGATGAGGCTGGGCTGGGGCCGCGTCACTTCTGGATAAGGAGTGGGAAGGTTTCAGTGTGCCCAGGGAGGTGCTGGCTGTGCCCAGGACTGTCCTGCAGCCTGGGAACTGCTCCTGTCACTGCCCTGTGTCCCATGAGCCATCACTGGGAGCAGCCCAGGTCAGGATCCAGCCCTGGCATCACCCAGACCCCAAACAACGGCCCCGTTCCCACTCCCCCAGGGTGCCCAAAGGTCACGGCTCTGCTGCTATAAAAACAAGCCCTGATGAAGAGCAGGCTCCAGGGCAGGGCCAGAAAGTCACGTTCCACTGAACGCTCCCTCACTGCGCTCTAGATGACCCCCAGTAAGCGCCAGACACAAAGGGTTTGGAGCTCAGCACTGACATGGCCCCTACACCGAGCTGGGATAACAAACACATCCCACCCCATCCCAAAGGATCCTTTACCACCTGAAAAGGGGGATTGGCAGGTGATGATTCCCAGCCGGACACTCCCTGCCCCCTCCCCTGCCTCCAGCTTGGCTGGGCTGGCAGGGAACGGCAGCCAAGGGGCCCCAGCAGCACAAATCCCTCCCAAACCCCACACTGCAAAGCCAGGGAGGGCTGGGACCCCTTGGCCTGACAGGGGGATCAGGGAGGCCTCAGTCCCTCTCCATGGGCCGTGTCACCCGCCCAGCATGGCCAGTGTCACCCCCTCCCTCCTCTCCCCTTGTCAGCGTGGGTGGCACCATTTTACAGGTGAAAAACATAAATCTGGGGTACAGGGTCTCACCCAGCCCCCCCCAGGAGCAGATCTCCAGGAGATTTGGGGGCTTAAAAACTGCAGAGCACAGAAAGGACCCTCCTGTCACCTTCATGGTACAAAGATGGTTCTGCAGAACCCTCTGCATCTCTGACATATCCTGGAGGCCAGGGAGCGCCTGGTTTGGAGCTTCCTACATTCCCTGTACACCCCTCCTTCCCCAGGCAGGGAAGATCAGAGCATTTTATTATTTAAGGCATTTCCACTCCATGGAAGGGCTTTTGCAGAGACAGAGGATTTGGGGTTTGAAAAGATGTGGAAACCAAGGCACAGAAGGGACCCTCCTGTCACCTTCGTGTGAGGCACAAGATGTTCCTACAGACCCTTCTTCATCTCTGAACACATCCTGGGGGACAGGGACTGCCTGGTCTGGAGCTTCCTAAATTCCCCAGGCAGGGTGTTTTATTATTTGGGGCATTTCCACTCCATGGAATGTAAAACTCCCTAAATCTGCCCCAAAATAAAACCCAAAAGGCGCTGCCGTGGTAAAAGCTCTCAGTGCTGAGTGTGTCGCCTTGGGGAGGAGGGAAACCTGGGCAATCAAATTAATCCATCCTCAAGCACCGGGAGAGGCCGGGGAACCTCCCTGGGATGCTCTCAGGCCCTGCTGCGCCGGTCGCCATCGCCACGGCAACGGTCGCCATGGCAACGCCTCCTCCATGGCGACGCATCCCGCTGGAGCCATGGGTGGTGTCCTCCAGCTCAAACCAGGGCTGGAGGCTCCTTCCCGAGTGGGGGCAGTGAAATGGGGTCATGGGCTGGGATAAGGTGGGGACGGGGAGAGGAGGCACCTCCAGCCCCTGGGGGAGCTCTCCAGGCAGAGCGAGAATCCTGATTTAATTCCACGCATCCATCCATGGATTTTGAGGAAGGTGGGAGCAGCACCCCCAACTCCAGCAATCCTGACTGGGAGGGATCTGCTCCGGGTGGGAGGGGACAGGGACACCCCAGCCCGTGGGTGTTCCCAGCCCTCCTGGCTGCGGGCAGAACCTCAGGAGTTTTTTCCTTGAAGGAATCAGAAAGGAAATCAAGATCTGGCTCTGGAATGTGGAGGTTCCTGAGGGGCTGGGAGCCAGGTTTGGGTTGTGCCTGGAGCTCTGGCTGAGGGGACAAATCCAGGTGGACAAGTCGGAATTCCAAGGAGCCCAGTCCAGCTCCAGCCAGGCATCCTGAGGAGCCCTCCCAGCCCACAGCCCCTGGCACCACAAGGGCTTGGAGGTGAGGAGGTTCCTGCTGACAGAAAACCTGGGATGGAGAGCCGGGGACGAAGGTGATTTTATTCCATGATAGGAATATCTGTGTCCATCCAGCAGCCTCTGGAATATCTGGGATGTTGGTTGGGGCCAAGGCAGGGAAAGGGGAGCATCAGCAGGGACACAGGGAAGCAGCCGGCTCCACATCCCAATGGAGAAAGAGGGAAAAGGAGATGGAATCAGGGTGAAAGCACCTGGAGGGTGGGACAGGGTCGTGCAGGTAACACAAAGATCCACTTCCCATCCCACAAATCCCATCCCACAAATCCCATCCCACAAATTCCATCCCACAAATCCCACCCCTTCATGCCATTCCCAAGTTCTCATCTCTGCATCCCATTCCTGCCCATCCTGCTTCCAAACTGAACAGCAAAACCAAAAAGCCAAAATCACCACATTGTTTGGATTCCAGCCCTAGAGAAGCTCTGGGGAATCCAAACCCAGAGAAAGTCTGGGAAGCCCCAGTCCAATTCCAGCAGATCTGGGGGCACCGGGACAGGACGAGGTGGGAGGAGAGTGGCCCTGCCAGGATGGAGCCAATGGATGAGCAGCATCCCAGGCTGTTCCTCCCAGGGAAATGGTGGATCTGGGCACGTTGGAAAGCTTGGAATGACACAGCCAGGGCCAGGAATCCGTCAGGAGCTGAAAGATTATTTCTCCAGGAAAATACTTCTACACGGAGAATATATCACAGGAGAAATGTTGATTCTTTGAATATTTTCCACGGGACATTTTTAATTAATCACCCCTCAAAAGTCCTTTTCTGGTGTTTTACACCGAAAACCTCAATAACTCATCCCAGCAAGTGATTTAGGGATACTATAAACAGCTGGAATAATACGAGCTCGCACAAAAGCTGGAATGAAAACATCCTTTCTGAAGTTTAAAAGACTCCACGATTCTTTTCCCACTCTAAAACATCGCTGAATTTCCACTCCCCAATCCAAGGCTGGGAGTTAAAAATAAATCTGCTGGAAAGCTGCTCCGGGCAGGAATCTGGGAAAAGACCACCATGGGATCGAGGACCACCAGAGCTGCTCGGGATGGAGATTCCCAAGGCCGAGCCCAGGAGGATGGGCTGGAATTTGGGATGCAGGGGGTGGGGAAAGGGCTGTGGATGTTCATCCCAGTGGAGATCCCACTCCCAAAATGTGACATGAGCTCAGCCAGCACCAGCCTCTTGTTTTGTGTCCTTTCATTGTTCCTCGGATTAATTAAGCCCCCAGTTAAGAGCTGCCCAAAGCCCAGTGCGTTTGGATTTAATTGGCCACTCATTTTCTGCAAGGAAAATAATCATTAATGTTGATGGAGGAGCTGCAATTATTCCAGATTTGTAGGGATTCTCCACTGCCAGTGAGAGGAGCCAGGCACATCCCAAAAATGGACATGGATGCTCCCGAGTTTCATCATCCCTCAGGGAATGCAATGAAACTCCAGGTCCAGGTACTCTGGATCACACTCAGCTCTTCAAACTCCACCTCTTCCTCCCCCTCCCTGGGATTGCCCACCTCCACTGACATTTTTTATCCCAATTCTTCCATGGATCAGTTCCAGATCCCACCCCACTCCACAATAAATATCCCAGAGCCAGAACTGGCAGGAAAAAATCAGGAATTTCCCGATGTAAATCATATCCAACCCCTCATCTCCAGCATGCTCCACTCTTCACCGCCAGGAAAAGGCAGGAGAAAAAAACCCAAACCCACAAACAAAATCCGCCCCCCACCCCTCCTGCTGCCAGCAAAACACGGGATGAGGAGGCACAACCAGTGCCAGGGAGCGTGGCTGGGCTGGGATCAGGGAACTGAGGCGATGTCTGGGGGTCCCCCAAGCCCTGAGCAGCCCAGGGATGTGTTTGGCTCCAAAAGTGTCCCCTGATGCCAGGGCCGTGGGTTTGGGGGAGCCCTGGCTGGAATGAGGCTGGTGGTGGATGTGGGGAGGGGCAGGGGGACCCCCCCAATCCTGAGGGGCTGGAGGAGGAACAGCCAAGGCAGAGGGGGCTCTGCAGATCCCCCAAACACCGCAGATTTGTGGTGTCCTCCACAGGGAGAGCGTCCCACTGATCCATGGGGGCAGTGGATGGGATGGGGCAAATCCAGCTGGATCTCAGTGAGGGATGGGCAGAGTTTGGGGCACCTGCACCCCCAACTCTGCCCCTGCTCTACCTCAGCAGCACACCCCAAACCTCCAGCATCCTCCATCCTCCTCCTGAGAGCATCCCATAATCCGTGGGAGATAGGGATGGGCAATTCCAGCTGGATCACAGGCAGGGATGGGCACAGCTTGGGCACCCCCAGCTCTGCCCCCCTCCAGCTGCAGCCTCTGCCTGGCCAGCACACCCCAAACCTCCGGGGAGCTCCATCCTCCCATGGAGAGCACCCCACTCACCCCGGGGACAATGGAGACAGGGATGGGGCAAATCCAGCTGGATCCTGGGCCAGGATGGGCAGAGTTTGGGATGGGGCCCAGCTCTACCAGGCCAGACCTGTCCTTTCCCACCCTGAGAGTTCCCAGCTCCAGCTTTATGAATTCCCATGGGATCGCTCATTGCCATGCTGACGCAGGCATTCCCACAAAATCCAGCCCTGCCCTCATGCTGCCCACAGCCCCCAGGGCACCATCCATGGGCACTCCTGGAGCCTCCCACCCCTTCAGCTATTCCTGTACCTGTTCCATCCATTCCTGTTCCAGTTCCATCCACATCCATTCCTGTCCCAGTTCCATCCATTCCTGTCCCAGTTCCATCCATTCCTGTCCCAGCTCCATCCATTCCTGTTCCAGTTCCATCCACATCCATTCCTGCCCCTTCTCCATCCATTCCTGTCCCAGCTCCATCCATTCCTGTCCCTTCTCCATCCATTCCTGTCCCAGCTCCATCCGTCCCTGTCCCTTCTCCATCCATTCCTGTCCCAGCTCCATCCATTCCTGTCCCTTCTCCATCCATTCCTGTCCCAGCTCCATCCGTCCCTGTCCCTGCTCCATCCATTCCTGTCCCAGTTCCATCCATTCCTGTCCCTGTTCCATCCATTCCTGTCCCAGTTCCATCCATTCCTGTCCCTTCTCCATCCATTCCTGTCCCAGTTCCATCCATTCCTGTCCCTTCTCCATCCATTCCTTCCTTCCCAGCTCTCCGAGCCTCCATCCCATCTGGAATTCCCCCCCTCCTCATTACGGAATTGTTTTAATTTGCTCTGCTCCATAATCCTATTGCAGCTTAACTGCAAAACCGTCCTGGGCTTTTCTCACCTCCCAGGGCTCATTCCAGAGCTCCCTCAGCTTCCGTGGCTGCTCTTCCCAAAGAGCTCCCAAATGGGAATTTTTAAATGCAAATCCATTTATTTCCTGCCCTTCCCGAGTGCCTGGCACAGGGGTGGGCACTGCCTGTTAAATCGCAGGGCTCCAGGCTGGTATTTTGGGATTCCCACATTCCCTGTTTTCCTCCCAACTCCTGCAGGAGCACTCACCCCCCCGCCATGCCGAGAGAATCCTCTCCTGTGCCCCCAGCCAGGCCATGGGGAGGGAGTTTATTAAAAAAAAGTGGGTTTTGATGGTTTTTATTAATTGAATTAATTTTTTAATTCATGTGCCCAGGGGGAAAAAGAAATCCCCGCGTGCCTCAGTTTCCCTGTCTGCAAAAGAGCTGCAAATAATCCGGGAACAGGGAGAGGCTCCTCTCCTATTCCAGGGGTGCTGGGGACACTTTTCCATAGGGACATCCACATCTCAACCACATTTCCCTCTTTTCCCTTTCCCCCAGATATTCCCGGGGTCAGATACGCACCTGCTTCCTTTTTAAAATTATTTTAGATTGTTTTTTTTTTCAATTCTCCCTTTATTTTTTATGTTTATTTTTCAGTTTTCAACTCCTCAATTCCAGGCTCCAGAACCTCTTGGCTCTTCCCAGCAAAGAGACAGAGAAAAAAAAGTTCATTCCCAACCCTCCTGAGCGGGAAGAAAACCCCAGAAATTTGCACCTGAAAGCCTCAAAACCAGAAATAAAAACCACCAAAAATTCCAGGGCTTTTCAGCCACACCTGAGGAGCTCCATGGGAAGTTTTGCACCCAGAAAAATTAAAAAAAAAAAAAAAATTCCATCAAAAGGAACCTGAGGAGAAGGAGCTGTGGGGAAGAACTTGCTGGGGAGCAGCCTCCTCTCTCCTAATTAATCCCAAAATTATCCCTGAGAGGATTTTTCTGGGGATCTGAATGAATTCTTCCCATTTCCAGCACATTTCCATGCACTCCCATGCCCATTGCCCAGCACACGAAGGTGAAAATCAACATTTTATCCTCCTGAGGGTTTTCCTCCCTCCCTGAGACTCAGCTGAACCCTCGGGATGGATCCCTGGGATTCCATGCCCCAAATCCAGCAGCACGAGCGGGATCCGGGCGGGTTTGGTGACAGCTGGAGCTCCTGGAGCACCCAAATCTCCAGCAGATGGTTGTGCTGATTCCAGAGCCCGGGTCAGGCCAGGGCAGCTCCCAGCGCCTCCGAGGGACAGGAGATGTCCCCTCTGCCAGCCTGGCACCGGGGAGGAGCTTTTCCCCCTTTTCCAACACTTCCTGCCCGTTTTCTGTCACTTTTTACCCCATTTTTCACCACTTTTTGCCCCTTTTCCATCACCGTTTTCCTCATGTTTACACCATTCTTTGCCTCTTCTCCACCGTTTTTCCCATTTTCCACCACTTTTTGCCCTTTTCCACCATTTTCCCCCTCCTTTTCCACCACTTTTCCCCACATTTCCACCACTTTTTACCCATTTCCCATCACTATTTTCTTTGTTTCCACCATTTTTCATTTTTTCTTCTTCTCTGCCATTTTCCCAACATTTGCACCACTTTTTTCCCCATTTCCCACCACTTTTTGCCCCTTTTCCACCATTCCTCCCTCCTTTTCTGTCACTTTTTGCCCCTTTCACCACTCTTCCCCACATTTGCACCATTTTTTGCCCTTTTTCCAACATTTTCCCCATTTCCCACCATTTTTTCCTATTTCCCACCACTTTTCCCCCATTTTTCACCATTTTTTCCCATTTTCCACCACTTTTTGCCCCTTTTCCACCATTTCTCCCTCATTTTCCATCACTTTTTGCCCCTTTCCACCATTTTACCCCACATTTCCACCACTTTTTGCCCCTTTTCCTTCACAATTTTCCTCATCTTTACACCACTCTTTGCCTCTTCTCCACAGTTTTTCCCATTTCCCATTTTTTTGCCCCTTTCCACCACTTTTGACTCCTTTTCAATCACCATTTTTCTCGCATTTCCACCAATTTTTGCCCATTTCCCACCACTTTTTTCCCTTTTCCACCATTTCCCCCCTCCTTTTCCACCACTTTTCCCCACATTTCCACCACTTTTTACCCATTTCCCATCACCATTTTTCTCGTGTTTCCACCATTTTTTGCTTCTTCTCCACCATTTTCCCAACATTTTGACCACTTTTTTTTTCCCATTTCCCACCACTTTTTGCCCTTTTCCACCACCCCCCCCTTTTCTGCCACTTTTTGCCCCTTTTCCCCACATTTACACCATTTTTTGCCCTTTTCCCATCATTTTCCCCATTTCCCACCATTTTTTTCCTATTTCTCACCACTTTTCCCCCATTTTCCACCATTTCATGACCGTTTTCCATCACCATTTTTCCCATTTCCCACCAATTTTTTCCCTTTTCCACCATTTCCCCCTCCTCTTCCACCACTTTTTGTCAATTTTTCACCACTTCTCCCCACATTTCCACCACTTTTTACCCATTTCCCATCACCATTTTGCTCGTTTCCACCATTTTTTGCCTCTTCTCCACCATTTTCCCAACATTTCCACCAATTTTTTCCATTTCTCACCACTTTTTGCCCCTTTTCCATCACCATTTTCCCAATTTTCCATTTTCCCCATTTCCCACCATTTTTTGCCCCTTTTCCATCAAAATTTTCCCAATTTTCCACCACTTTTTGCCCCTTTTCCATCACCATTTTCCCAATTTTCCAACATTTTCCCCATTTCCCACCACTTTTTGCCCTTTTCCACCCCCCCTTCTGCCACTTTTTTGCCCCTTTTCCCCACATTTCCACCACTTTTTGCCCCTTTTCCTTCACAGTTTTCCTCATCTTTACACCACTCTTTGCCTCTTCTCCACAGTTTTTCCCATTTCCCATTTTTTTGCCCCTTTCCACCACTTTTGACTCCTTTTCAATCACCATTTTTCTCGCATTTCCACCAATTTTTGCCCATTTCCCAACACTTTTTTCCCTTTTCCACCATTTCCCCCCTCCTTTTCCACCACTTTTCCCCACATTTCCACCACTTTTTACCCGTTTCCATCACCATTTTGCTCGTGTTTCCACCATTTTTTGCCTCTTCTCCACCATTTCCCCAACATTTTCACCACTTTTTTTTCCCCATTTCCCACCACTTTTTGCCCTTTTCCACCATCCCCCCTCCTTTTCTGCCACTTTTTGCCTTTTCCCCACATTTACACCATTTTTTGCCCTTTTCCCATCATTTTCCCCATTTCCCACCATTTTTTTCCTATTTCCCACCACTTTTCCCCCATTTTCCACCATTTCATGACCGTTTTCCATCACCATTTTTCCCATTTCCCACCAATTTTTTCCCTTTTCCACCATTTCCCCCTCCTCTTCCACCACTTTTTGTCAATTTTTCACCACTTCTCCCCACATTTCCACCACTTTTTACCCATTTCCCATCACCATTTTGCTCGTTTCCACCATTTTTTGCCTCTTCTCCACCATTTTCCCAACATTTCCACCAATTTTTTCCATTTCTCACCACTTTTTGCCCCTTTTCCATCACCATTTTCCCAGTTTTCCATTTTCCCCATTTCCCACCATTTTTTGCCCCTTTTCCATCAAAATTTTCCCAATTTTCCACCACTTTTTGCCCCTTTTCCATCACCATTTGCCCAATTTTCCAACATTTTCCCCATTTCCCACCACTTTTTGCCCTTTTCCACCCCCCCTTTCTGCCACTTTTTTGCCCCTTTTCCCCAGATTTACACCATTTTTTGCCCTTTTCCCATCATTTTCCCCATTTTTTTCCTATTTCCCAACACTTTCCCCCCATTTTCCACCATTTCATGACCGTTTTCCATCACCATTTCCCCATTTCCCACCATTTTTTGCTCTTTTCCACTATTTTCCCCATTTCCCACCATTTTTCCCATTTCCCCCACTTTTTGCCCTTTTCCGTCATCCCCCCTCCTTTCCCACCATTTTTTCCCCCGTTTTCCATCACTTTTCCCCAATTTTCCACCATTCCCGCCCCTCTTTCCACCATTTTTTCCCATTTTCCTCCACTTTGCCAACAGGATCCCGTTTTTTTTCCCTCCAGCAGCCGAGGACACACCAGTCCCCAGGAATTCCATGGAAAAATCCTTTCCCCAGGCTCAGTTTTCCCTCCCGTGGCAGCAGCAGGAGGAGGGGCAGGGCAGGTTGGGTGTCTGGGACAGTGGTGCCCTTGTTCTCCCCGAAACCCAACCCCGCTCCCTCCCTGCCTGCAATTCCCTCTTTCTCCGTGTTCCAGCAGCACAAAATTCCTTTAATCCACATTTTCCAGCTCTAAAATCCACCCTCCAAAGGTGCTCAGCGCCTGCTCGGCGTTTCCCACTCTCCCCCGCGCTCAAATTAATGGAAAAAAATGAAATTTTCCTCTTTCTGCTCAGCGCACAAAGAGCCCTAAACCCGGATTTATCTGCCTGGAGCTGGAATTGTTCAGCTGGAAATGGAATCAACCCTCCTTGAGTGGCCCCACCTCGCCTTCAGCACAAAAAACTGGGGGTAAATGCGAATAAAAATGGAATTTAAAAGCAAACAAGGCAAAAACAAGAAACAAAAAACACACACAAAAAACAAAACAAAACAAAAAACCAAAAAACCTCTCATAAAACAAACAAAAATCCCCACAAAAAAAAAAAAAAACAGAAAAAAACATCCAAAAGCCCCACAAGAAACACAAGAAGTTCCCATAAAACAAACTAAAAGAAAACTACCAAAAAAAATCCCCAAAAGCAAAATCAACAAAAACAACCCAAAAATGAAAAAAAAACACAAAAAAAACCCTTAAAAATCAACAAAATACCACTAAAAACCCTCAAAAACCAGCCACATTTCCAGGCATACTTTTCCATCATTTTTCCTTTTTTGCCTTAAATTTAATTCAGTAGAAATAAGAATCTCTTGTCCATTTTCCACTTTTTCCCCTTTTCCACCATTTCCCTCCTCCTCTTCTATCTATTTTTCCCCATTTCCGCTACTTTTTCCCCTTTTCCATCACTTTTTTCCCTTTTCCACCACCTTTTCCCATTTCCCAGCATTTCTACCCATTTTCTACCACTTTTTCCCCTTTTTCCCACTATTTCCCCCCATTTCCCACATTTTTCCACCTTTTCCACCATTTTTGCCTCCTTTCCACCATTTTTCCCATTTTCCGCCACTTTTTCTGTTTTCCACCATTTTCCCCCTTTTTCCACCAATTTTTCCACCATTTTCCCCCGTTTTCCACCATTTTTCCCCTTTTCCACCACTTTTTTCCCCTTTTCCTCCACTTTCCCCCCTCTTTCCCACCATTTTTTGCCTCCTTTCCACTTTTTTCCCTCATTTTCCACCACTTTTCCCCTTTGTTCCCACCATTTTTTTGCCACTGCGAGCCCATTTTGGTTTTTGTGTTATTTCTGGGGTTTTGTGTTATTTATTTCTGTTTCTTTGTGCTATTTCTGGGGGGTTTTTGTGTTATTTATTTCTGGGGTTTTGTGTTATTTCTGGTTTTTTGTGTTATTTATTTCTGGTTTTTTGTGCTATTTCTGGTTTTTTTTGTGTTATTTATTTCTGATTTTTTGTGCTATTTCTGATTTTTTGTGCAATTTCTGGGTTTTTTGTGTTATTTCTGGGGTTTTTGTGTTATTTATTTCTGGGGTTTTGTGCTATTTCTGGGGTTTTTTGTGCTATTTCTGTTTTTTTGTGCTATTTCTGATTTTTTGTGTTATTTCTGGGTTTTTTTGTGTTATTCATAGCGGGTTTTGTGTTATTTATGTTTTTCTATTTTTTTTTTTAATTATTTTTTATTTATATATTTTATTATTTTTATTATTTTTCTCAGCCCCAGGTCGTTCCCGAGGGATCCTGCCTGGCAGTTCTCAGGTTTCAGCTGAAAGGAAAAGTCTGGAATCAGCTCCGAGCCCTGACCTGAGCTCTGGTTTCCCATCCCAGACAATAAAAATCCCAGAATAAAAATTCCCAATCCCAGACCTGGGGGAAGGACAATCCCAGTCCATGACCCCGCTGCTCCTGGGTGGGGAATGGGGGATTTGGAGGATTTGGGATGAGGTTGGAAGCGTTTCCAGGTTTGTTTTATTTTGTTGGTGTCATGGGGGGTGGGATGGTGACGGTGCTGGAAGGATTTGGTCAAATATTTATGGAGCTCTCTGAGTTTACGGCTACCAGGGGTTAAAAGAAACCAAAAAAAACCCCAAAAAATAATCTGAAAAACAAAAAAAACAACGACAAAACCCCAAACAAACAAACACAACCACCCCCAAAAAATAATAGAAACAAATCCCCAAAACAGAAATAGAAACAAAAAAATTCCAAAATAGAAACAGAAAAAGAAAAAAACAAAAACCCCAAACAAATCAAAAAATAAAAACCAAACAAAAAACCCGAAAAACAAACAAATGAAAAAACCGAAAACCAACAAAAAACCCACAAAAAACAAAATAAAATCACAACCCTCCAAAAAGCACAAAAAAACCACAAAAAACCCACAGAACAAACAAAAAGGCCCCACAAAATGAAACAACAAAAAGGGTCAAGAAAAAAAAAAAACTAACCCCAAAACACCTCAAACCCCACAAAAAAAGCTAAACAAAACCACACCAAAAAAAAAAAACCACCAAAACAAAACAAAATGAAATAAAATAAAATAAAAAAAAAAAAACAGCTGCTGAAGCTGTCCCAGGGCTGCTCCCACCCCTCCTTCCCAAGGACAATTCCAGGGCTATTCCATGGACACAGCGGGATGGGGGCGTTCCCACACCTGGCAGGGGGAGGAAAACCAGGAAACGCCTCCAGGTGTGAACCCCAGAGCTTTGGGGATCCACCCCAGGGATCCATCCCAGGAATCTACTGAATCCATTACAGGGATCCATCCCAGGGTTACATCCCAGGGTTCCATCCTACAAATCCATCAGATCCATCCCAGGGATCCATCCCAGGGATCCATTGGATCCATCCCAGAGTTCCAGCACAGGGATCTATCACAGGGATCTATTGAATCCATTACAGGGATTCATCTCAGGGATCCATCGGATCTACCCCAGGGACTCATCCAGGGATCCATCAGATCCACCCCAGGGATCCATCCCAGGGATCCATCCCAGGGATCCATTGGATCCCTCCTTACCCCCAAGAGCCACCAGGGCCCTGAGGGCTCCTTCCCTTTCCCTGCACAGGGAATTCTGTCCCGGGCACAGCAGGAGCTCGGCTCAGCCAGGGCAGGGAATTCCCAGAGCCTGGATCCCTGGCAGTGTCCCACAGGGGCTGGGAGCAGCCTGGGACAGTGGGAGGTGTCGGGGTTGGAATGCGATGATCCCTGAATTCCCTTCCCACCGAAGCCGTTCTGAGATCCTTCACCTCAACCCCAACCACGACAGGGGGCTCTGGCCCCAACCTTCCCAAAACACGGCTGGGAAATGCCCTTGGGATATTTTCCCTCTCTTCCCATGGATGCACCTGGCTCCAAACTCTGCCCCTGAAGCTGCAACCCAGCCCTGCCACCCCAGCGACCCCAAAACAAGGAGTGTCCCCAAAACAGATCCTCTGGGGACACGGGGAGGCTCTGAGGGGGATTTATGGCCCTTCCCAACCCAAACCATTCCATGATTCCAGAATTGTGGAGCCGGGCTGGGAGAGCTGGGGGTGCTCCCCTGGAGAGGAGAAGGCTCCAGGGAGAGCTCAGAGCCCCTGGCAGGGCCTGAAGGGGCTCCAGGAGAGCTGGAGAGGGACTGGGGACAAGGCATGGAGGGACAGCACACAGGGAATGGCTTCCAGTGCCAGAGGGCAGGGCTGGATGGGATCTGGGGAAGGAATTGTTCCCTGGCAGGGTGGGCAGGGGCTGCCATGGAATTGCCAGAGCAGCTGTGGCTGCCCCTGGATCCCTGGCAGTGCCCAAGGCCAGGCTGGACATTGGGGCTGGGAGCACCTGGGACAGTGGGAGGGGTCCCTGGGGTGGGATGGGATGGGATTTAAACTCCTTCCAACCCAAATAATCCCAGAATTCTGTGAAGCAGCAGGAGGGCAGAGCTGGGAGCTGAGCTGTGTTTGAGGGGAAATGCCCCTCACATTCCTGGGTGCCTCCATCTCGCCCATCCCCCAGGATTTGTGATGGAAGGGACAAAACTCCTCCTGTGGACCCCTGGTGCTGGCCAGGGAGAGGGAAACTGAGGCAGAGCAGGAAATGCCCAGCAGTGATAAATTGCATCATTTTCTCAATAAACAAAGGAAACCTTTGTTCTGCTCCAGCCCCCCAAGCTGCATTGGTGGGAGGGAAATGAGGGATGGGCTCCAAGGTCTTGTCCCACCACGTTTCCATCATTCCTTGGTCAAATCCCTGGGTTTTCCCAGAAGGATTTCTGTCCCTTTCGCTTTTCCAAGAGCCCAGGGCAGCGCTGTGCCCCCAGCAGGGCTCTCAGCAGGGTCAGTATTCCCAATTTCCCAACATTTCCCATGGAAAGGTGATCTCCAGGGGCTGGAGGCAGAGGTCAGGGGGGCTGATGTCCCTTCCCTAGAGATGGATGAATCCTGGGAATGCCTCAAGGCCACAGAACTGAGCCTGGGCACCCCACAGGGTCCTAGAGCAGGATCTGACCCAGGGACAATCCCATGCGGGACTGGGAGCATCCCTGACATCCAGGGGGGAAAATGAGCCCAAAAGCAGCAGGGCATTGTTTTCCCAGAGCCTGGAATCGTCTGGGAGAGAGTTATAAACACAGATTATAATATTGGCTTTCTGCAAATATTAAAATAGATGCTATATGTATAATGTTAAAAGTAACTTTGCTTTAAAGATATAGTTTTTACTAGATATAATAATTAGGCATTCGGGCCCAGCTCCAACAATTCCTGCCCCTTCTCCATCCATTCCTGCCCCTTCTCCATCCATTCCTGCCCCTGTTCCATCCATTCCTGCCCCTTCTCCATCCATTCCTGCCCCTGTTCCATCCATTCCTGCCCCTTCTCCATCCATTCCTGTCCCTTCTCCATCCATTCCTGTCCCTGTTCCATCCATTCCTGCCCCTTCTCCATCCATTCCTGCCCCTGTTCCCTGTATCAGTGAAATATGAAATAGCTGATCTATTTGTGGGAATTGAACTGCCTGTTTGGTTGGGATGACATCCCATGAACTCCTGATAAAGACCCCTGGTTCTATCAGACACCCCCGGTTCTGTCAGACACCCCTGGTTCTATCAGACACCCCTGGTTCTGTCAGACACCCCTGGTTCTGTCAGCACCTGCTCTCTGTAGCAGGCATGGACCAAAGGCCAGGCTGGAGGTGATGATGAGAACGAACTAAAAACCACAGCCAAGAAATGAACGTGTTCTGAAAAGGCAAACCCGAAAAGGAGCCGTGCTGAACAGTTCTTGGAAGATGGAAACTCCTTTGGGGGAAAGTTTCAATTTACCTAATTGTTTATGAACATGCAGTAGGCCAATGCAATAGAAAGGTGTGTAAAGGGTGTCTTCAGAACAGCAAGTGTGCTCTTGGCTGAATGCTAAGCCCCCAGTTGTTAAACCTTGCTTTATTATCTTTGTCTCCTATTGTCCTTTATTAAACTCTTACATTTTACCAGGAGAGTGAACCTTGTTTTTCACAGGAGGATCCAGCTGGCCTGGCCTCCACCTCACACAACCTCTCCTGGAGTGGTGACAAAAGCCCAAATTTGGGGTGTCTGGGGGTGTCAGAGCTGTGACTGAGCCAGCAGCTCTGCCAAGCACCACACACAAGATAAACAAATCCAAAAAAAACGGGAGAAAAACCAGCAGAGAAAGGGGGAAAAAGCTTTCAGCTCAGCAGTTGGTTTTTTTATCCTTTTTTTTGCTTTTTTGTTGTTTTTAGATCTAAAATTGATTAAAATAAACCCGGGGATCTGACTGAGCTGTTTCTATTTAGGACCTGAATAAGGACTGGTGAGCCCAAAAGCTGATCTGCTTTGGAGCTTTTTTTCCCCAACCGTATCAGTTGCTCTAATAAAAGATCTGGCCTCCCCCTGGCAGCCTCCTCAAATCCTCCTGCTGCCACAATTCCGCACGGAAAAGCCACCAGCAGCACGGATTTCTGCTCAGCAGAGGAGCAGCGAGCTCCCAGCTCACCCAGCTGCTGCTTCTTTGAAAAAGAAAATCAGTAAAAACCGAGAATTTACGTTCAAAATCTGCCTCTTTCTGCTGGGTTGTTTGCAGGGCTGGTGGTGGGTTCTCCTAAAATATTCCCACAAATGGTGGGAGCCCACCCAGCAGCAGGAATGCTGCTGGAAAAGCTGTGGGATGTGGTTTGTGAGCAAAGGGAAGAAGGAGCTGCTGGGCTGTGCCTGGGCCAGCCTGGCTGCTCTCTGCAGCAGGGGCACGTCCAGGGACGCTGATCTGTGCTGAGCAACATTTTGGGATGCTCAGACAGGGATTCATGGAATCACAGAATGTCCAGAGCTGGGAGGAACCCCCAAGGCCCATCCAGTCCAATCCTGTCCCTGCCGAGACCCCCCAAAATCCCCCCCTGTGCATCCCTGGAGCAGTGTCCTAATGCTCCCGGAGCTCTGGCAGCCTCGGGAATGTCACCATTCCCTGTCCCCTGCTGTTCCCTGGGGACAGAGATCAAAACCCTGCAATGGGGAAAGGACTGCAGTGCCACAGCCCAGCCCTCCCGAGTGCCCGGTCCCCAAATTCCAGGCAGAAAACACAGACTGGGATGGGCTGGGAGGGAGCTGGAGGTGCCCCAGTGCCACATTCTGGGGACACCCCGGGATTGTGTCCCTGCAGCTCGTGGATCTGCCCAGGGCTGTCACCCCACGGGGACAGAGCCCTTCCTCTCGCTCAGGGGATGCTCCAGTGTGGACACACACATTTAGAGAGCTGGGGAATTACAGCTTGGGAATTCTTCTCAGGCCTGGATTTCTCCTGACTCCCAGCTCCATTCCCAGGCTGACAAGCTGACTGCAGCTTCAGTTAGGGAGGAGTCTCCCAGGGTGATAACATGGTGACAAACAGAGTGGAATTCATCACCAACATTAACCCCTGGTGTCTTTCCCGTGGGACACATCCTGAGGTGCTGTCCCAAGGATGTTTTTCCCAATTGTCCAATGAGCTCCTGTCCTGTCCTGGCTGCACTAACACACTTTAAATCCGGGCTGTCTGTACAATAAATTGGCCTTTTTTCCTCCAAAGAGCTCCGTGTGTGTTGCTGTCTTTTTTCTCTCTTTACAGCACAGTGACCACATCTCTCCAGCAATCCAACCTCTCCAAATCCTGATATTCTTCTCCTGCTGGTGCCGGGCTGGCACCGCTCCTCACCCACCAGCAGCGGGGTTTGGGCCCTGCCAGGCTCCCGTGGCCAGTTCAGCGAGGGACAGGGCGAGGATTAGGGATGTGCCAGGGAGGGATTACCCAGAGCCCTGCCCAGCCCCGGCAGATCGGGGGGAGGGCACAGCGAACACCGCGCCTGTGCCTTCCGTGGGGTTTTAGGGTTTAATACAACGGGATTTACCTGGGGAGGCCGAAATGCTGAAATTCCCCGTGGGATGTGTAGCCGTGGAAAGGGGTTTTAACCCTTTAAGTGCAGCAGAAATAAGATGCACAGCTACATGGTCGTCTGTCGTGACAGGAAGAAAGAGCCAAGTTTATTCAGAAACACACTTGGTTTTATAGCAGGACTGCAACTCCCAGAGTAGAGAAAAGGAGATTGGTTCAGAGAGAAGACACCCCATTGCCAGGGCCTGGGCACACACCACAACAGGGCTTCTATCTTGTTATTAATTCCTTTTTATTGTGACCAAATTATCACCCTGGGAGAAATTCTCCCTGGCCTTGAGCTGGACCAGCTCATGGGCTGGGAACAGAGCTGAGAAGCTCCAGCCTGGAATATTTTCAGGCTGTAATTTCCTTACTTTCTCAAGATGTGTCCCACAGGGATGGGCACAGGAAAACTCGGAGCTCTGCCTTTGGTGGATTTTTAGGGTATAATAAAACCTGGGGAGGCCGAAATGCTGAAATTCCCCGTGGGATGGGCACATGTGGGGGTGAGAGGGAGGGAGATCCGCTGGGGTGAGCAATCCCTGTCCGACCAACGGGACAGAAATTCCTGGTTTTCCCAGGAATTTCTAACCCTCGGCGCCACCCAGGGGGAAACTGAGGCACGGAGCCAATGCCGGCGGGGCCGTGTCACATCTTCACCAATTCCACCAGGAATCACCTCTGGAACGAGCGGGAATCTCCTCTGCTCTTCCCTACAAACATCAGCGTCCCAAAAACCCCCAAAACGCCCCCGCTGCACCCAGAGCTCAGCCCAGCTCCCTCCTGCCACTTCCCAAAAAGCACAATTCCGTGCCGGTGGAGAAATCCCCTATTTTTAGCAGCTCCTATCGCGGACCTCTGGGAGCCGTGGTGGCGTTCCCGGGTTCCGGAGGGCGCAGGGACAGCAGGCAGGACAACCCCAGGGCACAGAGCTGTCCCTTTCTGGGGTGGAGGAGATGCTGTGCCCTGCGCCCACCTCAAACTACCCAAAATAAAGTGCTTTTTTTGTCCTCTACACTCACCTACAATTATCCCAAATAAAGGGTTTTGCACACTGGGCTGCGCTCAAAATGTGGATTTGGGCTCCCAGCCCAACCCAGGAGTGGGAATGCTGGGAAAGGGCTGATGGTTCTGCTCTCCCTGGCCCCAAAACCCTGCCAGGACCTGGCTGCAGGAACAGGGAACAGCCCCACTGCCCTCACATCCCACTTGGGGCGGTGCTCCCTGTCAGCACAACATCCATGGGGCAGTGTCCTGAAACCCTCCAGGAAAACCCTACAGGAAGATCTGAAAGGAAGATCCTACAGGAAAAACCAACAGGAAATTCCTACAGGAAAATCCTACAGGAAAACTCTATAGGAAAACCCAACAGGAAAACCAAATAGGAAAACGCTCCAGGAAAACACTCCAGGAAAATGCTCCAGGAAAACTCTACAGGAAAATCCTCCAGGGAAATCCTCCAGAAAAACCCAACAGGAAAAACCTACAGGAAAATCCTCAAGGAAAATCCTACAGGAAATTCCTGCCCCTGGCTGCCAGACATGAGGTGTGGCAGGGACCTCAAGGCTTTACCCAGAGAGTGCAGAAATGTCCTGACACCCCTCAGTGCACAGAACTCCCCCACCCCAAAACCTCTCCAGTGCCATCCATCAGTGCCTCAAAAATCCGGGAATGTCCCGAGTGGGCAAAGGCCACCCTGTCCCCCAGGGTGACACCGCTGTCACCAAGGGCACCCCAATCCCCAATGGCCACCCCCCATGGCTCAGTTCCCCACCTCCAGGTGCCAGCAGCTCCCTCTGTCCCTTTGTACCCCTGTTCCTCCTTTCCCTTTGTCCCTCTGTCCCTGTCCCCTCTGTCGTCCTGTCCCTCCTGTCCTCCATCCCACTCTCCCCTGTCCCCCAGTCCTTGTTCCTCCTTTCCCTTTGTCTCTCTGTCCCCTGTCCCTCTGTCCCCTCTGTCCCTCTCTCTGTCCCTCTGCCCCTCTTGTCCCCCTATCCCACTGTCCCCTGTCCCCCGTCCCCATCCCTCTTGTCCCTCTGTACCCCTGTTCCTCCTTTCCCTTTGTCCTTCCTGTCCCTGTCCCCTGTCTCTCTCTCTCCCTCTCTTCCCCGTCTCTCTCTCTTCCCCATCCCCCCTGTCCCCCTGTCCCCTGACCCTCCTGTCCCCTATCCCCTGTCCCTGTCCCCTATCCCCTGTCCCCTGTCCCTCCTGTCCCTCCTGTCCCTCCTGTCCCTCCTGTCCCTGTCCCTCCTGTCCCCTCTCTTTATCCCCCTAAGCCGATTGCGGCGCCGGCTCTGCCCGCTCTGACCCCTCCGGTGAGCGCCGGCACCAGGTGAGGCCGGAGCGGCTGCGGCGATTACAGGGAATTATGGCACTGCCCAGACGGGTGACAGCAGCCACACGGAGCCACCAGGAGCCACACGGAGCCACCAGGAGCCACAC
Source organism: Sturnus vulgaris (assembly GCF_052056855.1). Taxonomy (NCBI): domain Eukaryota; kingdom Metazoa; phylum Chordata; class Aves; order Passeriformes; family Sturnidae; genus Sturnus; species Sturnus vulgaris. The sequence goes on from NC_142266.1 coordinate 1,653,319, forward strand.
GGAGCCACCAGGAGCAGAGGGGGCACCAGGGAGGGGTGTACAGCCACGAGAATCTTCCTGGACATCCCAACCGAGTGCAGGGATGGTTCCCACTGCCAGAGGGCAGGGCTGGAGGGGATTTGGGGAAGGAATTGTTCCCTGGGGGGTGGGGAAGGGCTGGGCTGGAATTGCCAGAGCAGCTGTGGCTGCCCCTGGATCCCTGGCAGTGTCCCACAGGGGCTGGGAGCACCTGGGACAGTGGGAGGTGTCGGGGTTGGAATGCGATGATCCCTGAATTCCCTTCCCACCGAAGCCATTCTGAGATCCTTCACCTCAACCCCAACCACGACAGGGGGCTCTGGCCCCAACCTTCCCAAAACACGGCTGGGAAATGCCCTTGGGATATTTTCCCTCTCTTCCCATGGATGCACCTGGCTCCAAACTCTGCCCCTGAAGCTGCAACCCAGCCCTGCCACCCCAGCGACCCCAAAACAAGGAGTGTCCCCAAAACAGATCCTCTGGGGACACGGGGAGGCTCTGAGGGGGATTGTCCCTGCGGGCTGGGCCCCACACTGGGACATTCCCACACGGATCCCTGGGCAGGGGCTGCTCCTGCAGGGCCCAGGGGGCTCCGGGGATCCCAATCCCACCCGTGGGGGCGAGGAGGGGCCGGAGCCTCCGGGCAGGGAGCTGGGGAGGGGCAGTGTCCCAAACCAGGGGACAGAAACCTGGAGATTTTGAGGGGGATGGGGCTCGGGGTGGGGGCTGTGACAGCTCTGAGATGCTCCGGGGGGGTTAAATCCCCTCCTGCCTATGGAATGGCACAAGAAAACTCAAGGAAAGATCCACAGAAAACACAGGAACACCCCCAGGCTGCAGCTCCGGGTGCATTCTCAGGGCTGGTCGGGCACTGCTGACACGAGGCTGCTCCACACCAAGGCCACAAAACTCCAAGGAAAAGCAGCTCCACACCTAAAGGAGATGCAGGAAATCCTCTGCACGGTCTGGTCTAGGTTTAAATCCCACCAGCCCAGGTGTATCCCACCAACCTGCACTTGGGGATCATGGATTCATGGAATGGTTTGTGTTGGAGGGACCTTAAATCCCTTAAATGGACCCCTGCCATGGCAGGGACACCTCCCACTGTCCCAGGGGCTCCCAGCCCCAATGTCCAGCCTGGCCTTGGGCACTGCCAGGGATCCAGGGGCAGCCACAGCTGCTCTAGGAATCTTCTTCTGGTGTCCCACTACTCTAATTGTGAATATTTTCCTTCCTAGATCTCACCTAATCTCCCTTATTTTAATTTAAAGCCATTTTCCCTTGTGCCATCACAGCACCCCTGGCTGTCCCCAAGGCAGGAGGAGATGGAGCCGCTGGAGAAGGGCTGGATCCAGGCTTGGGCTCTCCTGGACATTCCCTCCATGGATCATCAGTCCCGGGATTCTCTCCCAGGTGTGTCCCAGGCCAGGTGTGCTGTGCTGGACACGCAGAGTCCGTGCTCCAGCTCCTCACCCCAACAGAGGTTACACCCTGGATGGTTCCCATTAATTAAAGGGGGAAAAAAACCATGGAAAACAGCAGAGGGAGATGGGAAACTCTGGAGCCCAAAGTGATGGATGCAAAAAACGAGCCCTGGGTGACTCAGGAGGATTTGGTAAAGCGTGGCCACCACAGGACATGGAGCAGATGGGCTGGTGGCACGTCCCCATCTGTGCTGGCTCTGTGGGGATGCTCCCAGCTGGGGATTTGGAGGGGTTTTGTGTCCTGGGACGTGCTGGGAGCAGAGGAAGGAGGAGAAGGAGCCCCACGAGGCTGTGGTTGAGCCGTGGGAGCTGCAGGGGGTAGGTGAGGGGATGGGGGATTGTTCTCCCTAATGCCAGATCCCAATGGAACAGAAATATCCCTGAGCTGGAGCTCAGGGAACCCCTGCCAGCACAATGGGCTGCACACCAGGAGCCAGATGGGCACCCTGGGAGCAGAGTTTGGGTTTCCAGAGCTCCCAGAGACTCTTTCCAGCCTCCTCCTCCTCCTCCTCCTTCCTGAGCAATCCAGGCCAGATCCCACTCCCACCTTGGGGGTGTTCCCAGCTCAGGAAGGACCTGGAGCTGCTGCAGGGCTGGAGCCAGGCTGGGAGAGCTGGGGGTGCTCCCCTGGAGAGGAGAAGGCTCCAGGGAGAGCTCAGAGCCCCTGGCAGGGCCTGAAGGGGCTCCAGGAGAGCTGGAGAGGGACTGGGGACAAGGCATGGAGGGACAGCACACAGGGAATGGCTTCCAGTGCCAGAGGGCAGGGCTGGATGGGATCTGGGGAAGGAATTGTTCCCTGGCAGGGTGGGCAGGGGCTGCCATGGAATTGCCAGAGCAGCTGTGGCTGCCCCTGGATCCCTGGCAGTGCCCAAGGCCAGGCTGGACATTGGGGCTGGGAGCACCTGGGACAGTGGGAGGTGTCCCCATGGCAGGGGTGGCACTGGATGAGGTTTAAATCTCCCAACCTAAACCATTCCATGATTCCCTCATTCCACAGCTCCACAAAACCAGGGGATTTTTCTCCCCCAGCCCTCGGACCTGAGCCTCATTCCTGCCGCTCCCAACTCTGCCCCGAGCCGATCCCGGCTGCTGCTGCCGGCTCCGGTACGAGCCCTGAGCTGAACAATGGAAAGGGAGGAAAAGAGCAATTCCCGTTTTTTCACAGCCAGCCAGGCGCAGCCCCGGCCCTCCCACCCCTGCCTGGCTCAGCCGATCCCGGCGCTCAGATTCCAGCAGGAATCCGCAGGCGTTCGATCCCACAGATCTCGGCCTCTCCCAGGGCAAAACCCTTCCCAAAAAGGCTTTGGGATGTTTGGGGAGCCCCATCCCGGCTCCTTCGGCGCTGGGAAAGGGATCAGGGCGCTTGGGCTCACATTCCCGGTTCGATTTCCAGTGGAACAGGCAGGACAATGGCGCATTGTGCGCTGGGGAGAGGAAAATGATCTCATGGTGTTTGTGGAAGGAAAGGTTTCGGCTGGAGACGCCCCTGGGCCCGGGGAGATCAGCCCCGGTGGAGCCGGCACCGGGATGGCTCCTCCAGCCGCTTTCCCGTGGGGAGCAGCCAGGGCTCAGCCCCACGGGGGGACACGGGGACACGGGGACACAGCCCAGGGACCGCGAGCCGGCCCCAAACCTCTTCTGCTTTCGGGCACGAAATCCCCCTGCTCTGGGGCCACCGCGGTGTCACCTCCTGCCTCACAAAGCCACCTCCCTCCATGGGGACACCAGCCCGGACGGAGCTGTCCCACTGTGCGTGGTGTTGGATGCACCGGGACTGCTTTTCCCCCCAAGGAGACCCCGGAAAAGCCGGGATCGCTCCCAAAGGAATCCCCGTGGGAGATGGGGGTGGTTCTGGAGAGCCAGGGCGCTGTCGCCGTGCCAGGGGACGCTCCCCAGACACCGCAGGAGATGCAACTGCGGGAGTGAAAAACCTCTTAAAGACCACAGAAAGCAATCGCAGGGTATTTCCCATTTTATTTGGCTCCTTAAACGCCACTTCATTTGCTGGGATCGGCTTAATTGTGGTCATTAAGGGGCGAGGGCAAGGCTGAGCCCCCCAGGGATGGGCTGGGAAAGGAGAGGAGGGCTCCAGGGGCAGATTTCCCAGAGGGAACATCCTCCAGCCCTACAAATCATTCCCCTTTCCCCAAACCCTTCCTCCCGACAGCTCCTCTCCCTCCCAGCCCCTCCCCGTGCTGCAGTTTGGGGGGACCCGGGATCTCCCCCAGCCCCAGGCTCCAGGATCAAAGGAGTTGGCACAATCTGGAGGGATTTTCCAGCATGGAAAAGGGGTCTGGGGCAGGGGTCTGGAGTGGCCACGTCCTGGCCCTGCAGGGAGGGTCCACAGAGCTGGGGGTGCCCTCTGCACTAACAGATTTTGGGGTGTTTTGTGCCAACCCCAGCAGTCCCACAGGTGGGGAATATTCTTCCTGAACTGCTCTGGATCGATCAGCCTGGAAATCCCCCCTGGGAACCCAAAAGGTTCTCCCTTCTCAGAGCTCCCCCAGAGGCATCGTCCCAACCCCCAATTCACCTGAAAAAGCTTTGCACATGAAGCTGGAAAAGAGTTTTTCTCTCACTTTGAGGGGTGCAGGGAGCATCCAGGCCCATCCAGGTCACACATCAATGGGATTCTGGAATCACTGGCGATGGAAAATCCCCCTCAGATCACGGTGTCCAACCATTAACCCAGCGCTGGGTGGTCACCACTCACCCCTGTCCCCAGGTGCCACATTCTTCAAATATTTCCAGGGATGGAGACTCCACCACTGCCTGGGCAGCTGTGCCAGGGCCTGACAAACTTTTCCACGAGGAAATTTTTCCTGATGCCCGACGTAACCTCCCCTAGCCTGAGCTGTTCCCTCTCCTCCTGTCCCTGTTCCCACAGCCCGACCCCCCCGGCTGTCCCCTCCTGTCAGGGAGTTGTGCAGAGCCACAAGGGCCCCCCTGAGCCTCCTTTTCTCCAGGCTGAGCCCCTTCCCAGCTCCCCACAAACACATTAAGCCTGGGAATGTGGGGGTGATGTGTCCAGGCCATGTTTAAGTGGCAAGCAAAGGACAGAGCTGTCACTGCCCTAAAACCACCCCTCACCTGTCTGCCCCTAAAACGGTGCCAGTCCCATTCCTGGAGACCCCCCAGGATCTGTTCTGGTGCCACAGCTAATGAACCCTTAAGAACAACTAATCAGGAATATATTCAAGACTCTCGCAGGCAGATTCAGATCAACACCGGCTCCCCCTCCCCACAGGCAGGACTCAAAACCGGGGAAAATCCCAAGCTGCTCATCCCCCTCTGCTCCTGGCATTTAATTAGGATTATCCCATCCAGGGAGGTGCTTTTTAGCCCCAGGACCCGGTGTTTGCCAGCTCCTGTGTGCCCAACAGGAAGGAGTTCCTGCCCACCTTCCTCGGGGTTGTCATGGAAATGGAAAGCGAGGTTGATGAAGATGCTGCCAAATCCACGATTTCCAGCTGGAGTCCAGCCTGGAGGGGATGGGAGCAATCCAGGGGTGGGTTTGGGGGGAAGCCCTGGAGGGAGACTCAGCATGGGATGCACTGAGGAGCCTGGACAAGCCCCAGGCTCTGCACGGGCAGCTGGAAAAGGGTTTTCCATGAGGAATTAACCCCCCCAAGCACTGGGAAGCCGAGTGAGATCCACAGGATGGAGTCACCCATCCCAGGAGAGGGGGAGCGGTTTCAGGGGCAGGAATCCCCGGGAACAGCTCCATCACAAAGCATCCCCCGAGCACGGGCAGCGCCGGGAGCGGGGCTGTGCCCGGGGCGGGGCCCCGCCGAGGGGCCGGAGCGGGGACACGGCCGAGCCCGTCAGGAGCGGCCAGAAATAGCCCCGATTTCCATATGTAGGACGGGGCGGCCACGCCAGCACAGCCACGACCTACTTTCAGCAGCCCGGCGGGGCCCTGCGCTCGCCCGCGGCTGCGGCGGCTCCGCGGGGCCAGCCCGGAGCATCCCCGAGCCAGCCCCGAGCATCCCCGAGCCAGCCCGGAGCTTCCCCGAGCCGGTCCCGAGCCAGCCCGGAGCATCCCCGAGCCAGCCCCGAGCATCCCCGACCCGGTCCCGAACCAGCCCGGAGCATCCCGGATCCCTGGATCCCCGGGATCTCCGGGTCCCCGCTGCCTCAGCCCCGTCCCGCAGCGCCGGGGGATGCGCGGCTGCTCCCGCCGGGAAGGAGCGCTGGGCTCGGAGCATCCCTGGGGATTCACCCCGGCCCCGGCTGCTGCTCCAGAGCCCTCCAGCTCCTCCTCAAAGAGCCCCGCGCTCCACAGGCGCGCCCTCCACGCTTTATTTTTGATTTTTTAAACCTTTTTGCAACGCCGAGCGGAGAGGCAGGAGCTTTTCCCGGCGCCTCTGGGCTGCTCCTGCCTTTCAGGGCCGCACAAACCGATTGGTGCGAACACGGCTTTTTCCATTAAGGGAAAAAAAAACAACGACCAAAAAAAAAAAAGAAAAAAAAAGAAAGAAAGAAAAGCAGATCCATCCCTAATCCACTGCTGCTGAGCGTCTTCTCTCTCACGTCCACCTGCGGGGCTGCATTGGGGATGGCACCGGCAAGTCCCCGAGGGCAGAAATGCCGATATTTATTCCCCAACCTGTTGTTTCCCTCAGCAAATATCCAGGCAGGAAGGAGGTTCCTGCTCTTTCTACAGCAGCAAGGATGTTGAGCAGCCCGAGGCTGTCGGTGGAAATGTCCCTTCCTGACACCTCTGGTGTCACTTGTCCCGAGCTGTTCAATGCTCCCGGTCGTGCTGAAGAATTAAAATTTATTGTTGGAGAGGGGAAATCAAACCCAACTGTGGCAGCTCTGGGATCCAGCCTGGAAGCACGTGAGGAACAAATAAATTATGAGCGGGTTTTGCTGCACCTGAGGCCTCTTTTCCCAGCCAGAGCGGTTTGGTTCGGTGCCAGGAGGCTGAAAACACCACAGGAAGTGACAAAAGGAGACACAGAAATGTCCTGCTCGGCCAGGGAGGGGAAGGATGAAGAGAAACCTCGGTCTGCTGAGGGGGTGTCCAAGAGAGCAGCGTCCCTGGGGGGGCACAGGGACTGGAATCACAGCGATGGGAATGTCAGATGGGCACCTGGACCCTTCCGGGGGAATGGGCACCTGGACCCTTCCAGGGGAACGGATCCCAAAATCCTCATATAGGCACCAGATCTCCATATGGGAATGAGTGCCAGGATCCCCACATGAGAATGGGTCCCAAAATCCCACCCAGGGACAGGTACCAACATCCTCACATGAGAATGGCTCCCAAAATCCCCTCAGAGAGACAAGCACCAGCATTTCCATACAGGAGTGGGTCCCAGGATCCCCACTTGGGAATGGCTCACAGCATTCCCACAGAGACAGGAACCAACATTTCCATGAAATGGTACCAGGATCCCCACACAGGGCCAGGCACCAGAATTCCCACATGGAATGGCTGCCAACATTCCCAGTACAGGGCCAGGCACCAGAATTCCCACATGGAATGGCTCCCAGCATTCCCAGTACAGGGCCAGGCACCAGAATTCCCACATGGAATGGCTGCCAACATTCCCAGTACAGGGCCAGGCACCAGAATTCCCACATGGAATGGCTCCCAGCATCCCAGGCCACCAGCCAGGCCTGGCCTCCAGTCTCCCCACCTCAAACCTCACAACTCTTCCCACCCACAACCCAACAGAGCAGGAGGAAAAAGAGAGCAGGGAGAGCTCCATCCCAAGGGAATGTGAGCCCAGGGCACTGGGATTCCCCAGCAGGAGCTGCTCCTCTCACCCCATCTCAGCTGATTCCTCCAGGGAGGTGTTCCAGGCTCTGCAAGGAGCAGGGAAGGTTGTCTCCCTGCAGTGACCATCCCCCAGCACACACCAGGTTTTCCTCAAATTCTCCACTCCAAGAGCTGCAGGATCCACCTCGTGCTTGGAAAAGCACTTCCAGCTCAGGAGCCAGCAGGAAAATCCCACAAATGGAAGATTTTCATGGGAGCTCTCACAGCCCAGGGGTGAAGGAAACACCCAAAGGTCTGATTTCACAATGGGAAGATTTTCCCGTGGGTTCCATGGCTGGGGTGATCCCATTGGGAAGGAGCATTGCTCCCAAAGCAAACAAAGCCAATTCCTGAGCCTGAAACAACAACTGACTCCTCACTTTCAAATCCAATCAGGATTCATTCCCACCAGCTAAGTTCTTCTCTTCCTTGGCAAACAAGGAAAATGTGTCCCTCCAGGTCCCTGTGGCTGTCACCCCCCAGCACCCTCCGGCTGCTTCTCCCAGCCCTGCTCTTCCTCCCTGGATTTCCCCTCCAGGAATTTCCTTTCCTCATTTTCACACCAGCTCTGAGCTGTGCCAGAAAAGCCCCAGTTCCCAAAAACTTAGGGCAGGCAGAGCCCAAATCCATGCCCAGTCCTGGATCCTGAACCTCCTCCTCACTCCAGAGCTCGCTCTGCTCCTCATTCAGGTTCTAACCTTCACCAAAGAGAAAAAAATAATAATAAAATCACCGAAGCCCTGATTTTTATGCAGGGAAGTGCAAAGCTTGAGCAGGCGAGCGTGACCCTGGTGCCCTGGTGCCCGCTGGAGGAACAGCGGATTTTTCCTCTGGAAGATCCCGGGTCAAACAAAGCAGCAGCAAAATTCCCCTGATCCTCAGGATTTGGCTGTTTTCCTTCACCTCCCACCCCATCCTCACCGTGGGTGAGGGGAAGGACCAGTCCCCACGGACAAATCGCACTGAGGCACCGGGGAAGCTCAGATTTGGTGTTTCCCTAATTAGGAGTGACCGGAATTGGGCAGGAAGCACCGACCCCGCTGCAAAACCCCGAAAGGAGAAGGAACCCAATTAACTTCCCACTGCCCTCTCAGCTGAGGTCAGAAGTGAGGCTGGGCTGTGTTTGGAGAGCCACGAGGTCGGGTTTGGGGGGGTTCAGAGCTTGTCCCATCCCCCAGATGGGCTTGGGGAGCCCAGCCCGGAGCTGCGACCCCGGCTGAGGACAGGGAAAACGCTGGGATAACACACGAGCCGTGGATGCTGAGTTTGGCTTTTTATTTTTTTTCCTCTCCTCTAATTGCCGCTGCTATTTTAACAGAGCCAGACATTTCCTTGACGATTCACAAGGCCTATAAATGTTTGATGTCCCTTTTCCTCCATACTCAGGCACCAACTTCTGCCGGGGTTTGGGGGAAGAAACGCCCGGATTGGAGCACCGGGGTGGGACAGCGGCTGCAGGGGGAGGATCCAGCCCCGGATCCACATGGAAAGGCTCCATCACACCCCTCTGCTCCTGTCCTCTCCTCCCCTCGGTTCCTAGAAGGAGATCCCACTGCCCAGCCTCCGTGCAATATGGCTTCATGCTGCAGGAGCCTAAATATAGAGCCTAAACCCTCCGGGGGCTTTGCTGCGCTCCGAGGTATTTATAGCTGCGGGCTGGAATGTTGGGAGCAGCTGGAATTGCACCGAGGAGGGATCTGGCCCTGCCTGCAGCAGGGATGGGATTTTGGGGTGACACCCCCGGCCCCGACCCCGCTGGTCCCTGCCCACCACGGCAGGAACGTGTGGGAATCTCACCTGTGCCAGGGCACATTTGGGGTTTTAAGGCCAAACCCAGAGCAAAGAGGATGAGGCTGAGAGGCTCAGGGACAGCCCAGCTGCTGCTCTGCGGCTCCTCACAAAAATCCCACTGCTCCAAAAGCGTTTTCTGGGAATGGAGAATTCACCCCTTGGAGCATCCAAAGTGGAGCAGGAGGGATGAAATTGTCCCTTCTTCCCAATCCTCAGTGTCCAGCCCAGCTCCTGTCCCATCCCTGCTCCTCACCTCCTGATTTAACCCAGTCCAGCAGGGAAAACTCCGGCTGGAGGGAGGCAATGAGGGGAGAGGAATGGGGAGGCAGCAGCCACTTCCTGATCCAGGGATGGATGCAGGGATGGGAACAGGCTGGGAGCTGCCTCTGCACCCCAATCCCACTCCCTTCCTGCCCTGCAATCCCTGGCAGCATCAGCAGCTGCCTGGCTTGGCCTTGGGAATATTTTCATCCAGGGGTTCTGGCACTGGAATCACAGACTCAGCCTTGGCTGGAGCTGGTGAGAGCAATTGGGAATGCTGGAGCTGGATCAGAAGGAAAATCAGCAGGAAAATCCTCACATTTGGGTTTCTGGGACTCCCCTGCCTCTGGGATGATCCCAGACAGACCCTCAGCCTCACACCAGGCCAGTGGGACCAGCAGCCAAAAAGCTCCTTGGAAAAAAAAAAATCACAAAACCCTCACAGAAATAAAGGGTTTTTACCAAATCTTGGTCAGAGCCTACACAGAAGAGCCCATGGGAATGCTCTTCCCTGAGCAGGCAGCCCCAAAAAGTCACAGCTTAGCCCCAAACTCCTGTGGTGGTGGGAGAGAGGACCTGGAGCTGCCATCCACTCCCTGCCTTCCCTACAGTTCCCATTTCCTCTGGGATCAGGGGCTGGTGTCCCTATGGGCACAGGGATGTCCCTGCCAGGGACCATGGCCATCCCTGCCCACCCAGCAGTGCCACATTCAATGGACTCCCTCTCTCCTTCCTCCTCCTCTTGCCATGGAAATTAAGGGGTTCAGGGTGTTCCAAATCCAGGATCTGCTCCCATTCCAGATTCTCACCCACAGATCCCACCAGCATCTTCCCACCCCCGCCCCTGGGCATCACCCCTGGTGGCTTTAGGGACATCTGTGGGACACCTGGGGACACACAGCCAGCTCCTGGCCATGCAGAGTGCCCAGCCCTCTGAGATGGAGGAGCAGGGGTTAATTAATCCCAATTAAAGGCAGGAGGGCAAAGCGGAGAACCGGCTGGGCTACCCCAATTCCAGCACTGCTAACACCCCCAAAATCCAGAATCCAGGGGGTCCTGTCCAGCCCTGAGCCTCCAGCACTGCAGGAAATGTCCCATGGGGTGATCCCAGGATCCAGGAGAACCCATCCCAGCTCCCACCTAAACCAGTTCTTTACTGGCAACTGAGGAGAAGTGTCTCCTCCCAGCTCCAGGGAAAACAAACCCAAGGAATTCTGTCAATCTGGGATTTTGGAACCCGGGTGTCCCGGTGGGATTTTGGAAGCCGGGTGTCCCGGTGGGATGCGATTCCCACATCACAGAGGAGCCTGGGGGGATGAAGAGGCCCCTTGGCCAATAAACCCCACCCAGGATCCCATTTCATCCCAGTTCCCTGTCCTGGAGTCCCTGGTGGATGCCCAGACCCCCAATATCCCCATCAGCACTCTCCCTAATTAACACCAGGGTAATTAAATCCAGGACCCCCCAGGTTTGCACGGGGTGTTTGTAATGATCCTCTGACAGAGGCAGCACAGGGGGCACTGACCTGCAGCCACAGGGGGGCTAATTAGAAACTAATTAGTGCTCATCAGAGCCCCCCCACACAGCCTGGGCTGGGCAGGCCTCAGGAGCTGGGCAAGAAACTGGAATTATTAAATCCTGGATTATTTCTGGAGGATGGGGTGACAAAGGCAGCAGTGACACCAAAGCCCAAAATCACACCCAAAAATTGCCCCAAAATCACAGGGTCTCACCCTCAGAGCTGCCTCCAGGGGGTCCCAGCTGCCTAAACCCCCCCATTCCATCCACAAACCCCTGGCAGCTCCGGGATTTTCCACTGGGCTGGAGCCCGGCCTTTGGAGCAGTCCCAGCTCCAAACCCTGATCCTGGCTGCAGGAGATTCCACATCTCCCTCACCTGGCACTGGAGCCCGAGGGAGAGGGGAAAGGAAAATCTGGATGATGCCATTCCCCAAAAAAACCTCCAAAGTGCAGGGAAAAATTACATTATCCCAGTTTTTTCTGCTTGATTTTTATTGGGTGCATGGAGAAGTTCCCCAGGGACACAGCGGCCCTTCCCAGCACCTGGAAAAGTTGTGAGGAGCTCAAATTTGCCTTACAAAGGCTGGGAATGTGGGTTAACACCAAGTTTGGGGAAGCAAAGCTCCCTGTGTGCTCCCAGACCTGCTGCCTCTGCAGGGAAAACTGCTCGGGGAGGGACAAACACAGCGATTTTCTGTTCCCTTCCAGCTTAACTTGCAAAAATGAGAAATAAATAAGATTTTTTTTCCTCTTTTAAATGCCCGCTTTGGCCCCAAACTCCCACTCCCTTGCCCCAAAACGCAGCCCTGCGTTGGATTTTTGACATTTGCTGCCTGAGCATCACTCCCCACCCCCCCAAACCCTCAGCCAGGCCCCCCTTCCCTCAGCAGTTCCTGAGGCAGCTCCATTCCCCTCCTCCAGAAAACTGCGGTTTTTTGGCAAACAAACTGTTTTGCCAACAAGTTGTGCTCCGTGCTGCCTGGGAGAGGAGGCTTTTCCCAGTTTTCCCAGTTTTCCCTGGCTCCAGCCTCCTCCTCCCCACTCCAGGTCCCACTTTGGGGCTGCAGCCAGGGGGGATTCGTGCCCACATTGAGGTTTTCCCCTTTTTTCCTAAAACAATCCCCGTTTCTCCACCAGCCGGGGCAGAAGCAGCAGCCCTGAGGTTGCTGCTGTTATTTTTATCTCGAAAGAAAGATTTTGAGCGGTGGCCAAGCTGTGCTGAGGGAGGGAGAGGCTTTTGTGTGGCCAGAGCTGTAAACACAGCCCTGGCCTCGGTGGGCAGGGCAGGGGGAAGGTCCCAGCCCAGCCCAGCCCAGGGATTGGGATCGCAGCTCTGGGATGCTGAGGTGGAGCAGATTTGGGTCCCCCCAGATCGGTGCTGTCCCCTCCATGCAGAGCCACGCTTGGGTGCAATGCTGGCTCAACCAGCCCAGAATTCACTTTTTTCTGAGTCAATTTAAACAAAATCCTTGGAAGAACCAGCTCTAAAAACGCTTTCACCTTCCCACAGCCACGAGGAGCATCCCACAGGACGCCAGGTCCATCCCATTCCTTCCTGACCACAAAACAGAGTTTGGGGAGCAGGTGCTGCACCCCAGGAGCCTCCTCTGCCTGGATCCAGCCACATCCTCCTCTCCCACCTGGAATTCCAGCAGCTCCCATCCTGGAGCTGCTCCGGAGGTCACCGAGACGCTCGGGAGCTCTGCACGAGGAGCTCGGCTTAAATGTCAAATTAATTAATGGGGAGAGAGGGAGGAGTGGCCACAAAGAGCTCCCTGTTCCACCTCCGGAGCTGGGCCGGGCCACGGAAGGACCTGGACACTCCCCGTGGCAAATATTTCCCCCAGGGCATGGAGGGGACAGCAAAAAACACGGGTGGGAAACTGGAAATGACACAAAACAAAGGTGGGAAACTGGAAATGGCACAAAACACGGGTGGGAAACTGGGAATGGCACAAAACAAGGGTGGGAAACTGGGAATGGCACAAAACACGAGTGGAAAATCTGGGAAAGGCACAAAACAAGGGTGGGAAACTGAGAATGGCACAAAACACGGGAAAGGCTCCGCACCTCCCTCCACACCCGAGCGGTGGCTCCGGAGCCAGGCAGGGACCGAGGTGACACCGAGCGGGGCCACGGCCCCTTCCTGCCCGCCCGGGCTCGGGGACATCCCCGGCCCTGGAGGACAAATCCTCCTCCAGCAGATCCCGAGCCAAGGAGGCCTCGGGCTGGGCGGGGAGGATGAGGAGGGAAGGGAGATCCTGGAGGGTGCCAGGACCACATCCCCGGCCAAGGCACCCCCGTGCTCCAGGAGAGGCCCGGCCACATTTTGGGGTTTCTCCCCCCAAATCCCTGCTCCCCATCTCCGAGCACCGACAGTGCCGGGGCTGAGCCTCCCGGAGCCGGGCGGGAGTGGAGTGTGTGACCGGCCCCAGCCCCTGGAGAGCCGGGGACACGGGGACACGGTCAGGGAGAGCTCTGTTACAGCCCCGGGAGGCTCGGGAAGAGAAGAGTTGCCGTTCCCAGAGCCCCGCCGGGCCCGGCAGGGTTTGGTACCCGGCTCACGTCCCCGGCATTCCCCAGCCCCCGCTGCCGTATCCCGGGGCTGCCGCGCGTCTCCCCAGGGAAAAGGAGCCCTGGGGACACCCCGGAACTTCACTGCCGGGGTAGGAGGTGACAGTGGCTGGAGGACCCTGCAGCCCTTGCGGATCCATTCCTTTATTTATTGGGGTATTTTTTTCCCTCAGTTTCTCCATGAAAGAGGAAGGAGTTGGGGTTGAGCACGGCTGGACTGGGAGAGCTGGGCTGTCCCCACAAACGGGGCTGGGCTGAACCCCGTGTGACCCCAGCTCACACCAGGGAGCTCCAATCCACCCCTGGGGCCGGGCTGAGCCCTGCGAACTCATTGCACCAAACCCCACGGCACCCCCAAAGCTCAGGAGAGACCCTCCCCCATGGCCCCGATGCCACGCTGCACCCAGGGAGCTCAAAACACTGGAACACATCACGGGAATGTCCTGTGAACCCCCAATCTGGTGGGACCCGGAGCTGTGAACCCTGAACCCCCCCAGATCCCTGCAGGGCAGGGGGTGTTCACCCCAAAACTCTGCTGGGCCTGGAGGAATCTTTGCTTTCCTCATTATCCCTCTGGACTGAGCCCAGGAGGGACCCGGAGGGATCACAGAGAGCAAGGGATGCCTTTCCCCAGGGAAACAATCCAGGACTGAATCCAGAGCATCCCCCCGACCTCCTGCACTGGGAGCCAGGACGGGGCCGCCTCAGCGCCACCCCAGCAATGCCCCAGGGACCTGGGAAACGTTAGGGCCAATCAACGCTGTCGGTAATTAAGGTGATGAGTTGATCCCTAAGCTGGCTCCGACAGCAGCCAGGGCCACAACAAAGCACCCTGAGCCCCACCTTGGGGACTCCAGAGACGGGGGTGGCACTCGGGGCTGGCTGCACACACCCCGTACATAACCCACGGCCTGATTAAAGCTCATCAGCCACTAATTACCGTGAGCAGAGCTGCCTGTCCTGCCCCCTCTGCCCAGGTGTCCCCAGCGGTCCCCGGATGCCACTCAGCTGCCAGCAGCCCGCTCTGCTTGCCCGGAGGAGGAGGAGGAGGAAGCAGCGGTTGCCCAGGCTGTGTGTGGTCTGGGGATGGGGAGCAGCCAGCATTCCCAGCAGCACACAGAGGAGCCCGTCCCGGCAATCTCGGCTGTCCCGCAGGGCGCTGAGCCCATCCCTGCACCGGGAATGGCTCATGCAGGAGCCTGGGTCTCCCTCGTCCCCTCTCTGCGTGTCCATATCCAGCTCCGAAGGGATGAGGCAGGACAAGGGACGAGCTCGTGAGCCCTGGGAAATGACAGCCAAACCCAAACCTGTCCACGGCACTGTTGGGAAAACCCCTCTGCCAGGGGGTCCCGCCAGGAGAAGCAGCCCTGTCCCCCAGTTTTCCCACGCTGGCACACAAAGGGTTACAGGGACTGATCCCAAGGGGATCCATCCCAGCTTCCTCAAAGCCCGGCCGAGAGGGGTCAGGACAGCAGGAGATCAAAGTGAGGCATCGAGTCCCGGGGAGATGTCACAGCCAGCAAGGCTCCAGCCACGCCAGGGCCCGGCTCCTGTCCCCGTCCCTGTCCCTCTGCGCTGCCCGGGATGTGCAGCTCACAGGGAGCTCACGGGGCGGTGCCAGCGGGGCTGGAGTTGCTCGTCCGGGCTCCTCAGAGCAGCCAGGAACGCTCCGGGTGCTGCTCCAGGGAAAGGTTCCCTGGCAGGGCCCAGGAACCAGCACTGGGGGACAGGAACCCCCAATTCCATCCCCATCCCATCGTCATGGATGTGCCAGAGCTGTGCCAAGTCACTGCTTCCCTCCCGGAGACCCAAGGCCTTGATCCCATCCAGGTGGAGGCAGCATCTCCTGCAGCCCTTGGGACTGTCCCATATCCCATCCCACATCCCATCACCTCCAGCCCGGCACCGAACAGCCCCACAGCCTCTCCCACGGCCTAAATCCCCTCAGGAAACACCAACAACCTCACCCAGTAACCAGCAACTCCAATTCCCTGAAAGGAGAAGGGGAAAAGCTCATCCAGGGAGGGTGAGCACCCCCAGAGCCGACCCCACACTGCCAGGTGTGCTGGGGACACGGCACAGCCACACTCACCCCACAGCACCGGGCATGGAGGGGAGCCCCAGTCGGAGCAGAGACTCCCCCACATCCATGGCAGAGGGAATTTTAGGCTCAGTAAAGTGTCCTTGGATCCAGAGGAGTCTCACGTCCCCTCAGGGACGCTGAAGTTGTGTCTCTGTTCCAGAGGGGCAGAGCCAGGGGAACGCCCCTCGGGCAGAAATGGGGGAGCCAGCCCGGGGCACCCCAGACCCCCGGCAGGAGCGGGATGAGCTCGGGGTGATTCAATGCAGCAGCCAGGCCCTCGGGCTTCTTCCCCTCTTTAAAGAGAGGAGGAGGAGGATGAGCAGCCTTCCTCCCTACCAGGCTCTCCCGTTGCTCCCGGGCGAGAAAAGCATCCTCTGGCTCCTTTCCGGAGAGCATCCCCCAAAAAGCAGCGCCCCAGTCCCCCAAAACTCCACGGCCCGGCTCCGGGCAGGGAGCAGGCGGGGCAGGGAGGTTCCCACGGACCCCAGGATCCCACGGCCCTTCTCTCCCAGGCGGAGCAGCAGTTTTGGAAGCGCCACGAGGATCCCCAGCCCCTTCTCCTCCTTCCACATGGGAAGGGAAAGGCGGGCGCTGCCTGCGCAGCCCGGGCTGCATCTGCCACCCCCCGCCCCATCAGGGATGCAGGAGGGGAGGGGGTCGGGGAGGAGGCAGAGGGGAAGGATGGGGGGCGAGTTCCTGCTGCCCCCCAGCAGCAGCGTGGGGGGTTCCTCGCTCTCCGCCCTTCAGGGAGATTTTTTTCCCTACGACCTTCAAACGGCAGCTGCCCGCAGCCCCCTCCCCACGGCCGCCACCCTGCCCGGCACCGCCCGGGGGGTCGCAGGGGAGGGGACAGCCCCGGGGGCAGCGCCTGCTGGGCTCGGGGGGCTCTGCGGGCCCGGCGCGGGTCAGGGTGCGGGGAGCGGAGCCCCTCGGGAGCTGGGGGATCCCACAGAGGGGCGCGGGTGCCGGAGTCCCCCAAGCCGGGTTCCGGTGCCGGGGGTGCCGCTGCCAGCCCTGCTCGGTGCCGGTTCCCCCCCCGGTTCGGCTGCCGGCCCCACGCCCCCAGCCCGCTGCGGGTGCCCCCCCGCTGCCGATCCTCGCACGGTACCGAGGCCGGTTCCGGACCGGAGCCGCTGCCCGGGGCCGGCCCGTGCACGATGCCGATGCCACCACCCCACAGCCCCGTCCCCCGCGGTACCGATCCGATACCGATCCACGCGCGGTGCCGGGGCCGGTCCCACCCCCCTGCCCACGGCAGCTCCTCCGCGGGGCCGGTGCCGCCCGCTGCCGGTGCCCGCTGACCCCTCCCGGTGTCGGTCCCCGCTGACCCCTCCCGGTGCCGATGCTGATCCCTCCCGGTGCCGGTGCCCGCCGCCCCCTCCCGGTGCCGGTGCCGATCCCTCCCGGTGCCGGTGCCGATCCCTCCCCTCACCCCCCTTGCGGTGCCGGTGTCCCCCGGGCCGTGTCCCCGCGGGTGCCCCCGCACTCACCAGCGCGGCGCGGGCGCTGAGCAGCAGCAGCAGCAGCAGCGGGAGGCTCCGCAGCCCCCGGGGCGCCGGCGGCGGCACCTCCCCGGGCATCTTCCTGCCGCAAGGACGCTGCCGGCGGCGGCGGGAGGCGGCGGGAGGCGGCGGCGGGGGCGGGGAAGGGCCTTTGTTGCCGCCGCCCGCGGGAGGCGGGCGGTGGGTGCGGGCTCTGGGTGCGGGGCCGCCGCCGCCGCCGCGCCGCCCTCCCGGCCCCGCCGCGCCCCCCCCGCGCCGCCCCCGCCCCGCCCCGGCCCCGCACGGACACGGCCCGGGGGGACGGGGGGGGGATCGGGGGAGGAGCCTGGGGGGAGCCGGGGGGCTGGGGTAGGTTGGGGGACCCTGGGGTGGATGGGGGGAGTCTTGGGGAACAGATGGGGGGACCTGAGACACACTGGGGGGACCTGGGGTAGATGGGAGAGAACCTGGATATAAGAGAGGGGTCTGGGGCAGGCTGGGGGACTCTGGGGTAGATGTAGGGGGGCTTGGGGGACAGATGGGGGGGACCTGGGGTAGACTGGGGGAACCTGAGACACACTGGGGGGACCTGGGACATATAGGGGGGAGTCTGGGGGACAGATGGGAGGAACCTGGCGTAGATGGGAGGGGACCTGGACAGATGGGAGGGGTCTGGGGCAGGCTGGGGGACCCTGGGGTAGATGAGGGGGGCTTGGGGTACAGATGGAGGGGGGTCTGGGAAAATCGGGAGGACCCTGGGGTAGATGGGGAGGAGCATGGGGGACATGTGGGGGGGGTCTAGGGTAGGTTGGGAGAGCCGGGATAGATGGGAGTGACGTGGGGTAGATGAGGGGGACCATGGGGGACAGCTGGGGGGTCTGGGGCTGACTCTGTAGTAGGTGAGGGGCGATCTGAACATACGGGAGGGGTCTGGGACAGACTGGGGGACCCTGAGGTTGGTGAGGGGAAAACTGGGCGGCGCATGGGGGGATGGTTAAATGTGGGCAGCCTGGCACAGGGGGGAAGGTGCATGGGGGACACACAGGGGGGACCTGGGGAAGACTGGGGGGCGACCAGGGACAGATGGGGGGGATCTGGGGCAGATGGAAGGGGCTGGGGTAGATGGGGCGCACTGGGATGGGTAAAGGAGGGCACTGGGGCAAACTGGGGGCAGCCCGGGGTAGGTATGGGGGGAACTGGGGCAGACTGGGGAGATCCAGGGGGAGAGAGGAGGGTCTGGGGGCAGCTGGGGTCAGATGGGGAGAGCCCAAGGTGGTGTTTGGGACACTTGGGGGGTACCGAGGGATGGGTGGGAGGGAAAAACCTTCGGGCACTCTGGGAATGACTCCCAGGCCGGCAGCTGAACCAGCCCCGCCGTGCCTCAGTTTCCCCGCTCAAAAACCCGGGATAACAGCGGGACCAGAGGGCGGGGCCATGCCAGTGACTTCCACACAGCTGCCAGGAGGCCCTGGAGTGGCTCAGATCTGAATTTAGGGGTTTGGTCACCCCGAGGTGCCCTGGGGGCGCTGTGGCTGTGGGAGAGCTGGGAGCAGATGGATGGGATGGGAATGAGCCATTCCCATACGTGGATTCCTCCTTTCCTATGAAGGGGCTAAAACCAGACTCAGATTCTCCTGAACCTCCTCATTTACCCTCAAAATACACCCCGGGAAGGGCTCGGGGAGGCAGGGGAGCTTACTGGGACAAAGGAGGGAAAATCAGCCAAAATCAGCCAAAATCAGCCAAAAGTGGAGCTGAACCTCTGGCTGGGGGGAGCAGGGATACGGCTCCCCAAAAATCCCACAAATCCCCCGCTGGGCATCCTCCCGCTGCCCCTGGGGTTGGAACCTCAGGGAACACTCGGGGGGGAGTGAGAAATATCTCGGGGGGCTCTGGGGGGACCCCACCTGAGTGACTCCATTCGGTTTTAATTGTCCTGTAATTAGCAGAATCCAAATTAATTCTTTTAAAGTGCATTTATAGAAGGAGTGAGAAGTGAGGAGGGGGGAGCAAAGCCCAGGGGAAGGTGGGGAGGGGTTCCCGGGCTTGGGGGCGAAGAGGGGGCCCGGGGGCATCCCAGGGACACTGGGGAGGGTCCCGGAGAAGGGGGGGTGGGAGGATCCCCGGGACAGTTGGGTGGCCCCGGAGCAGCGGGGGTCCCATGCAGGGGGTCCATGGGAGGTCCGGGGACAGGAGGTGGCTTTGGGGCTGGGCTGGGGGAGTCCCAGGGACACTGGAGGGTCCCAGGGACACTGGGAACCCCCGGCCCGGGGGGTGTCACAGAGCAGTGGGGTCCCGGCGACAGAGGGGGATCCCCAGGGCAGGGGGTTCCCGGCCTGGGGCTGTTGTCCCCAAACAGGGGATCCTGGTATCAGGGATGTCCCTAAACAGGGGGTCCCGGTGTCAGGGATGTCCCCAAGGACGGGGTTCCGGTGTCAGGGGTGTCCCCACACAGAGGGTCCCGGTGTCAGGGGTGTCCCCAAGGAGGGGGTCCCGGTGTCAGGGGTGTCCCCACACAGGGGTCCCGGTGTCAGGGGTGTCCCCACACAGAGGGTCCCTCTGGCAGCCCGGCCCGGGCGCGTTGCTGGGGCTGCACCGCCCCGCCGTGGCCGCCGCCACCCCTGCAGGGACCGGGCCAGGGCCGCAGGGTCCCCGCGGGTCCCCGCCGAGGGATGGCACCCAGGGGTGGCCCCTGATGGGTGCCGGGGTTTGCCGGAGCCCACAGGAGGGGCTGGGGGGGCGGAGGGCGCTGCCACCGGGTCCTGTCCTCGCTACGACAGCGGTGGCAGCGGCAACCCCGGTCCCCTCGTGTCCCCTCGTGTCCCCTCGTGTCCCCTCGTGTCCCCTCGTGTCCCCTCGGTGCGATGGGTGTCACAGCAGATCCCGGCTGAGGTGACAGGTCCCTTCTCATCCCTTCTCCAGCAGCAATCACCAGCCGAGCTCAGGAGGGACCGAAGCAGGGCCAGCACGGGGCACCTGTGACCTTCCCGGGCCGTGTCCCCTCTGTCACCCTGCAGGGCCAGCAGCTCTGGGTGAGAGCCGATCCCATTCCCCAGCACCCCGGGGTGGGAAGGGGACCCAGAGCCGATCCCATTCCCCAGCACCCCGGGGTGGGAAGGGGACCCAGAGCCGATCCCATTCCCCAGCACCCCGGGGTGGGAAGGGGACCCAGAGCCGATCCCATTCCCCAGCACCCCGGGGTGGGAAGGGGACCCAGAGCCGATCCCATTCCCCAGCACCCCGGGGTGCCCAGGGCTGAGCCCGGACCCGCAGGAGTTTGGGGAACAAACAGAGCCTGGGCACGCTCCCCTTCCTCTCCAGCCTGACTTGAACGCTCAGTGCTGAATTAAACATTAAAAGTAGATTTATACCCGGTGTAAGCCTGCAGCTGGCTGAGCTCCACAGGCACCCCAGATAAATGAGGCTGTGAAGAGCTCAGACACCCAAAGAGCTCTGAAACCCCAAAGGACGAGTGCCCGTGCCCCTCCCTGGTGGCACAGGGTGGCTTCAAATCTTGGGCAGAAACGGTGTCAAAACCCAAATTCCTGCTGAATTTAACACCAACGGGGCTGGGAACAGATCAATCCCAGTGTGGGAACAGATCAAACCCAGTGTGGGGTTCCCAAATCAGTCCCAGTGTGGGGTTCCAGACCAATCCCAATTCCTAATTTGGGGTTCCCAGATCAATCCCAGTGTGGGATCCCAGATCAATTCCAGTGTGGAGTTCCCAGATCAATCCCAATTCCCAATTTGAGGTTCCCAGATCAATCCCAGTCTGGGGGTTCCAAATCAATCCCAGTGTGGGGTCTCAGATCAATCCCAGTGTGGGATCCCAGATCAATCCCAGTTTAGGGGTCTCAGATCAATCCCAGTGTGGGGTCCCAGGGGTGTTGGCCCTGCTGAGGGGTGGGAGGAGTCCAGGCCACCCTTTCCACGACGTGCTAAGCCAAAATCAGTAATTTCCTGTGAAATGGGCATTTTCTTGCCCTCCATCACTTGGCCACACGTGACCCAGCCTCCACACATTCCCAGATTCATCGGCATTCCCCAAATGTCACCCTGGAAAAGGGTTTGAAATGCAGCAGAGGGACAGGGAAGGTCCCAGATGCTGCAAATGGGGGAAATTGGTGGGAAGGAGAGGTGGATTTTTGGGGTTCCGTTCACACAGGGGAAAAAATGGGGAGGTGGAGCTTCCCTAAATAGGGAATTGGGGGAACAGGGAGATCAGGACATCATGGGGGCAGCAGGGGATGAGTGGGGGTAGAACCATCAGCTCCGTGGAGGGGTGGGAGGACAAAAAGAATCCATGTGGAGAAGCACCAGGGAACAATTCCTTCCCCAGATCCCATCCAGCCCTGCCCTCTGGCACTGGAAGCCATTCCCTGTGTGCTGTCCCTCCATGCCTTGTCCCCAGTCCCTCTCCAGCTCTCCTGGAGCCCCTTCAGGCCCTGCCAGGGGCTCTGAGCTCTCCCTGGAGCCTTCTCCTCTCCAGGGGAGCACCCCCAGCTCTCCCAGCCTGGCTCCAGAGGGGCTCCAGCCCTGCAGCAGCTCTGGGGTCTCCTCTGGGCTCTCTCCAGCGGCTCCAAATTCTTCATTTTGGAGGTTCCAGGACTGGGGCAGCTCTGCAGGTGGGATCTCAGGAGAATCCCCCATCCCTGTGCCCTGAGGAGCTGGTTCAGGATGGGACCCCAATCCTCCACTTTAAAATCATCTCCGGGTGTTTTCTCCCCGCAAGGAAACACCAGCTCAGCTCTTTCAGGGTGTCAGACTCACAAAAAAACCCCAGAAATAAATCCATTAAAAATCCCCTTTCCCTGTTCTCCATCTCAACTCTCCAGCACAGCTCCAGCTCCTTCCTCATGTTCTGCTCCTGGGTCAAAGTTCCGAATTCCAATTCAACATTCCATGAACAGCACAGCTCCAGCTCTTCCCTGTGTCCTACCCTGGACTGAAGCTCCACTTAAACTAAATTATTAACTCCACTGATTCCATGAAAAGCACAGCTCCAGCCCTAACCCGTTTCCTTGTCCGACAGTGAAGCTCCAAACTCCAACTAAATATTCCATGAAAATCACAGCTCCAGCCCTTCCCTGTCTCCTGCTCCTGGACTGAAGCTCCAAACTCCAACAAACGATTCCATGAAACCCAGGGCCAGATTCCAAAGTTCTGTATTTTTCAAAATAAAGATCACACGTTGTTTAGAGACAATCTACACAAGAGTTACAAAAAATAGTCGCCCAGGCAGAAGCATACACAGGTTTGTTAATTATACACATATGGTTACAAGTGTGCTTGCAAAAAAGTTCATTGGAAATATACACAAGGCTCTGTAAATGTACACCGTGTAGTGTTACAATTCTATATTCAAACGAGGAAAATTGACAGTATGTTACATTCACTTACAAGTAGACAAAATGCAAAATACAGTTCATCTTCTGTACAAAAAAGGGGGAGGTGATTCACACTTTACAAGGTGAAAAGGGGCTCTGATTGTAAGGAAAACTAGGGGGGGGCTGTACTTTTGCACTTTTTGTTTCTTACTGTCACAAAAGAAGCAAAACATTACTTTGTAAGATTCAAAAAAACACTATTTGGAACTGAATCAGGTCTGTAGAACATTTAGAAAGGATCTCTACCGTCCAACTAGGTGACAAATAAAACCAAGCAGTTTATTTTTCTTCCTTTTTTGTTTTTAAACATTAACTAGGCTGTATAAAGAGAACATTTCCTTCAAAAGAAAAAATTTACTTCTGGTTGAAATTACAATTTACAATATACAACACTATATGCTACGACCATAAAAGGTGTGAATATACACTGAAATGCACAGGTTTTGCTAAATTCTTTTTTTTTTCCTGTTTTCTTACCAAAAAACGGGTTTTATGTCGATTCAAACTTCTCCACATTTACATTACAGAGGTTTACAAATGTACAATTGTACAGTCAGAAGTATGTTCCACTACTAGGGTACATTATAGATACAGATCAGACATCAAAACAAGAAAATACTACAAATTTTTATATATGTAAAGTCTACACCAAGTATACACTATATATTTATAGAAGCAAGACCAAAGCCGAGTTGGATTTTTTGTTTTTCCTCATGCTAAATAATCAAATTGTGTCTCTCCAGGTGAACAGAGGAGTGGGCTTAAAAAAATCCCAAAAATCCTCCACTTTAAAATCATCTCTGGGTGTTTTCTCAAAACGCCAGCTAAGCTCCCTCCTTCAGCATGTCAGAGTCACAAATAAAATAGAAATAAAGCCATTAAAAAGTCCCAAAAACAGAATTTTGGTGTCTTTGTTTAAAACCAAACTTTAGCAAGTTGAATTTTTCTTTTTTTAGTATTTCTACCAGTGGTGTCATTGAACTAAAATCCCAACTTCTCATTGATTTTTGGGCTAAAAGGAGGAAAAAAAAACCCCAAGAAAGGTATTTGCAAAAAATGATGAATTAAAACCGGGGGTTTTTTCCCTGTTTTGTTTGTTGTCTTCAAACCAACCACCCTGAAAGTCTCCACATTTGGAATATAGATACAACAGTGAACAAAAATGTGGCCTTCCATGTACATCTGAGACCTATGTACAAGAATTCTATACACCAGTAAAACAGCAGGGCAATTAGTTAATTAAAAAAAATAATTAGTACATGTTATGCATAATAAAATTAAAGAAATTTACAAAGGCTTCTCTTTTTTTTTGCTTTTTTTTTTTCTGCTTTTCTTTGTTGGTTTTTTTCCGCGGGTTTGGTTTGTTTGTATTATTTTTTTTTTTTTTTTTTTAGCAACCGTGGCGGGTGGTGTGGGTGGGTTCTGGGCTGCATTTGGGGATCCTGGAGTGGCTCTGGAGGTTCAGATGATGCCGTTGGGGGGGCCGCAGATGGGCCCCAAATCCACGCCGTTTTTCATGTAATATTTCTCCAGCTTGGCCAGGATGTGTTTGCCGTACGTGTACTTGCGCAGAGTGGCGATGTGGGGCCGGATCTGCCGGGAAAAAAAAAACGGAATTCAGCAATTGTGGGACAAATCTCGAGAAAAGTAAGAAAATTACAGCCTGAAAAATATTCCAGGCTGGAGCTTCTCAGCTCTGTTCCCAGCCCATGAGCTGCTCCAGCTCAAGGCCAGGGAGAATTTCCCCCAGGGTGATCATTTGGTCACAATAAAAAGGAATTAATAACAAAATAGAAGCCCTGTTGTGGTGTGTGCCCAGGCCCTGGCAATGGGGTGTCTTCTCTCTGAACCAATCCCCTTTTCTCTACTCTTGCTATAAAACCAAGTGTGTTTCTGAATAAACTTGGCTCTCTCTTTCTATCATGAAAGCTGTGCATGTTATTTCTGCAGCACTTAAAGGGTTAAAACCCCTTTGCACGGCTACCAGGAATGAGGGAGGTCACAGCCACCCCCTCAGATCCCAGGGGTCTTCACTGCAATCACAATTCCTGGGAATCCAGGCAGTGCTCCCAAAATCCCAGTGGGATTTTGCACAAGGCAAGCACTGGATCTCAGTGGGAATTTGGGATTTGGACCAGCTCGTGTTTCATCACAATTTGTGCCTTGGGATCTGAGTGGGAATTTGGGAACGGGAGCAGTTCAGGTCAGTGTCCACTGTCACAACAGAGAAGCCAAGCTGTTGTTTTGTTTTCTCCACACTGGAACATGGTGGGAATGGACATCCAGTGTTAGAAAAACATGGAAATGCTCATTCAGGAATGAAAATTGATTCCTTCTGCCTGGGAAGGCATGGATAGGATTTTGGGAAGGCATTGTTCCCTGGCAGGGTGGGCAGGGGCTGCCATGGAATTGCCAGAGCAGCTGTGGCTGCCCCTGGATCCCTGGCAGTGCCCAAGGCCAGGCTGGACATTGGGGCTGGGAGCACCTGGGACAGTGGGAGGGGTCCCTGGGGGTGGCACTGGATGGGATTTCAGGTCCTTTCCATCCCAAGCCATTCCCTGATTTCTCTGCAGTCCCATATCAGGTTTTGGGAGTGCAGCTGCCACGATCCCAATGGACTGGGGCTGGATGTGTCTGGCTCTGCCTTTCCCAGTTTGGAATGGGGGATCAGTGGATAAATAATTCTTTTAATTTTATGATGCTCTGGTAAGAGCTGCCTGGGAGAAGTTCCCCTTGCTGTGGCCAGCCTGTGCTTTAAAGGGCAGGGTGGGTGTGAGGGAAAGGATACAGGGACAGTGGGAGGTGTCCCTGCCATGGCAGGGGTGGCACTGGGTGGGGTTTAAGAGTTCTCCAACACAAACCATTCCAGGATTCCATGATTTTACCATCTTCTCCTCTCCAAGTGGGAACAGCCCCTGCACGTGCAGCATTCCCTGCTCCAAGGGTGGCCACATCCCATCACTGACCATCCCAAACTGCTCCTGGCTCAGCCTCCAGCCCCTCCCATTCCTGTTCCACCCAAGCAGCCTCAGTCCCAAACCACGAATCCAAGCCTGGCTGCCCATTCCCAGCAGGAATGATCCCTGTGCTCAGCAAAAGGAGCAGTGAAGCTCCAGTTCCAGCCATTCCTTCTCTGCCCAGCTTCATCCCTTTCACTTTTTCCCTTTACTGACACAATTGTTAAAATTCCTTTTAAATTCAATTTTTTTAAAACTGAAATAAAATCCCATTTTTAACCCATCCCAACCTGCTGTTTTCCACAATCCCCAGCCATTCCTGCAGCCCCTGGCTCCGTTTTTCCAGGCTTTCCTGCAGCCTGGGATCACAGCTGAAATCACATCCACTCAGGCCCATTTAGCTGTCAGCCCTGAGCTATTTTTGACAGCCCCACTGATAATCTAATTTGCATTTTATTCCAAAGGCTTTGCTTCATGGGAAAAAGAAAGTAAGGAATGTCAGGAAAAATAATTTGGAATTTTTTTTTTTTTTTAATACACAACTCTCTGTTATAGATTAACAAATCCAGGGCCCTTCTGCCACAGATAAATTGGGTGTATACCTTGCCAGATATCTTTCTTTAATTATCTTTAGCATTTCTCGTGGACTAAAACAGACTTGAGGTTAAAATAACTCTGAGTGGCTCCTAAACCTAACAATTAACATCCCTGAGGATTTTTCCAGCTGTTTGTGTTGATTCCATGCATGTGCAGGTCAAAGCAGCTCCCTCACACAAATTTCCATTTCTTACAGAAAAATCAGTCTGGTTTAGTCAAGGATGCTTGAATATAATAATAGAAATGCTCCATTAGCATTTGAATACCTGACATTATTCAAAATAAATAAATCTTGGCTTTTCCATGCCTGGGTCAGTCAGGATTTCATTTCTCTGGCTGTACCTGGGGTTTTTCATCAAGTAACCCCAAAAATGTCACTGAGAAAAATTAAAATCCCCTCAGTCCCACCCTTCATTTAAAGCCTCTTATTCTCCATCCACTGCCATTTTAAAGCCTGCAAATGTGACCTTTAAAAACAGGAAAATGAAGATATTCCATTTCCAGAGCTCCCTGTCCTTGGAGCAGCAGGCACAGGGCCCTGGGGATGGCAGCAAAGCAGATTTCGTTCCAAATGTCTTAATTTTGGATAAACAGGAACTCCTGGGATGGTTGTGCATTCAAACACTGCAGGACAATCCTAAACCATGGAAGTTTAGGATATCAGGATTTTTTTTTCTTGGAAAGGGTGTTCAGGTAAAAGCAGGGAGGTCTGGATCCCCATCCCTGAAGGTGTCCAAGGAATTCCTGGAGGTGGCACCCAGGGCTCTGGTGGGGACAGGGGGGGGATGGGGCACAGGCTGGACCCGTGGCCTTGGAGGGCTTTTCCAGCCTCAGGGATCCTGGGATGCTGGGAAGTGTCACAGCAAAACTCAATTAAAAGTGAGGAACAGAGGATTTAATTAATGGCTGTGGGCTTGGAGGTGGCACCAGGCAAGGCCAGTGGCCTTGGGAGGGACATGGAGGGAGGGACGGGGGGGGCTGGCAGCCACAGGCAGAGGGACACAGGGACACAGGCAGAGAAACACAGCCTAAGGGACACAGAGGGACAGATCCAGCAGGGACACGGGCAGAGGGACACGGGCACAGGGACACAGGCAGGGGAACAGATCCAGCAGGGACACAGGCACAGGCAGAGGGACACGGGGACAGAGCCACAGGGATACAGAGGGACACAGGCAGGGGGACACAGCACAGGGACGGAGCAAGAGGGACAGAGCCCAAGGGACACAGCCACAGGGACAGAGAGGGACACTGCCACAAGGACACAGCCACAGGGACAGAGAGGGACACTGCCACAAGGACACAGCCACAGGGACAGAGAGGGACACAGCTTGCAGAGACACAACCAGGGGAACACACAGGAACACAGGCAGAGGGACACAGCCAGGGGACACAGACAGACAGAGATGGGGGACAGAGACAGAGGATACAGAGGGACAGAGATGGGGACACAGCCTCAGACCCAGGTGGCTGCATGAGCCCAGCCCAGCCCGGCCCAGCCCAGCCCGGCCCGGCCCAGCCCAGCCCAGCCCAGCCCGGCCCGGCCCAGCCCAGCCCAGCCCGGCCCAGCCCGGCCCGGCCCAGCCCAGCCCGGCCCAGCCCAGCCCAGCCCAGCCCAGCCCTGTCAGGATTGCAGCGCCTGCTCCGTGCAGAACTGGGTCACTGGGACACACACGGGCTCTGCTGCCAGCAGCAGCTGCAGCTGAACCCCAGCGGCAGCTCTGTATCCCTGCAGGAAACTGGAGAGGGAATGTGACCAGGAACGGAGTGACAGGACAAGGGAATGGAGTGACAGGACAAGGGAATGGCTTCGCTGGGACAGAGGGCAGGGACAGATGGGGTACAGGGCTGGAATTGCTCCCTGGGCCCACATCATCAGCAGCATCTGGAGCTGCTGGAGAGAATCCAGAGGAGACCCCAGAGCTGCTGCAGGGCTGGAGCCCCTCTGGAGCCAGGCTGGGAGAGCTGGGGGTGCTCCCCTGGAGAGGAGAAGGCTCCAGGGAGAGCTCAGAGCCCCTGGCAGGGCCTGAAGGGGCTCCAGGAGAGCTGGAGAGGGACTGGGGACAAGGCATGGAGGGACAGCACACAGGGAATGGCTTCCAGTGCCAGAGGGCAGGGCTGGATGGGATCTGGGGAAGGAATTGTTCCCTGGCAGGGTGGGCAGGGGCTGGCATGGAATTGCCAGAGCAGCTGTGGCTGCCCCTGGATCCCTGGCAGTGCCCAAGGCCAGGCTGGACACTGGGGCTGGGAGCACCTGGGACACTGGGAGGTGTCCCTGCCATGGCAGGGGTGGCACTGGAAGAGTTCTGAGGTCCTTCCCAACCCAGGCCATTCTGTAATTCCCACCTTCCAGCTACTGAAACACTCCAACCCCTCTGCCATCACTCCACCCTCTGCCCCATTTCCCCCACACCCGGTGTGCCAGCAGCAGTGGCAGTGGCAGTGGCAGTGCCAGGCTGTCCCTCCTCACCTTGTGCATGACAATCTTCCTCTGGGCGGGCTCTGCCACGTCGATCATTTTCTGCACCACGTAGTTGGCGTACTGGTCCTTCATCATGGTGTATAAGGCACTGTGGGGGCCGTCGTTCATGGTGCACACCTCGTCGATGAGCATGGCGCGCTCCGTGCGCGACGCGTGCGTCACACACTTCTCCACCACGTTACTGCAACGGGAACGGCGTCAGCACCGGGAACGGGGGATGGGAATGGGGATGGGGATGGGGATGGGAACAGGGAATGGGGATGGGGAATTGGGGGATGGGGAATGGGAATGGGGAATTGGGGATGGGAATGGGAATGGGGATGGGGAATGGGGATGGGGAATTGGGGAATGGGGATGGGGAATGGGGATGGGGAATGGGAACAGCGAATGGGGATGGGGAATTGGGGAATGGGGATGGGGAATGGGAACAGCGAATGGGGATGGGGAATTGGGGGATGGAGAATTGGGGAATGGGGATGGGGAATGGGGATGGGAATAGGGAACAGGGAGGGGATGGGAACAGGGAACAGGGATGGGAACAGGGAATAGGGATGGGGATGGGAAATGAGGAATGGGGATGGGGAATGGGAACTGGGATGGGAATGGGAACTGGGAATAGGGAAATAAGAAATGGGGAATGGAGATGGGAACTGGGAACTGGAATGGGGATGGGAATGGAGTAGGGAGCTGTGAATGAGGATAGGAACTGGGAATGGGAATTGGGAATGGGAACTGGGAATGGGAGCAGAAAACTGGGAATGGAGCAGGGAAGTGGGAATGAAGCAGTGAACTGGGAATGCAGCAGGGAACTGTACAGGGAATGTCTCCTCAGAGCTTTTCACCCAACCCTATGAAGATTTCATGTGCTGCTACAAGGGCAGGGGATTTGTGCTGGCACAGCTCAGCAATGCCAAACAGGATTTGGGATCTCAGTGGGAATTTGGGATTTGGACCAGTTCAGGTCAGTGTCCACTCTCTCAACAGAGAAGCCAAGTTGTTGTTTTGTTTTCTCCACACTGGAACACGGTGGGAATGGACATCCAGTGTTAGAAAAACATGGAAATGCTCGTTCAGGAATGAAAAATCTCAGCCAAGCAGAGGATTTCCAAAATTCCTGAATATATTAATGAGCAGCCTGAGCTCTCTGGAGAGCCAGAAGTAGGGTACATGAAAGGGGACTGAGAGCTGTGCTGGGCTCATCCCACAGCCCTGCCTGACTCACAGCATGGCCCAGCAGCTCTGCTCAGCTCAGGGACCCTCCACTAATTAATGCTCCAGCTGGAAAGAAGTTTGGGAAAAGAGAGCCAGGCAAAGCAGGGAGGAAGAACCTGAAATAATAATATGAAGACCATGCTCTCCTAATTCTCATTAATGTTCCACTTCCCCCGTGTCTATGACTATTCTCATCAGAGGAAGGGGGAATTTTGAGCCTTTGAAGAGCTCAGCCTTCATGTTCCAGGGGCTGGAAGCACATCCAGCAGGGATTCACACACGTGGGAAGCACTGCTTTGTCCTGACAGCCACAAATACCTGGATCCTGCTTCAGCCACGTGGGTGAGTTCCCACCTGGGAATGCTGCAGCTCCCCTTGGAGGGTGTGACTCAAAAAGGGACACAGCCAAAAGCTGGGAATGATGCTGTGAGTGGAAATTCCTCTGGGAAAACTGGGATGGATTGTTGCTGCACTGATTTCCCAAATCCCCCATGGCTGGACACAGAATCCCAGAGCAGTGAATGCTCTTATTACCCAAGGGGTAGTGACAACTTGAACCCCGTGAAAATAAATCAGATAAATGAAAACACACAGGAATTCCTGGGTAAATTCAGGAGCTTGGATCAGAGCTACTCTTCCCCATCTCCATCCTCCTCCAATGCAGACTCACCTGGCTGACACAGCCCAGTTTATAACCGTTATAAATAACATTTCTTTATGAAGTAAAGTCATTTTCACTTCCCTTACACCCACCCCTGAGTCTCCTGCAGCCCTGGGATGTGTCTACACTCCATTCAAGGAAGGAATTCCTACCTGGCAAATTTATGTTGACTCAACACAAGCACGTTGCCTCTGATTTCTGCTACGATCTTGCTCTTATCCTCGGGCCGGCCGTGCTCCAGGACGTGCTGGATAACGTAATTCCCATACTGATCCTGGGGGACAGAGACACAGCAGCAGGGCTCACAAAGGTGCATAAATGGATTCAAAACATTCCCAGCAAACTGATTCCCAAAGTGCATTCAGAGTTAAAAGTTCAACTAAAGATTAATTATGGTATTTACTGTACAAATCAGCTTCTATTCTGCAAAAATGTCCATTCTAGGGTGGTACCAGGTGGTAAAATGATGTATTTTTGTAGAAATTGTATTATTTATAGAACTCAAAATAACGTTCTGGCACAGGAAATGTCAATATTCTGCTTATTCCCAGTTTTTTTCCCTCTCTCCAGGTTCAAACCTACCAAATCCCATGTCCTGGAGAAGTAAGCCATGGGTCTGGCTACAGGGCACTGTTCTGAATTTGGGAATTTTCACACCACAGGCTATTTATTTTCCAGATCAGGGTACCAGAGGCATGGCCTGATGTCCATGCCCAACCTCTTCCCACTTCCCAGCACTGAGCACACAGCACCTGGGAAATGCACCAGCTCATTTTTTCATCCCATTTTGGGATCTGAGTGGGAATTTGGGAACTGGACCAGGCCTGGGTTTGCTGCTTTATGCACGGGCCCCAGCAGTAAAACCCTGGCACAGCCAAGGACTGCAGGGAGGAGGGAAGGCAGCCAGGAGGGGGGTGAGCACAGAACCAACTCCTTTTAAGAATTCCAGTGACTTGGAACCTCCTTTTCCTTGGAGTAACCAGCTCTGGACATCCCTCCTGCTCCTCCCTGCACTGGAGCAAAGCACAAGGACACGGGGCCTCCTCAAAGGGAGGTGATAAAAGGTGACAACACCCTTGGCACCCCCTGGACGGGAGTGATGATGCAATTCCTGCTGTGCTCATTCCCATCCCTTTCCCGGGTGGGAGTGTTCCCACGAGGAGCTGTCCCAGCACTCAGCAGTGACTGGGACACTGCAGCCATTCCCCACTGACCTGCACCAGCTGCTCCGTGTGCTGGTGCAGCTCCTCCAGGATGGGCAGGGTCTGCTCGGGCAGGCAGTGCTCCAGGATCCTCTGGATCACCCGGCAGCCGTACGGGTGTGTGGACAGGGCAAACACCTGGGGACACAGGACAAACAACAGGCAGCAACATTCCCTTAGTCCCTGGGAGCCCAGGAACCTGCCAGGATTCCTGCAGGGAATTCCAGCTCCAGCTGGAAACACCCACTGGGATCCCAGGCACATCCCAACCCTACCTGACATCCCACCCATCCATGACAAACAAATGGTAAAACCTCTCGATTCATAAAACAACCCTGCAACAACCAAGCATTGCTGGAAGTTTGGTTATTCTTCTCAAATTATTCCAGCACATTGTTTGTCCAACAGCACAAATTTTGAGCTATTTAAGAAATGCTATGAGCCAGAAAAGTTAAAAATGCCAAGCAAAGGATTTTCCTCAACTGTTTGGATTTGTTTAAAAGCCTTAACAGCGCTTAGGAGAAGTGACAACAAAGAATCTTTCTCATTTCTAATGGATTAGCAGATCTGTGGGTGAGAACATGACACACTTTGTTATTGCTGCTCCCTTTTCTGTCTGAAGCACAAAGTCCCATTTGGTTGCTTTGATTTAACAACAGCAGCAAATCCAAGCACTGAAGTTTAAATCAACAGTCACACATTTTTAATAACTGGTGAGTAAATGCTGCAGGGAAACAGGGCTTGGAGTGCAATTAACTGCAGAAAAATCATCTAGAGGTGCTAAGTTTAATCTGCCATGTGAAGGTTCAGATAAAACTGGGACAACTGGGCAAGGAAATGTCAGTGCCATCAGCTGAGCTCCCAGAGATGCTTCTGCTTTCCCAAACTCCCAGTGGAAAATCCAAGCCTAAACTGCAACCAGGAGCAAGTGTCCAGCCAGAATCCTGCTTGTTTTGACCCAACCAACCAAAGCCCCACTTTCCTAGGACTCCCAGCTCCTGGTTCCTGCTGTAACAGCCTCTGGCTGTCTTCACATCCCCAGGGCAAGTCCTCAAAACTTCAAAGTGCCCCTGCAAAGCCAATTAAATCGAGGTTGAGAACACCCAAAAAGCAGCTTTTGTACTGGGAGCTGAGGCAGGCAGAGTAAAGCCAACACAGCTGATACCCAGGACATCAATTCAGGAGAGGACACCAATAAAAAAGCAAAAAATGAGGAGAGTCAAGGACAACTGCCCATTTCTAGATGAAACTCCTGCTTTTTCCCTGCTCTGAGGCCCTTGGGAATCAGCATTCAGCATTCCTCTAAGCCACCTGCACAGACAGGGGTAGTAATGAAACTTTGCTTTCCTCTCCATGCCCCATTTTCCTCTCTGCTCCCCTCAAAGAGAAGCAAATCTAAAATGCACAAAATTCACAAATTCTTTGGGTTATCAGGGTCACCTGTCACTAAATGGGGATCAGCTCTGGGCTCGGAACTTGCTGGGATTTTACACAAGTGAGGTGATAATTAAGGAATTAATGAAGTTTAGACATGACTAAGGTACCTCAGCAGCACAAAACTCTGCTCAATTTCCTGGGAAGATGGATCAGGAAGAGCCTTGTTTTCCCTCACCACTCAAAACCACTCAATATTGCAGGAGAACAGACTTGTGCAGGAGGTTTTACTCTGACAGAGCTGCCCAGAAATGCTAACAGGGACATGACTGAGGAGTTTCTGGACTCTCTCACGTGGCTGCATCAACCTTGCAAGCGATGGCTGCTAAAACTGAGAATTCCCAGGGGCTGAAGTCCCAGCCAGTGTGAGGCTGTCCCAAGCAGGGAGCTGGAGCTGGGCAGGGCCTCACCTGTCCCTTGAAGGCATCGATGATGAACTGCAGGGACTGAGGCTGCACACACTCGATGCACTTCTGCACCACGTGGTTCCCGTTCTGGTCCTTGACACACTTGAGCACGTGCCCGTCCAGCTCCCGAACCATCTCGTTCTACAGGAGGACACAGCACAAACAGAAAGCACCACCAGCATCCCCAGCTCCCAGGGGCACAGCTGGCACAGCTGGCCTGGGCAGGGATGGCACAGCGTCAGGACAGGAGGCTTTGCTGGACACAGAAGCCTGCAGGGAAAATCCCACTCTGACATCCCTGGCCTGGTGGCTCTGGAGCAGGAGCTTGGAGCTCCATTCCAACCCAAACCATGCTGGCATTCTAGGAGGATGAAGCTCTCCTTCTTGATGAGCATCCTCTTCCAAGAATCCAAATTAAAGAAATCCTAACTGAGCCACAGCTTTCCTGTACAGCCCCCATTTTCCTCTTTGCTCCCCTCAAAGAGAAGCAAATCTAAAATGCACGAAGTTCACAAACTCTTGTTTGGGTATCAGGGTCACCTGTCACTAAAACAGGGTCAGCTCTGGGCTCAGAACTTGCTGGGATTTTACACAGGTTATTAAGGAATTAATGAAGTTTAGACATGACTGATGTACCCCACGTGGAGGGTGGAAGCCTCACCAACAGAAATGACACTTTGGGGCATTTTAATGCTCTGACAAGATCTGGGTGAGTTCAGTTTTATAACGGAATCAAACCCAGGAATTCTGGGAGCACTGAGTACTCAAAAATGCCACTCTGGATGAGACAGCAAATCCTTGGAGCAGCAGTGCTGGAGCCTGGGCACTGCCCTGCTGACACACTTGGCTCAGGCTCAGCCTAAAGGGAAGGACTACTCCTAAAGACTCTTTCATATTTTTAATTTCATAACCCACATTGAGATTCCTGTTACAACCATTCCCAAGCCTTCCTGAGCCAGCCTGCCCAGCGTATTTTTCATCTCAATTCATTGCTCCTAACACCCTTGAGGAAGGGTTTATTAATGAGCTCTGAGTGGGGCTATCAGCCACATCTCTCCAAGCCAGAACGAGGAGCTCCTCATCCATCTCCCTGCAGGAGTGCAGAATGCTGACCCACATAGCAAAGCTCAGTGAATATTAAAGGCAAAACTTCCTTCAAGGGATTTAAAAATTTCTTTTAATTCACTCTCTCATTCTCAGTTTTCCCTACACACACGATCTGCTTCCAGGGAATTAACAGAGAAGCAGCTCCATGGCCAGAGAAGGGGAACAAGGAGGTGACAATGACAACCAAGGACGGTGGCACAGACTCGTCACACACAAGAACACCACAAACATGCCAGGAACCAAACCAGAAGAACACCAGGCACAAGAGGGACAGCTCAGGAACGTCAAACATCAAGAAGAAAGTTAAAATTGAAACTTACAATTACCTGCTGGTCTGGGGGGATGAACTCCAGGGCCTTCTGGATCACCCTGCAGCCGTACATCTGCAGGGCCAGCGACAGCACGTGCCCACGGATGCGCTCTGCCAGTGCCAGCTTCTGCTCCAGGCTGCCAAACTGGGACAGCACCAACAGTCACTGCAAGGACAGAGCCCTGCCCTGGCCACCAGCACTGCCCTCCCACCCTGGGGACAGGAGCTGCCCACTGAGCAACGATGAGACATCGAGCCCATGGCAAAGGGGTGAACTGGCACAGCCAGATGTGCTCTGTGTCTGCCTGGCACAGACCAAAGGGGCTGGAGCCACCAAGGTGACACCTGCCAGGCCACCAACCCTGGACAGGTCACAGCCCCAGGGCTGCCAGAGCTCCAGGAGTGCTGGGACAACGTCTCAGGTGTGCACAGGGTGGGATTGCTGGGGTGTCTGGGCAGGGCCAGGAGTTGGATTGGAACCTTGTGGGTCCCTCCAGCTCAGGAGATTCTGTGATTCTGATTCTCAGTTACTGGGCAGAAGCACCAGGAACACCTGGTGAAGGACCAGACCAGTGTCAAGACAGAGGAGTGGAGGGACACAACACTTTTCCAGCAGTTGCTGTCACTGGAGAAGTTTCTCCCTGGTCCCTAAGGAGCACTGAGAGCTCAGAGCAGCATCCTGGACAAATTCTGCTGGGTCTGCTCCTCTCAGAATCCCAGAGGGCTTTGGGCTGGAAGGGACCTTAAGGCTCACCTCATTCCAACCCCCTTCCACTTTCCACTGGAAATTTACAACTCCTGCACACTGGCTGTTTACCCTGACACATTTTGTTTCTCCAAGTGTAACTTTTCAGATGAATCTGAATGAGATTCAGACGAGTCCCACCCCTCAGTCAGCCCAACAGGAAAGACCCAACAGCTTGTGGGGAGGAGATGGTGGCAGTGCTGACAGTTATCCAGGATTTCATCCTCAAGGCAGGGTTTTCCAGGCTCGTCCAACACCTCAGCACAGCAGGAACCCCAGGAGAGCTGCAGGGGAGGGCAGACTCACCTCAAAGAACTTCTGGATGACGTAATTCCCAAACACATCCACCATGAGCTGATAGGCTGCCTGCAGGATCTCGTTGAACACCAGCTGACGCTCTGCCGGGGTGGCACGCTCCAGTTTCAGCTGAATAAACCTGAAAAACAGCCCCTGGAGTGATGCCACAGGCACATCTGCTCATTCAGCTCCTGCCCAAAGCCTCACCCATGTGCTCCAGAAACCACCATGAAAAATCCTATTATGGGAAGATGAAGCACTTTCATTAACCTGAGCGTCCTATTACAAGTTAAATATCCAAACTGAAGACATTTTAGTGATCCACAACTTGCAAAGCTCTTGCAAACACAGATGTTTTATCCAGCCATCTGAAAGCTCGGGGTGGTCAGGGACAGGAGGCCCAAGGCCACAAGCTGGAATCCTCATTCCAAGCAGATCTCAATGGAGTAATGGAGGATGGCCTCGTGTCCAGCTGGCTTTTACAATGAATTAAACTGTGCCAGTGAGCAAACCACAAAGCAGGGAAGCTCCTTTGGGAGGAGCCTTGGACAGTGCTCTCAGGCATGAGAGTGTTGGGGTGGCTGGGCAGGGCAGGAGCTGGACTGGACAATCCTGGGGGATTCTGAGTGTGGCACTGCCTTGGCTTTTCCCACTTATTTCTTGCTCTGCCTCAGCTTTGGGAAGTGACACAAAACACAACCCCAAAACACAACCGTGAAAATTCAACTGTGAAACACAACCAACAAAACACAACTGCAAAACACAACCAGAAAACAGAACTGCAGAACACAACCGCAAAACAGAACTGCAAAATGCAACTGCAGAACACAAGTGCAGAACAGAAGTGCAGAACACAACCACAAGACACAAGTGCAGAACACAACCAGAAAAACAGAAGTGCAAAATGCAATTGCAGAACACAAGTGCCAAACACAAGTGCAGAACACACCCAAAAAACACAACCACAAAACACAAGTGTAGAACACAACCACAGAACAGAAGTGCAGAACACGAGTGCAGGACACGAGTGCAGGACACGCCGATGCCCCTGGAGGAGCAGCCTGGCCCGGTTCCCCAGCACACCTGGAGCCGTGCTGGTCCTGGGAGAACTCCATGATGTGGCCGGCGATCTCGCGCAGCTGCAGGTTGGGGTAGCGGTTGTTGCGGAAATCCTCGAGCAGGCGGCTGCGGCCCGAGGGCATCACGTCGGACATGCCGTAGCGCAGGCGGGACGATGGGAACAGCGTGCTGCTGGGGCTGAACAGGCTGGACGCGCTGCTGGCACTGCGGTACTTGGCCTCCGCCCCCGGCGCCGCTGAGATGTAACGGCCGCTGCCGTTCGTCAGCCCCCCTGCGAGAAACACCGGGTAAGGAACGGGGAATGGAGGGGGTAAGGAACGGGGAATGGAGGGGGTAAGGAACGGGGAATGGAGGGGGTAAGGAACGGGGAATGGACGGGGTAAGGGACAGGGAATGGACGGGGTAAGGGACAGGGAATGGGGCATGGGGGGATAAGGAACGGGGAATGGAGGGGGTAAGGGACGGGGAACGGGGCATGGAGGGGCAAGGGACAGGGAATGGACGGGGCAAGGAACGGGGAATGGAGGGGGGTAAGGGACGGGGAATGGGGCATGGAGGGGTAAGGGACAGGGAAGGGATGGGGTAAGGGACAGGGAATGGGGCATGGAGGGGGTAAAGGACAGGAAATGGGGCATGGAGGATAAGGGACAGAGAACAGAGAGTTAAGGGACAGGGAATGAGGCATGGATGGGATAAGGGACAAGGGAACACGGCATGGACGGGATAAGGGACAAGGCATGGATGGGATAAGGGACAAGGCATGGATGGGATAAGGGACAAGGGAACAAGGCATGGATGGGATAAGGGACAAGGCATGGATGGGATAAGGGACAAGGGAACACGGCATGGACGGGATAAGGGACAAGGCATGGATGGGGATAAGGGACAAGGGACCAAGGCACGGATGGGATAAGGGACAAGGCATGGGTGAGCCTTGTGGGCATGGATGGGCCTCATGGGGACACAGAGATGTGACACTGGATCCTCAAGTTCTGCTCCATCATGAGGGGAGTCTGACATTCAGCTAAGCACGATTTTGAGGTGGGATTTCT
Source organism: Sturnus vulgaris (assembly GCF_052056855.1). Taxonomy (NCBI): domain Eukaryota; kingdom Metazoa; phylum Chordata; class Aves; order Passeriformes; family Sturnidae; genus Sturnus; species Sturnus vulgaris. The sequence continues at coordinate 1,691,234 of NC_142266.1, forward strand.
AAGAAGAATTTCTAGCTGGGATTTTTAGGCAGGATTTCCTCACTGGAAGGTTTTTAGGCATTGGAACTGCCCAGGGAGGTTTGGAGTCCCCATCCCTGGACACGTCACAGCAATGAACATGTGGTACCCAGTGCTCTGGTGGAGACTGGTCACAGACTGGACTTGAAGACCTTGAAGGGCTTCTCCAGCCCTGATGATCCTGTGTGATGATGACCAGGCCTTGGAACTGCCCAGGGAGGTTTGGAATCCCCATCCCTGGAGGTGTCCAAGGCATTCCTGGAACTCAGCACTCTGGGCTGGTTCATCAATCCCAGGTGGCACTCAATGACCCCAAAGGGCTTTTCCAGGCCCAATGATCCCATTTTGTGATTCCTGACTGAGCTCAGTGAGCTGCCCTGCCAGGAATTTACACGGGGATGTGTCCAAACATCTGTGGCACTGCTGGACTGGGGTGGGAACAGCTCCAGACTCCAGCAAAGGACTCTGATGATCCCTCCTAAATCAGAGTATTCTGATTCTGCCCTTACTCAATGACATCACATCTGTGACTGTGACTTTCTGACAGAGCACAACAACTTCTGCTCCTCCTTCTGTCTGAACCAGACCACTGGCAATCCCAACGCTCCCAAATTTTAGCTTTTTTGCTGTTTCCACTGCCTTTGCCTCCATCCTCAGGTTTTTCCCACCTCTCCCTCTGCCCTGCCAAGGACTGATTTAAAAGAAGTGTGCTGGGAGTGGGGAATAGATATAAAAATATAAAAAATGTGGAGATAAAACCACAAATCACTATTAAACACAGGTAAATACCAATAAGTTAAAATCAAGACAATTTTTAAACCCTTGTGCTTTCACAAATGGCTGAAATATCTGCAGCCACATTAACAGAGAGGCTGAGTTACCCCAAAACAGGAATATGGAGACAGCTGATGCTTCATCCCACAAAGGAACAAACTTCAACCTTCCAATGCTGTTTCCCTGCCTGTAATTTTTCAGGATGTGGCTCAGCACCTGGCAGAGGATTTGATTCCTGCCTTTCCTGCAGGGCTTGGGATCCCTCTGCTGGTGCACGAGAAGCCTGCACGGATTTTCCTGGCTGGAACAAAGTCCTGCCAGGGAACACATCCTGATCACACAGGGACCTGCAGGGGGGGATCCCAGGGAAATGAAGCTGCAGGAAATCATGGAGGGGAGAGCTCCAAGGAAACCTTGGCAGGGCTGGCTGCAGAGAAGCAGCCCCTGGCAGCTGGGCTGGAATGAAAGTATTCCATAAAAACAGAGCTGAGGGAGCTGCACTCCTCAGCCACTGACACCAGGAGGAAGCTCCCATGCAGGAAACTGGATGAGAATTCTGGGTCTGATAACAGCCTGATTAATTATTAATTATAGCCTCTGTGGCTCACTTCCAGCTCAAGATATTTTGTGATTCTACACCTCTGGATGTAGCTGTGCAAATTTCTCTGGAGCTGGTGCCAAAAGTCTCCTTTCCCAAGGAAGGGGAAGATCCTTTTTCCTCCCTTTTCCCTCCCTTTTTCTCCCAAGGCAAAGGAGAGCTGAGAGCTCCTTGTGCTGCCTTGCAATGGAGTGCCCACCACCTCCTGCACCCCAACTCCCACCCTGAGCAACAACTCCCAAAAGCCAGCAGGGAATATTCCTGATACTCCTGTCTCCTGGAAGGACCAGGACTGCCACAGGAGGAGTAAAGCACTTCCTAGGTGAAGAAAACCCAGGAGGGTAAAGCTGACAATGGGGCACCCATGCTTCCAACAAATCTGGAATTATCAGAATTCCCACTTTTTGTTTCAATGCCAGGAGCAAAGTAAGAGTGGGGACTGAAGTGGAAACAGTTCCTGATGGGAAAGGGGAGGGTTTGGCACTCAGGCTGTTAAATCCTAGTTAACAGCACAGAAAATCTGTCAGAGCTTTCCTGAGAAATCCCCAGCCTTGGAGATTCAGAGTGACCCCACTGTCCCCCCATGTGTGTCTGTCCTGATGGCAATGATGACTGCAGGTCATGCTCCACATCACCCTGGGAACACAGAGACCCTGTGGGGAACAAGTTTCCTAAATCACAATTCTGAACCCAACCAAGCCCTGAAATCTTAGGGTGCCTCCAGCTCCTCTGTGGCAGGACTTGGTCAGATCCCAGATTTCAGCAGGATTTTACCAATAACTCCAATGAAACAGCTCCTTCTTGCTCTGGAGCCAGGCTGGGGGAGCTGGGGGTGCTCCCCTGGAGAGGAGAAGGCTCCAGGGAGAGCTCAGAGCCCCTGGCAGGGCCTGAAGGGGCTCCAGGAGAGCTGGAGAGGGACTGGGGACAAGGCAGGGAGGGACAGCACACAGGGAATGGCTTCCACTGCCAGAGGGCAGGGCTGGATGGGATCTGGGGAAGGAATTGTTCCCTGGCAGGGTGGGCAGGGGCTGCCATGGAATTGCCAGAGCAGCTGTGGCTGCCCCTGGATCCCTGGCAGTGCCCAAGGCCAGGCTGGACATTGGGGCTGGGAGCCCCTGGGACAGTGGGAGGGGTCCCTGGGGTGGCACTGGATGGGATTTCAGGTCCCTTCCACCCCAAACTATTCCATTACTCAGACTCATTCCACAGTTTCAACAACTGAGCAGCTCTGTTCTGAACTGGGAACTCATCCCTGGCTTGCTGGGAGAGACTCTAACCTGGGAGAATTCCTGATTCCAGAAGTAGAAGGAAGACAATGGAAGGATGAGGCAAAGACAAAACAGAGAGGAAGAAACACAAAAGGCAGCACTGCCTGAACCAAAGCTCCTCTAAAGGAAAACTTCCACAAGGCCCTGAACTGCTCTGCAAGGCAGCAGCTCCTGCTGAGGGCTGCCCAAACAACAGCAAACTGGGAGATGGAAAGATGCTCTGTGGCAGGCAGAGCCACCCCTGCTGCTGTCCCTGCACAGCCACTGCCCAGCCTGCCAGCCCAGCTCACTGCTCATCCACTCCACAGCCACTTTTCCCCAAAAAATCCCTCATTTCCCACGTCTGTATCCTTTCCCTCACACCCACCCTGCCCTTTAAAGCACAGGCTGGCCACAGCAAGGGGAACTTCTCCCAGGCAGCTCTTACCAGAGCATCATAAAATTAAAAGAATTACTTATCCACTGATCCCCATTCCAAACTGGGAAAGGCAGAGCCAGACACATCCAGCCCCAGTCCATTGGGATCGTGGCAGCTGCACTCCCAAAACCTGATATGGGACTGCAGAGAAATCAGGGAATGGTTTGGGATGGAAAGGACCTGAAATCCCATCCAGTGCCACCCCCAGGGACACCTCCCACTGTCCCAGGTGCTCCCAGCCCCAATGTCCAGCCTGGCCTTGGGCACTGCCAGGGATCCAGGGGCAGCCACAGCTGCTCTGGCAATTCCATGGCAGCCCCTGCCCACCCTGCCAGGGAACAATTCCTTCCCCAGATCCCATCCAGCCCTGCCCTCTGGCAGTGGGAGCCATTCCCTGTGTGCTGTCCCTCCATAAAGCACAACCTGGCCAAAATAAAATCCTGTAACTTAAAAAATATTCATTTGCTGATGTACAAATCTCTAATTTTGATCAGCCCTGGGGAGCAGAGAGCCCCTGCTGCCTTTGGCACCCAAGGGTGGGATTTACTCACAGCTGCTCATCCCTCACCTCTTGGAGTATCAGCACATTTTCAGCTCAGCCTTTGTCCTCCAGGAGCTCTCAGCACAGGAGCTGTGTGTGGTTATTTCAGGCACTCAGCACTGCCCAGCACTTCACAAGGTCACTTTACACCACCAGCAAAACCCCAGCTTGATAAATGCCCCTCATTTTTCAGCACTCTGAGCTCCCAGGGAGCTGGAGCCAGGTCACTGCACAGCCCCAGCAGTGACTGCCACAGCCCAGAGTGACAAAGGCAAAGCCAGAGCTCAGCCTGCTCTAAGCCCAGATCTGCTGACTGCAGCTTGGCTTTAAATCCAGCTCATGTCAGTGTGGAGCCCTGAATCTGAGCTGCTGAAGTGACTCCCCCAAGCTGTGCCCCCCTGGCTCCAAAACACAGGAATTGTCTCAGTGCCAACAGCCCCAGGGGTCCCTCCCATCTCACCCTTCATCTCCAGAGTACCCAGGAACAGCCTCTGTGCTCTTTGTTATCACAAACTGCTCCTCAAGGAAAAGGAGAAAGCCTCGAGCTTCTCACACAGAGAAGTGTCTGTGCTGTCTGTCATGGGATCAGGGAATGGTTTGGGTGGAAGGGACCTGAAATCCCATCCAGTGCCACCCCAGGGACACCTCCCACTGTCCCAGGTGCTCCCAGCCCCAATGTCCAGCCTGGCCTTGGGCACTGCCAGGGATCCAGGGGCAGCCACAGCTGCTCTGGCAATTCCATGGCAGCCCCTGCCCACCCTGCCAGGGAACAATTCCTTCCCCAGATCCCATCCAGCCCTGCCCTCTGGCACTGGAAGCCATTCCCTGTGTGCTGTCCCTCCCTGCCTTGTCCCCAGTCCCTCTCCAGCTCTCCTGGAGCCCCTTCAGGCCCTGCCAGGGGCTCTGAGCTCTCCCTGGAGCCTTCTCCTCTCCATTAGAACTGATTTTATAACCAAAGGAAACCAGACCTGCCCTTCCCACTGCCCTCCACTACTGGTGAAGGAGAAACTTTAAAAAATAAAGTGAGTTTTCACGGATTTCAAGGTCAAAGCCCCAAAACCAGAGAGCCAGGTGAGATGTGACCTACAGCATCACCAGCATGGAATCAGCCACGGAGGGGTCAGGGCTACAAGGACAGGAATGTTTTGGGAAGATGGGAAGCCCCAGACTTCTGAACAGGGAACTCATCCCTGGCTTGCTGGGAGAGACTCTAACCTGGGAGAATTCCTGATTCCAGCAGGAGAAGGAAGACAATGGAAGGATGAGGCAAAGAGGAAATGCAAGGGAAGAAACACAAAAATCCTCTGCAGCACAACCCTTTTTGGAAGTGCTAATTCCAATTTCTTACTAGAGTTTGTTCCCAAACAGATCCACCTTCCTCTGATCCAGAGGAATTCTTAAGATTCTTTGAGTCTAAAGAATTTTTAAGATTTTTTTTTTTTGCTGCAGGGGCAACCAACTTTTTCCTCCTGCCAGGTTTGGAATCTGCTTCCTCCTCAGGACTAATTTATTGTGGCCATTTAACTGTCAGCCAAGGCCTCCACAGCTGCATAAATCAAGTTAAAATCCTTCCAGTTCTATTAAAGCTCTGAACAAGGCAGGATGGTAAATCTAAACCTGATCTCCAAAAATCATATTTACGACTATTCCAGCTAACCTAGAGCCAGCATTGGATTTATCACACATGCATGGAATAAACATGATAAATACAGTGTCTGCTGAGGGGGAAACTGCTCTGAGAAGCAGAAGTTTTGTTAAACCCAGCAGATTCATGACACAACCAAAGCCAAGTGAATTTTTGGAGGAAATATTAAATTACCTGCTGCAGGTGCAACAAATAATCTCTTTGGTTTGTTTATGAGGGAATGAACACTTCAGGAGGTTCAGATGAGCACTGCTTTATTATTTAATATTTGCTTTATTTATTTTTAAGATTTACTTTATTGTGGGCCAGGCAGAAGCTCTTTGAGAAGATTCAGCTGCACAAAGTCATGGATCTTCCCAAAATTATTCCTCCTGTGCTTTTGATAAGGCCACACTGATGGGAAATTTTCCAAGGTAAACTCAGCAAATCCTCAGCTCAAAGCTGAGCACTGCTCCAGGGAATATTGGTTAAAAGGAGGAATTGTATTCCAAGCTCATTATTCCCAATTTAACTGGTATTTTAAAACATCCCCTTTAAAACCATTTAAATTGAAGATCAACCCTCCTTATCTATTTTATTCCAAGACCTGTGCAAGAAAATGCTGGTTTTTAAACACTTGGGAATATTATCCCTAATTTTGAGCTGAGGCAACGAGGAGGGGAGATGGAAACGAGGACGGGAGATGGAAACGAGGACGGGAGATGGAAACGAGGATGGGAGAGGGAAACGAGGAGGGGAGATGGAAATGAGGAGGGGAGAGGGAAACGAGGAGGGGAGAGGGAAAGCTGCTCCCAGCTGAGCCACACAGGACCAGGAGGGTTGGATTTGAATTCAAGATTGTTTTGCACCCAAATGGTTGTGAGACCCCACCCAGCTCAGGGAAGCAGAGAATCAGGGATGGTCCAGGGAGAGCAGAGCAGGGCCCTGACCTAGGATCAGGAGGGCTCTGAGCCGGGTTTAGGAGGGCTCTGAGCCAGGTTTAGGAGGGCTCCGACCCAGGATCAGGAGGGCTCTGAGCCAGGTTTAGGAGGGCTCTGACCCAGGATCAGGAGGGCTCTGAGCCGGGTTTAGGAGGGCTCTGAGCCAGGTTTAGGAGGGCTCTGACCCAGGATCAGGAGGGCTCTGAGCCGGGTTTAGGAGGACTCTTACCCAGGTTGAGGCTGGAGGAGGATCCGTGGGAGGACAAGGAAGGAGGAGGAGTCTGTGAGTGCCCGGGGCCCTGGCTGGGCAGGGGCATCCCCACGGGCCCGGGGGAGGAGGAGAAGCCCAGGCCGTTGTAGAAGCTGTGGCCGATGGGGGTCAGGCTGCTCGAGGTTCTCTTGTACAGGTCCGTGCTGCCCGTCAGCGAGTCCCGGCGAGAGCCACTGCCCGTGGTGGAGTTTGCCACTGGAAAAACGGGAAAATTGGGAAAATCAGGAGATGCCGACCAGCCCAACCACTGAGAGCCACAGCTCCACTGCTCCGGGCTGCTGCTTCATAAAGGGATGAAATGCAGGCATTGAAAGCAGCTCCAGTCATCAACACCACGCTGTTAATGATCAAAGGGCTTAATGAATTATTGGGAATCTTGTCTTTGCCTTCGGGGCTTGGGAGGATTTGTTCTGAGAGAGCACAGGGAGAAAGAGCTCCAGAAATCCGGGAGCACAAAGGTCAGAGGAGAAAATCGCCCTAAGGAAGGGACCACACTGGCTTGGGACACACTGAGACCTTGGGGTCACACTGAGACCCTGGGGTCACACTGAGACCTTGGGGACACACTGAGACCTTTGGGGACACACTGAGACCCTGGGGTCACACTGAGTCCTTGGGGACACACTGAGACCTTGGGGACACACTGAGATCTTGAGGACACACTTGGGGACACACTGAGACCTTTGGGGACATGCTCAGACCTTGAGGACACACTTGGGGACACACTGAGAGCTTCGGGGACATGGTCATACCTTTGGGGACACACTGAGACCTTTGGGGACACACTTGGGGACACACTGAGACCTTAGGGACACACTGAGACCTTGGGGTCACACTGAGACCTTGGGGACAAGCTGAGACATCTGGGGACACACTGAGCACTTGGGGACAAACTGAGACCTTTGGGGACATGCTCAGACCTTTGGGGACACACTGAGATCTTGAGGACACACTTGGGGACACACTGAGACCTTTGGGGACACACTGAGACCTTTGGGGACACACTTGGGGACACACTGAGACCTTGGGGACACGCTCAGACCTTTGCTGTGCCCCCCCCAGGGAAGGTGTGAGCTCCCCAGAGCTCCTCCCCTGCCGTTCCCGGGACAAGGAGCCCTGACCTGGCCCTGCCGTTCATTCCCAGCCATCAGAGCTGGAGCCAAGCCCAGGGGATTTTTCTCTCTCTCTCTGTGTTTGCTCACAGTGTGCCCATCCTGTGCACATTTCCCTGAAATCCCTGTGCTCCCCTTCCATCAGAACACAAATCTGCTCCTGTTTGCCCCCAGCTTTCTGGAGCTGGACATCAGAATTCAATCCCAACCCCAACGGTTTTTAAGAGCTGTCTCAATAGGAATACAAGCTCTTTAAATGCACTGTCAATTTGAAGGGAAAAAAATCAATTTTGCATTAAAATCTTGTTTAATAAACAGTGAAACTGTTAACTGGAATGAAGTGATCATTTTTCATGAGTGTACATGGGCTCCAGAAGCAGCAGGATCAGAGTTTTATTCACAGATTGAGGGAAAACAACTTTGTGCATCTTGGCACTGGGCAAACCACTTATGGAATTCAATTAGTTAAATAAACTGAGGTGAGAAAAGCAAATGCTGTGTTTACCTGGAACCAAGATGGTTCCAGTTCTCAGGCTGGGTTGAACACAAATATTTAGAATAACTTTTTATTGGAAACTGTTTTTCTGTGAGGTCACAGCACCTCCCTGAGCCTGTTCTGATGGAGCCAGGTTGGAACCTGCCCCTCACACTGATGAGAGCAGCAAAGTTCAGGACATAATTACTGCCCTGAGAATCAGCAGTAATTAAAACAATTGCTCCACTTCAAAAAAACCCCACAAACTTAAGAGAAAGAAAACTCTAAAAAACCACAGACATCTCTGGATGAGTTTGATTCTGAAAGGAACTTTGGTCTGCAGCTGCCCAACACCACCAGCCATGGCTGGGAGGTGTCTCCCAACCACAGGGGATTCTCCTGGGTGTGATGGGAACAACTCCCAGAATAAAGCACAGAAACCACCTCAGATCAGCGTTTTTTGAAGTCATGGGGAGCTCTTCAGCCTTTACCCCGAGCTGGGAGGGGCTGATACACTCTGGAACCAATTCCTGTCAGCCCAGTACTCCACATGCAGGGAGAACACCAAGGGGCTGACTGATAACACAGGGAACAAAGCAAGTTAATTACTGTGCTACTGCTAATTATCACCTACTAGAAGCATTTCTGCCAAGAACTGCTGCAGATTTTAAAAGCCTGAAGTAAATCCCTCAAGGAAAATCCCCACTTAGGCCAGGATGGATGAGGAGGACTCAGCTCAAGAGCACAAATTCCTGAAATGTGGGGCTGTGCTGGCCCTGCTCTCTGCAGAGTGAATAATGCAGAAAGCTGGAACCACACCACGGGCACCTCAGAGCTCTGCTTTGCTCTGGGTTGGTTTCTGGCTAAGTGAGCCACAGAAGCTCCCTGGACTGTGGTTTGGTTTTTTTCCTTTTTCTTGGAATAGTTCAAACCTGCTCTGGACTGGAAACCCAGAGGAGCACCAGGAGCTCACACCTGTGGCCACCAGGCCTGGCCTGGCCTGTGACATTTCCATTTCCCAGTGCTGGAGGGACTGAGAACAGCCTGAGTGAGCCAGGCTGCAACCCATGGAAGGGACTCTGCTGAATTTGTCATCTCTTCAGAGCAGTGAGAGGTTTTGTTGCTTAGTATTGTTCATTTTTATGCTGGGAAGTGTTTTGCCTGTTAAATAAACAGATTTTTTTCCACTTGTCTATGAGGAAATATTTCCCTGAACCAACTGGGGGAGGCTTGACTCTGTTTCCTAGAGGGTCCCCATTGTGAGGTTTTCTCCCTAAATTTGCCCTGAACCAGGACACATCTCTTCAGAGCAGGGAGAGGTTTTGTTGCTTAGTATTGTTCATGTTTGTGCTGGTAAGCCTGTTAAAACTGTTAAAACAGTTTTTTTTCCACTTCTCCCAGAGAAAAGATTTCTGAACCATGTGGGGAAGGGACAGCTTGACTCTGTTTCCTAGAGGGTCCCCATTGTGAGGTTTTCTCCCCAATTTGCCCTGAACCGGGACACATCTCTTCAGAGCAGGGAAAGGTTTTGTTCATTGTTGTGCTGGGAGGTGCTTTACCTGTTAAATTAAGTGCTTTGCCCGTTCAAACAATTTTTTTTCACTTCTTCCAGAGGAAACGTTTCCGAACCATGTGGGGCAGGGACCCCACAGTGAGGTTTTCTCCCAGCTCTGCCCTGAGGCAGGAGCCCAGGCAGGGCTGTGCTCTCACCTGCGGTGCCGAAGCCGCCCAGGGCGGAGCCCAGCGTGGCTCCCAGGGAGCTGCTGCTGCCGAAGCCCAGGGAGGTGTTGGCGGGCTGGGCTGAGCCCTGCGAGAACAGCGAGCTGCTCTGCGAGTTGCTGCTCAGGGAGTTGTTGCCGTAGAAGGAGCTGGAGGCCAGGTTGTTGGTGGGCTGCTGCTGGGGCTGGGGCTGGGGCTGCTGCGTGCCCAGGGGTCGGAAGGGGCCGTTGGTGGTCCCTGCCAGCCCCCCCGCTGCTCCGTTGGCCGATGCCGCGGCCGCCGCCACCGCTGCGGGACACAAAAAAACCACAAAAACAGGAAAAAATTGGAAAAGCCACTGAGAAAATTCATTTTCATCGAACTTCTGGAAGTTAAAACATAGCAGGTGGCTTTGAATTGCTACAGGTTTTTTTTCTTTCAGGACCAAAGTCTGCATAACAATCTCTGGTTTTTCTATCTGAGCTGCCCCACAGCTCCCAGACTCCAGCCATGCCCAGCTGTTCTTGCTGCTCTCGTGCTCCTGGAGCTGCACAGATCAAAACCAGGAATGGTTCTTTCTCCAAAGATCCATGAGGCCAATCAGTGCAGCCCCACACTCCCAAGGGCCAATTAAGAAACCCGAGTTTTGAAATAATTGAAACGATCCTTCAGCAGATGAAACGCGAACCTGCGGTGCCAAGAACATCAAACCCGAGGACTTTTGGTTTTCAGCCAGTTCCAAAGTTAAAGAAAAAGCCAAATAAACAAGAGCTACGAGAAAACAATTAAAAGGCCTATTTCATAATCTGAGCCCAGTGCTGGCAGGGGCTGCTCACACCAATGGATTTGGCTGAAAAATTTTTTTAAAAGCCTTGAACTCCCAAGGAACCCAAATAAATGCCAAAGCAACTCATGGCAGAGGCCATTTCAGGCACAGTGATACCATAAGGCAAAAATCATGGAATGGCCTGAGTTGGAAGGGACCTGAAATCCCATCCAGTGCCACCCCTGCCATGGCAGGGACACCTCCCACTGTCCCAGGTGCTCCCAGCCCCAATGTCCAGCCTGGCCTCGGGCACTGCCAGGGATCCAGGGGCAGCCACAGCTGCTCTGGCAATTCCATGGCAGCCCCTGCCCACCCTGCCAGGGAACAATTCCTTCCCCAGATCCCATCCAGCCCTGCCCTCTGGCACTGGAAGCCATTCCCTGTGTGCTGTCCCTCCATGCCTTGTCCCCAGTCCCTCTCCAGCTCTCCTGGAGCCCCTTCAGGCCCTGCCAGGGGCTCTGAGCTCTCCCTGGAGCCACTGGGAATTCTGAAGGCTCCAGCAGGTGGGAAAGCTGGAGCCAGGGGACAAATCGAAATACCTGCTTTGAAACTCGACCAAATAATTCAAGCTCCTGCTCCTCCCCCTCTCCGTGGCTGCTCCACAGGCTCAGCCCAAGTTGAGCACAGAGGAAGTTTCTCAACACCAACCCCTGATGGATCTCAGTGAGGGCAAGTTTGTCATCACTGCCAGCGGAGCACGGAGGGGTGGGGACACTGGGGACACAGCAGGCACTTGGAGGGACCAGAAGTCACCTGAAACACTGGGGGGGATTGAGCTCACCTGTCTGAAACACTGGGGGGGACAGAACTCACCTGTCTGACCAGGAGGGGACAGGACTCACCTGTCTGACCAGGAGGGGACAGGAGGGACAGGACTCACCTGCCTGGGCTGCAGAGGAGCTGATGATGACAGGGGCAGGGGCCACCAGGCGCACAGGAGCCCCCAGGCCGTTCCTGGCCCCGGCATTGACCACGAGGGCTCCGGTTTGGTCGTAATAAGCAGCAGGAGCCAGCACTGGGTAACCTGCAGAGCCAAGCACAGGTGACAGGGCAGGTGACAAACACACCACTCACATCCAGGTGAGTGCACTGCAAGAGGATTTTTAAAAGAAAAGCTGAATGGAAAAAAAAAGTAGCAAGAACAACCCTGCTTTTCCCAAAAAAGTCCATGAGCTTACCCAAAAATTTAAGGTGGAAAAGACTTTTTGCCCCCTGAATATTTTCTATTACACAGTCACCAGTGTAAATTCAGCTAAACAAGGGTTTAAAATACAAAAGCACCATCTCTGCTCCATGGTAAGTACAACGTGTGCTGGGATTGCTCAGGGCTGGGCCTGCCAGGCTGCACCCACAGGGAACTTCCACTTCTGTATTTTGGAAGGTTGGTACCATAAAATGTTCTTTAATGCATGTAAATAAACTCTCATAAATGCTGGTGATACACACAGCAGCAGCCTGACAGAATATAGTGATTTAGACACCTCATTAGAGAATGCTACATAAAATGAAAACATTAAAATTAAATGCAGTGACTCTCTGAGGTGGGGGTCACTATGAGAATGTTCCCTGTGAGTATCTGCTTTGCAAATACAGGTACAGGCATATATCTGTAATTGTATTTATGTGCAATTGTATATATGTGTATATATATATTTGTATATATTTGCAAAGCAAATGCAACCCAAATAACAGAGATCAAATGAAATCCACAGACCACTGGAAATCTGCACAGCTCACTTTGCAACTTAATACTGCAACATTCTTTTTAAACAACTTAAAAATCCCATTAACAACCACGTGACACTGCCAGCAAGGAGACCTAAAACCCAAATAATCCTTTTTTCCTTACATTTGACCAGCAGGATATATCAGCACGTTATTCTAATGAGCTCAGGTTTGTCCTCTGCCATCACAATAATATTCTGAATAATTGAATTTCAGCAGCATTTTAGCCCAAAGCCTCAAGGATCAGAATTCCTACAGCAGCTCCTCCAATGAAGAGCTAGAAATGAGAACTAAACCCTGCTCCCTTTGGTTCCTTTTCCTTCCCTGTTTTTAAGCCTCTTGGAAGGAAGCCCCTGTGAAGTCAAGCACCTGGCAGGGATGGAGAGCTGAGATAATGAATGGGACTAAGAAACCTCTAGGTTTAAAATACAGATCCCATCAACATGAACAATCCACAGAGAAATCTGGAGGTGATTTTCCACAGGAGCCATCAACTCCTGGAGTACAGTGCAGCCACAGGGATGTAACACTGTCACCTGTGCTGTCATTGCTGTCATTGGGATATAACACTGCTGTCACCTGTGCCACAAGGTCACCAGTGCTGCCCAGCTGGGGACACACCCAACCCAGGCATTAACCCCTGCACGAGCCCCCAGACCAAGACAAGCAGGCCCAGCTGGTGCCAGGCCGAGGCAGCCCCAGGGGATGGCAGTGCCCAGCCCCTCCCTGCCCTGGCAGTGCTGTACCTGGCATCCCTGCTGCCAGCCCCTGGCCGAAGGCGAGCGCTGAGTTGACGGCGGCGGCGGCCACCAGAGGATCGGTCTGCTGGCCCTGCTGGTTCTGGTTGGGAGTCAGGGGACGCTGGCTGGCCCCTCCACGGAGCACCTGGACAGGACAGAACAGCCACTGGGTTATTCTGGGATCCAGGAGAGAGCCACTGTCACCAGGCAGGAGCAGGAGCAGCACCGAGGGGGAAAATTTTTCTCCTTTGCTCTTAATTCAATTAATTCACACACAAAAAGGACCTGGAGGGGCTGGAGCGTGTCCAGGGCAGGGAACAGAGCTGGGAAGGGTCTGGAGCCCCAGGAGGGGCTGAGGGAGCTGGGAAGGGGCTCAGCCTGGAGAAAAGGAGGCTCAGGGGGGCCCTTGTGGCTCTGCACAACTCCCTGACAGGAGGGGACAGCCGGGGGGGTCGGGCTGTGCTCCAGGGAACAGGGACAGGAGGAGAGGGAACGGCCTCAGGCTGGGCCAGGGCAGGCTCAGGGGGGACATCAGGGAGAATTCCTGCACTGACAGGGTGGGCAGGCTTTGGGACTGGGCAGTGGTGGAGTCCCCATGCCTGAGGTGTTCAGAACACACACGGATGTGGTGCCTGGAACAGGGGTCAGTGCTGGGTTACTGCTTGGACTCGATGATTTTAGAGAGCTTCTCCAACCTTCCTGATTCCCTGATGCCAGCTCCAACACCCATCCTCTGTCAGAGCTGTACAAGCCAACGCCAGCTCACCCCAGCTAAGGCTTGGTCCCTGTCACCACAGCTCCACTAAAAGCCCTCTTGAGCAGAAACCTTACAAAGTTCAGGAGCTGGGGAGGGTGACAGGAGGTGACCTGGGTGTCTCCAAGCCACCAGCCCCTGTAGAGAGCAGGGACCTGGTGACACAAGACTGAAATCACAGGAAATCATGGCCACAGAGCCCACAGTGGGGTTTGTATGGAGGAAGTGCTGTGGGGGCAGTCCCCCAGAAGGGACAATGGCAGAGTGGCCTTTCCTGCCATTACCTGGGACAGGCTTGGTTTGTCAGAGCCTCACTCAGAGCTGGTGCAGGAATCTGCAAGCTCAGCTTATTAAAAGAGCCATCCCCATGTCCTCAGCACATCCTGCACAAAGTGACATTGTGGCTGTCACTGATGGGGGTGAAGGCCTTGTCAAGCCTCTGAAGGGGGGCACTGATGCCTTGGGTTTGAGCTTTTGTATTTTCCAGACTCTCTGCTGCTTGGTGTGTAACTCTGAAACTTCATGTTAGGTTGGTGAGTTCTCTTCACAGGGTGGTTGGACAAAACAATTCCTTTCTAGCTGGAGAATCAAGGACAACAATTATCCAAAAAGGGGAAAGGGACAAGCCAGGGGACTGAGACTTCATAGCCTGGGGCTGTGGTTGGACAATTGACCCCAATGTGTAGATGAATCAAAACTTATAAAAGTGTAAAAAATGTGTAAAAAAATATTTTAAAAGTATAAAAAAGGTATTAAAAAATCTAGAAGTGTGGATCCTGTGACCAGGATCCATCTTAGATTTGACTTGGGTGTAGCCCTGGCCAGGCTCTTGCACTGCCCAAGGTGTATGCTTTCAATAAATTCCTATTTTATTCCTTTTGCTCTCTTTGGTCTCTGCTCCAGGTCAGCCTTTCCAGGAATCATCACCTGCTGGAGTCATGAACAGGAAAATCTGACTTTGTGCAGGGAGAGGCTGGGAAGGATCCCAAGGTTCCCTGACTGAGATGTGCCTCCAGAGCCTGCTGTGCTGCACAGGGACCCTCTGGGAGCCAGGAATCCCAGGGGGTGCAGGCTGCAGCACTGGAATGCTGCTGCTTTTATTAACACACTATGAAGATGTCACAAGGGTCACAAATCAAGCTCCTCACTCAGTGCTCCAGGCTCCCAAAGCCTCAGGCTCAGCACTTTGAATGCAAACACTCCCTGCTGCATCCCCTCACCCCAAACCCTGCTCCCAACCCCACTCACGCCTCTCCACGGCCAGAAAAGCACTGAAACATCCCATAAAGGCCACTGGCACTGAGATATTTTATTTTAACAGCCTGAGCCTTTGCAGAAGCTCTCTCAGCTCATACCTGCTGTATCTGTAAAGGCCTCAGAACACCTCCTGAACCTGGGGTTTGGTTTTCAAAGGGTTTGCAGCTTCTGAGCTGAAAAATTCAGCTGCCAGTTGCTCTTTATTCTGCCACCTCCATCACCCAGGGACCAGACAGGAGAGCTGCTGAGGGGACTGATGCCCAGCTCTGGCTCCTGATGACTCCCCCTCACACACCAACAGCACCAAGGTTTGCTGCTGCACAGCTCAGGCCATTCCCAACCTCATCAAACTGGTGTTTTCCAAAGCACTGACAAGAATTCACCACCACCCATGTGCATGTGCCACATGCATGATGGAGAAATCAAATTACAAATGTACAGATGGCTCTTGTCCCTTTGTTTTAATGAGAGGCCAAAGGGTTTTCTCCTCATTTAAAACTACTCAGAGCTGAGGTCAGGGTCAGCCATGAAAAAAATGAGGGTTTTGAATGGCTGGAGCTGTGTCAGGGGAGGCTCAGGTTGGGTTTTACACATCATCAGCTGGGCTGGAAAAGACCTTTGAGATCATTGAGTCCAACCTATGACCTGCCACCACCTTGTCACCCAGCCCATGGCACCGAGTGACAAAGGGACACATCCAGGCTTTCCTTAAACCCTTCCAGACATGGTGACTCCGCTGCAATGGGCACCCCATTACTCTGTCCAATCCCCCCTTCTGGGAAGGAATTCTGCCTAGAGGGAATGGAAATGGGCATGGGAATGAGAATGGGTATGGGAAAGGAAATGGGAATGGATACAGAAATGGGCACAGGCACGAGAATGGGCACAGAAATGGGCATGGGCATGGGAATGGGGACAGCCCAGGGGCTGCCAGAGTTTGGAAAGTGCTCCCAGGGGTGCACAGGGTGGGATTGCTGAGGGCTCTGTGCAGGGCCAGGGGTTGGAGTCCATGGTCCCTGGGGGTCATCTCCAGCTCAGGATATTCCCCACCCAAAGGCAGGATGTCCCCTGTCACAGCTGTCCTGTGTCCCAGGTGTCCCCTGTCCCAGCTGTCCCCTGTCCTAAGTGTGTCCTGTCCCAGCTGTCCCCTGTCCCAGCTGTTCCCTGTCCCAGCTGTCCCCTGTCCCAGGTGTGTCCTGTCCCATCTGTCCCCTGTCCCAGTATCCCCTATCCCAGTGTCCCCTATCCCAGTGTCCCCTGTCCCAGTGTCCCCTGTCCCCTGTCCCAGTGTCCCCTATCCCAGTGTTCCCTGTCCCAGTGTCCCCTGTCCCTGTCCCCTATCCCAGTGTCCCCTGTCCCAGTGTCCCCTATCCCAGTGTCCCCTATCCCAGTGTCCCCTATCCCAGTGTCCCCTGTCCCCTATCCCAGTGTCCCTGTCCCTCACCTGCTGCTGGCCCTGCTGTGTTTGCTGCGTGCTTTGCTGGTTGGCCGAGTTGGTGGCGGCGGCGGCGGCGGCCGCCTGCTGCTGGAAGAGGCTGGCAGGATAAACTCCCCAGGGAGTGACTCCATAGTACTGGTGAGGGACCACAGCTGGACCTGCAACACAGCACAGGGTGAGCTCCTGGGGGGCACCAGCACCCCAAAACCACCCCAAACCCACCCCAAAACCACCCCAAACCCACCCCAAACCCACCCCAAAACCACCCCAAACCCGCAGCTGCTTTAACGTGATCTGTGTGAAACTCTCTCAGACACGCAGGGATCTGGCATTTGTGTCACGCATTTCCTGAAGTTTCAAGTCAGACCTGGAATTTCATCCTTGCATGAGGTCAAACTCTGCCAGCA
Organism: Sturnus vulgaris; assembly: GCF_052056855.1. Classification (NCBI taxonomy): domain Eukaryota; kingdom Metazoa; phylum Chordata; class Aves; order Passeriformes; family Sturnidae; genus Sturnus; species Sturnus vulgaris. Next base: position 1,708,119 of record NC_142266.1, read on the forward strand.
GTGATTCCATGTTTTTACTGGTGTGCCTTGGTTTTACAGGAGAGGAACAAAAATCTCCAAGCCAAACAGACAAACCTTGTTTCAAGCACAGAGATCAACTTCTCATCCCAGCTGACATTCACAGCTCACTACCATCCACCTTCAGCTCCTCCAGAAATTACCAAACCCTCCTCACAGCTGGAGTGCATCAACTCTCAAGTGTTAAAATGTTCTTTTTCCAGCCCTGCTTTGCATTAGCAAATCTCCCTAAAAGAGGCTGCACGATCCTGTCCCTTCCCACATTCCCTCCTCTAACTTAAGAGGCTTAAAAATTAGTAACAATCGTCTTGGAGAGCAGCAGAAAAAGCCTCACTTTTGAAGATTCCTTGTGTTTATCAGGTCTCAGGACAGCACAGGAATTTGGAAATAGCAGAATGGCAGCCTCTCTCCTTAAATAATCCCAGCTGGAACAACGCTGAGGAAGCTCTCAGTGCTGGAGGGAGGAGCCCTTCCCTCCAAGTAACACGATGGGAATCCAATAGTGATTTCAATATGACAGTTAGATATCTTCAGGGAAGGTCAGCAGAAAAGCAGAAGTGGTCCCTTTGATTCCCAAATACATCCCCCATTCTCCCTAGAGCAGGAATAACTCAGGCAGAGCCAGAGTCAGGTGTGACACTGGAATAAATAAATCTTTAGAGAATCTTGGTCATGTCTGCAGTAAAAACTGGGATTTTTTGTTTGTTTGTTTCAAGAGAGACACTCAGCAATTGGGTTCTGCCCAAGTCTGTGGTCCATGGAAAATGAGGGATGACATAAAAAGGGAGGTGCCAACACAGTGCTGAGTGTTCAGGGTTAGCCTGGCTCTGACAAAAGGGGAAAATCCTGGAAATCCCTTTTCCTTTTGGTTTTTTTTCCTTTCTTCTTGATTTTTTTTTTTTACAAGAACAGCCTCAGCTGAACTCCTGCAGAATGCCAAGGACCTGCTCCTGCTCCCAAATCCACACTTCAGGATATTAATTTCATGTTTTGTGCCAAATATTGAATTAATATCTCAAACATGTACGAGTTACTCTCCTTGTACTATTCTGGTTTTAACTACTTTGCTTTTCCTGAATTTAGGATTTAGGTGCCCAGCTCTGTGCAGAGCAGGGAGGTGCTGGCTAATTCCAGGCAGCTGCAGAACACCTGGATTTGTATCTTGCCCCAAAGCCCATCCTGGCTGGATTTACAGAATCAGAGAGGCTGATCTGCTGCTCCTACTCACATCTGGAGCAACAACCACTCACTTCTTACCTTCCAACCTGGGAATTCATGAGCAGTGCTAGCTAAAATGAAGAAAAACCTGCAGCAAATGAATCAGTGCCACGAGGGTGGTGCCTGTGGTTCCTCAGCAGGCACAGACAGGTAAGCAGTGAGTGATTTTAACCTGTTTATAATCACTGCATGCACATCAGACCCCAACTCCTGGGGTTCTCCTGCACCCAATAGGGAAAGAGCTGCAGTTGCTCCCTTTTAATGCAAGTCATTAACCTGCATTTGCCCTCAGGCTGCTGGAAGTTGCTGCAATCCCCTTTATCTGGGCAAAATTTGGGCATCTCGCTGGGACAGTTTAGTCTCAGCTCTAATTATCAACCAAGCACAACCTAGATGAGTTCTTCTCCTAGTCAGAGGTTGCTGCCAAAGCCTTGGGTGTATAAAAGCAGAGGAGACACAGAAGCTTTGAGGTTTGCAGGCAGGGCTGTGAGTCTGGCTCAGCTGCACAAGAGAGAGGCTCATTATTGAACAGAGTTCTCAGTGAGGGCAAGTGTGGCATCACTGCCAGACCCCTGCAGCACCCAGAGCTGGCCCTGCCTCTGCACTCACTACAGCTGGCCATTCCTGGGAAAACCAAACCATCCCAGCACCTCTGGAAGCCAATATTCGCTGTGCTGTGTCTCACCCACAGCTGCTCCTTCCAGAACAGCAGCAAAAATCCAGCTGGGAATGCTCAGGACAGGTTTGTGCTTCCACCTCTCCTGCAGGAACAGCAGGGACACTGCACCCAGAGAGCTCTGAGAGCAACCCCCAGGATCTGTGGGGTGATCCCTTGGGAATTCCCAGGATTTGTGGGGTGATCCCTTGGGAATTCCCAGCATGGCACCCACAGGTACCCACAGTGCTGTTTTTAGGGATGGCAGGGAGGAACAGCTCAGAGGTGCTCCCTGAGCAGCAGGGCTGGGGGAAATGCAGCTGCAGGCACTCCCAAAGCCCAGCCCTGCAGGAACGGGCTCACAGCCACATCTGCCCAGCCCAGCACCCAGGGCCTGATCACTCCACCAAGGCTGAAAAGATCCCAGCCCTTGCTGAGGGAGCCTCTGCTTCTCCTGTGTCCAGGATATCCCAGCATTCATCCACACCTCCACAAAGAACACACTTCTCTACTCTGAGCATTTCACCTCAGGGAAATCATTTCCCACCACCCAAGGCTGAAAATCCCAGAACGTGCTGTGGGAGCCTCTGCTTTTCCTGCATCCAGGTTGTCCCAGCATTTATCCACCTCTCCACTAAGAACAGGAACACTTTTCTACCTGGAACACTCCAGCCCAGAGGGAATCATTTCCCAACCGGCCTTTAAAAAGGCAAGTTTTCAGTTTTTTGAGTGACATCTTTCTCAAATGATGGAAGGCAATTCAAAGGCAGCAGTATCTTCCTCACAGTTTAAAATCCAAAATGAGGTTTTTTCCTAGGAAGTTCTTCCCTCTGCATTCAAATTTGTTCTTTAAAACGCTGCTATTGTTGGGAAGAGAAGAGCATTATCCCAAAGCTGCCAGTCTCACAATCATGACAAACCTGCCACAATGGCAGAACTTTAATTGACAGATTATCTCTGCCATAAAATACACACCAAAGTTTCCTCTCTGCTCTGAGAGTAACTGTGAGCAATAAACTCCCAATAACTCCAAACTCATTTCTTCCATCTCAGAAGCTTCTCCTTGTCCTCCCAATTGAACACTCCCAGGCACATCAAGGAGGCTTTTTGGCTTTATATAAACATTTAAATTGTCTCATGTGCCTCCAGTACTGCTCTCAGTCACAAAAGAAAAAAAAAGGGTTCTCAAAACTGCTCAGGCCTGGACAGAAAAGATGCTTTTCTGAAAACCATCAACATGAAGTTTTTAATCAACATGAAGTTTACCTTTTCATTTCTAGGGTCCAAAGCCTGATGAGAGGGTTAAAATAACTCCTATGTCTCAGTGGTGTAACACTATAAATACACCCAGAACATTACATGTTGTTTTGTTTCTTTTAAGAGTCATAAATTCAGAATTATTCAAGTAGAGGCCATGATGCCAAGTTCTGGGATGCTTTAGGTATCCCTGGGGTGTTAGTTCCAGTTCAAATGTCTAAAACCTGAGTTAGGCACAGCCTAGATGGGGTTTTCTCCTGGTCAGAGGCTGCAGAAGCTCAGGCAGCTGCAGCTTCAGTAGAGCTGAGAAAAAAAAAAAAAAAAAACCACCATGGCCAACACTCAGTATTTCCTGGAAATGTGGCCCAGTTCCATGTGGTGTTTCTATGAAATCAAGCTGCTGACCTGCTGCTCCTCTGCACTCTGTGTCAGCCAGAAATGAGCTCTGCAGGCCCTGAGGTGATGCACAAAGGCCAAGCAGGAACCTCTCTGTACTGGGATCATTCACAAATCTCCTCTTCTGCCTGAACTGGGGCTGCCAACGCTCTGGGACCTCCTCCCTGCTGAGCCCTGACTGAACTTCCCTCTGGTGCTGGCCCAGAGCAGCTCAGCTCATTCATTCCCTGCTCCACTCACCTTCACAGGAGGGTTTATCACGTCCTGGAGCAGCACAAACCTGCTCCTGCTCCTGCTCCTGCTCCTGCTCCTGCTCCTGCTCCTGCTCCTGCTCCTGCTCCTGCTCCTGCCCTTGGCTCTGTCCCACGGAATCTCGGTGTCACTTCTCTGCCTCCACCCAATCTCCCCATGGCACTGCACAATCCCAGCACAAAACTCCCAGCAGCCCAGGCCAAAGCCCAAATTATGATCCAAATTCTTTATTCACACCTGCATGATGCGCTAACAACTCCATCCAAGTGGGCAAATCGCTGAATTCCCATTTCAGAGCTGAGCCCACGGCAGCCTCAAAGCTTAAAAAGCTCACCAGGGGTTGGGTTATGTAAGAACTGTCCCCAAGCACAGAGGGCCACATGCACACACAGCCCAGCTCTGTGGGTTTGGTTTGGGACAAGCCACCCAAAAAAAGAGGACTGAAGTGAGTGTTCAAGTTCAAAGTGGAGCATGGCAGCAGCAAGAGCCTCCAGAAACATCCCCACTCCAAAGAGAGCAGCGTTCATTTGCAGCACTGAACATTCCCTCTGCCTTGCTCAAGGAAAGCCAGGCATGGTCAGAAAAATACTCCTCTAAAAGCACTTTCTTCCTTTAAAAATACTCCTCTAAAAGCACTTTCTTCCTTTAAAAATACTCCCCTAAAAGCACTTTCTTCCTTTAAAAATACTCCCCTAAAAGCACTTTCTTCCTTTAAAAACCCTCTCCTAAAAGCATGTTCGTCCTTTAAAAATACTCTTTTAGAAGTGCATTCTTCCTTTAAAAGTACTCCTTTAAAAGAACATTCTTCCTTTAAAAACCCTCCACTAGAAGCATGTTCTTCCTTTAAAAATCCTCTCCTAAAAGCATGTTCTTCCTTTAAAAATACTCTTTTAGAACCATATTCTTCCTTTACAAATCCTCCTTTAGGAGCACATTCTTCCTTAAAATCCTCCCCTAAAAGCACATTCCTGCTTTGTCCCCAGTGCTTGGGCAAGAACTTCATGGCTCCCCAGCAGAATTCCAATGCTCACAGTGTCCCCCACAGTGCCTGATAAGCTGTGGCACGGAGCTGTCACCTCCAAAATCCCCAATTCTGGCTGTGACAGCTGGGAGGAATTTGGGAACTGATACACAAATGTCTGCAGGAAGACCCTGCAGGAAGAGCAGAGGCTCCATCTTTGCCACCATGTGGAAAAGGGCACGTTCCCAGCATGAGCTCAGCAGAGATGGATGTGTTCACCTCCTGGGAAGTGGAAATTCCCAGCAGAATTTCAGGGAAGAGCTGGTTTGCAGAATCCACCACAAGCTGAACAGAAAGGAGAGACAACTTTCCTGGCAGGAAACATCCTGCATCTTTCCAGCTTTTCATAAGTTTGTTTTCAGAGGTTTTCTTTGCTACTGTCAGTCCAAAAATGAAGCAATATTTGTGTCTGTGAGCAGTTCCCATTTGCTTTGGGAGCCTGGACCCACAGCACGTTAAACAAAAATGATCCCATTTCACCTCCAGTTCCAATGACAAATTCTGGTTTTACTCACAGCCACACCATGATATCAATTCTCCCCCTCAGAAATGCTGCTGTGCTGATGTTTCCCTCCCACAAGCACAGATGCAGAGCAGCTCCGGAGCAGGGGATGGAGAGGATGGAAGAGATGGAAGGGATGGAGGGGATGAGGGGATGGAGGGGATGAGGGGATGAGGGGATGAGGGGATGAAGGGATGAGGGGTGAGGAGATGGAGGGGATGAGGGGATGAAGGGATGAGGGGATGAGGGGGATGAGGGGATGGAGGGATGAGGGGATGGAAGGAATGAGGGGATGAAGGAATGAGGGGATGAGGGTATGAGGGGATGAGGGTATGAGGGGATGAGGGGATGAAGGGATGAGGGAGATGAAGGGATGAGGGTATGGAGGGATGAAGGGATGAGGGTATGAATGGGATGAAGGGAGCACACAGAGCTGCCATTTCTCACCCAGCACGGAGGAACATTTCTCACCTAACGTGGCGGCTGCCGCCAGCCCGGCCGCGTACGGATCCGTCCCCGGAGGCGCCGCGCTGATGATGTAGGGGTTGGGAACAAAGGCAGCAGGGGCTAAACCTGCTGGAAACATTCCTGTCAGTACAAACAAACTCAACACGACTGCCCCCACCCAACCCCCCTGCTGCAACACCAAACTCGGGCTCGTTCTGTGTTTTTAAGCTTTTTATGGGTGGTTTTCTACAGGGAGGGAACAAGCAGTGAGTGCTGATGGGCAGAGGAGAGACCTGGCATAAAAAATCCCCAATTGCAATGATTCAATGCTCCTTAAGTGATAAAATCCTTTATATCCAACAGCTCAGGTGCTTCTGCAGGGCAGACAGACTGTTCAGGAGACTGGAGCTTGTTACTACTCTGTATTTCCTACAGGGAGTAAATCAGGACCCAAACCAGCCCACTCCGAGCTCCAAGGCCTGCCCAGGATCCCAGCACTGCGGCTGCTCAGGCTGGGCTCAGGAGGGGAAAATTCCCTCCCTCTGCAAGGGGACAGTTTAATCATTAGAGAAAGGCCAGGTGGGCGGAGAGGGGTGTGCAGGGGAGGTGAAGGTGAAGGGGAAGAAGTTAAAAAACGGAATAATTTTGATCCCTGAACTCCACTGAGCACACAAGGGCACAGCACAGAGCTGGGAGAGCCCCAACACGTTTATATTGGGGTTTTGGGCAGGAAGAACTACCACAAATTGCTTATTGTGTTAAAAACATTTAAATTTAATCACCCAGGAGTAGCCCTTCTATAGTTTTCCCTGTTTTCTACACATGATTAAGTGCTCTATTCTCAGTTAATAAATATATTGTATGAATGGTTTTTATTAATATCAATCATGTGTTTGCATAAATTACATTTTTACTTAGAAGACCTCAGGCAGCACATTCAGCTGATATTAAATTGTGCATTTCCCCCCACTCCACTGTGCTGTCACCCTGATTTATGCTTCACTCAGAGACTTCCAAAGCCTCTCCTGACTGACCAGCACCCTCAGGAGGGTGACAGTGTCAGTTCAGTGTCAGACAGGGAACTCCTCTGAAAGCTCCTCAAGTGTGCAAAAGACACCCCAAAGCAAATCTTTAAAAAAGCAAAGTCCTTCTGCTCCTGCACGGATTCTCATGTGTAAAATACACTTTAACCCCTCCCAATCCTTCTTTCCCATTTTCTCCCCATGGATGAGGAGCAGGGCAGTGCAGGGGGCTGGAGGAGAGGCAGAATCACTCACCGATGTGTGGCTGGTGGGCAGCAGCCAGGGCGTACTGCTGCTGCTGGGCTGCTGTCAGCTGCTGCACTGCCAGTGCATTGGGCCTCTGGAACAGCTGTGGGCAGAGCAAAACACCTCTTAAAACTGGGCACAGACAGCCCTGAAACTGGGCATAAACACCCCTTAAACCAGGCACAGATAGCTCTGAAACTGGGCACAGACAGCCCTGATACTGGGCATGAACACCCCTTAAACTGGGCACAGACAGCTCTGAAACTGGGGATAGATACCCCTTAAACTGGGCACAGACAGCCCTGAAACTGGGCATAAACACCCCTTAAACCAGGTACAGACAGCTCTGAAACTGGGCACAGACAGCCCTTAAACTGGGGATAGATACCCCTTAAACTGGGCACAGACAGGCTTTAAACTAGGCACAAACAGCCCTTAAACTGGGCACAGACAGGCCTTAAACCGGGGATAGACAGACCTTAAACTGGGCATAAACACCCCTTAAACCAGGCACAGACAGCCCTGAAACTGGGCATAGACAGGCCTTAAACTGGGCACAAACACCCCTTAAACTGGGCACAGACAGCCCTTAAAACAGGACCAGACACAGCAACACTGTCCTAAACCCAGGCTCAAACAGCAGCACTCCTATGTCAGGCTCAAACAGCAGCACTCCTATGTCAGGCTCAAACAGCAGCTCGTCCTTCCTTTGCAAGCAATCCCTCACTCATTCCCTCTGCCCCCACAGGTAACTCCACTCTCTGAGGATTTATCTGCTCGGGATCACTGCTCTGTGTTCAAGCCCCTGAACAAACCCCACATTTCTGCAGCACAGCCACCCCCAGCTGGGTTCCCCCTCTGCTGTTCCCTCTCAATCCCAAAGGATTTATCCCAGCTGCAGCCTGGGGGGCACCAGGGGCTGCCAGGAGCACTCCCAGGTGTTGGCAGTGACACCAGTGAGACCAGTGTGCCCTCCCAGTTTGAAGTGGGAAATGGGATGGCACTGGGGTGGCAGTGGGATGGCAGTGGGATAGCAGTAGATGGCACTGGGATGGCACTGGGATGGCAATGGGGTGGCAGTGGGATGGCAATGGGGTGGCAATGGGGTGGCAATGGGATGGCAGTGGGATGGCACTGGGATGGCAATGGGATGGCAGTGGGGTGGTAGTGGATGGCACTGGGGTGGCACTGGGGTGGCACTGGGATGGCACTGGGATGGCAATGGGATGACACTGGGATGGCACTGGGGTGGCAATGGGATGACACTGGGGTGGCACTGGGATGGCAATGGGATGGCACTGGGGTGGCACTGGGATAGCACTGGGATAGCAGTGGGGTGGCACTGGGATGGCACTGGGATGGCACTGGGGTGGCACTGGGGTGGCACTGGGATGCAGAGCCACATTCGTGACATCCAAGATGCCTTCAGAGCCAGCAGAGGGGACACAGCCTCAGCATCACAAACCCCAAACCAAGCACTTCCTCTACCTGCACCCCCCCTGCTCAGTTCTCAAGGTTATCGAGAATTTATTCCTCACTAAGAAAAAAAATTAAGATTGCCTTGAAGTATTTTTGCTGAGGGTTTGATTTGGGGTTTTTTTTTTCCCTTTTTTTGGGGCCTCACTAAAAGTTTCTTTCCCAGCTTCTTTTGCCTCTCCCTAAAGGAAATCCCTGAATTCACCCATTTTCAGCTCTAATTAAAACATTTAAGGACACACCAGCTGAGCATCCCCCCTCACTTCCAGGAATCATTTCCAAGCTGGAATCGTGAACCACTGTGAGAAATGTTTTTTCCCTCCACTCCCTCAGAAAAGACTTGGATGCCCAAATGCCTACGATTTTCACACCTATTATCCTGCCCTCCTTTCAGACAAGTGAACTGCTGGCAGAAGCAGCAATAATTCTGCCCAAATTTTTGGCAGAAACCCACAGTCATCAAGAAGAAGCCCAGAAACATCAAGAAAACTCTGTTACTTCTTTTATTTAAAGGCAAAAATTGGCATTGGTTCTCCTGAGAGCAGGGTGAGCAAAGCTGTGTGACAAAATCCACCTTTATTTTTGTCTTTTAACAAGTTGAGGTGGAGAAAACACATCTGAGGGATCAGCATGGAGTTTATGAGGTGGAAATGCAGCATTCAGGGGAGCCAGAATTAACCTGAGGGTGCCAAACCCTCACAGCAGCTTTGTTTGCTCATCCCTCAGCACGTTGGGGCTCCTACAAACAGCCAGGGGGTATCAGAATGTTCCTTGTGGAGGAAAATATCAGATTTACAGTTCCTTTATTGCCTCCCTGGGCCATAAAACACCCTGGCAGTCTGGGTGCACAGCACACCTGCTTCTCCTGCCCTTCTTGCTGTTTTAAGGTGCCATTCATGGTCACACAAAGCTCTGGCAGCTCTGCTCAGCTGCCACCTGTCACCAGGAGCTGGGCCAAAGCTCCACTGACATCCCTGAGTGCAAAAACACAAGGAGATCATGGACAGCAGGAGCTGCAGAACATGGAGCCAGGGATAGTGGGAGTGACCAGCAACATCTCACTGATCAGCAAATATGGGGAAAAAATCAAATAAATCCCCTAAACTGCTTCCTGAAGTGTGGATTCTTCTGGAACATCCTTGGGTTTGGGGTCTGCTTTCCTATTAGTTCAGCAATTTTAGCTTTTTTAGCTTTATTCAGCTGAAAAATTTCACCAAACCCTTGAGAATTCACATGCTCTTGCATCCCTGGGATCTGCTTTTCCAGCCTGTGGATGTGGATTCCATCACAGTGAAGCAGAAATGAAATGGCTGGGTTATTACTTCCTTGTCTTGAGGGCACAAAAATCATTTATCTTCCTAAAAACAATTCTTGTACTCACTTTACACATGTGAGGACTTCCACACCTCCCAAATGCAACTCAGTGATCCATGTGGAGATAGAAGAATTGGGAAAAAGGAATCCACATCTACTCAGAGCATCAACATTTCACCATCAGTATTTCACCATCAATATTTCACCTGCTGCTCTTGAGGCTCAGCTGTCCCTGCAAAATTTGACTTCCAGACATAAAAGGGCTGCAACAAAGCTGGAAAGGGACTTTTTACAGCATAGGACAAGGGGGAATGGCCCTAAACTAAGAGAGGAGGGATTTAAATGGGATCTTGGACAGGAATTGCTCCCTGGGAGGCTGGGATGGAATTGCCAGAGCAGCTGTGGCTGCCCCTGGATCCCTGGCAGTGCCCAAGGCCAGGCTGGAGCTGGGGACAGTGGGAGGTGTCCCTGCCCATGGCAGAGGATGGAACTGGAGGAGTTTTGAAGTCCTTTCCCACCCAAACCACTCCAGGATTCTGTGACCTCTCCCTCTCCTCGCTTTAATTCACAGCCTTGCTCAGCTCCCTCAGATAAAACTCAGCCCAGCTCCAACCCTGCAGCTGCAGATTTCATCCTGTAACCTGTCCAAGGAAGCAGAGCCAAGAAAAACCATCCCAAGTTCAGGCTTTCCTCAGCCAGACAAGCCACAGGAGCTCTGGGAATCATCAACTCCACGGATTTAGGAAGAGCTGGTAAAGCCTTGCTGCTCTGTCTCCATCTGCTGACAGCACAGCCCCACATTCCAAACCTACAGATCACTGCTCAAAGGTGGGAGTGAGGGAGTGCAGAAAAGGCAAGGAACCTCTGTACAGGAATATTAACCTGAATTTACAAAGGTATCAGGAAAGTGCACCTGGGGCATTTCACACCATTGGAAAATGCATTTGGAGTGAAAAGCTACAAAGCCCTGACATGGTTCTGGAGGAGTTCAGGGAGACCATCCAACATTTCAGTGAGGCTGTTCCATGTGCAGACAAATGAAGGATGATTTCCAGCACGTGGAGGAGCTCACTGAGGGAATTCCAAGGAAGCAGAACCCCACAGTTATGGCAATTCTGGAAGATCAGATTTCCCTCAGCCAGTTTCCTCTGCAATATCAACACTGACATCTCTAATCAGATCACATGTGGCTAAAACCTTTCCCTTCCTCACACTGCCAATCCTGGAATCCTTCCAAGGATGAGATGATTCCCCACAGCCCCAAAGGCATCCTAGGGATGAGATCCCTCGTTCAGGACAGATTTCCTGCTGAAAACAGAATGCCAAAGGACAGATCCCTTCCATGCAGGCTGAGAGTGGCAGTGAGCAGCAAGGACCCCTGATTTGGGGATGAGAAATTATGGAAATGGGCACAGGAGTGAGCCAAGACCCCTGGATTTACACAAACCTGCCCTGAGAGAACACATCTGGCTGGGGAATGATTGCAGATCTTTACTACAGCACCTCAGACTGACAAAAGGCTCCTGTTTGCTTTCACCAGGCAGGTGGAAGCTGCAACAAGGGTGAAAATTGAAAAAAAAATAACAGATCTTGTTTGACAGCCCAGCAGGGCCTGGGTGGGACTGGGGGGCAGCAGCTGTGTCCCCACTGCTCCCCCAAAATCAGGGAGAGAAAAGTGGAGATTTGGGCTTCACAACAGAGAACTGGAGTTCAGAAGGGTCTGGAGCCCCAGGAGAGGCTGAGGGAGCTGGGAAGGGGCTCAGCCTGGAGAAAAGGAGGCTCAGGGGGGCCCTTGTGGCTCTGCACAACTCCCTGACAGGAGGGGACAGCCGGGGGGGGTCGGGCTGTGCTCCAGGGAACAGGGACAGGAGGAGAGGGAACGGCCTCAGGCTGGGCCAGGGCAGGCTCAGGGGGGACAGCAGCAGGAATTTCCCCATGGAAAGGGTGGGCAGGGATTGGAACTGCCCAGGGGGGTTTGGAGTCCCCAACCCTGGAGGTGTCCAAGGAAGGACTCTGGCACTGAGAGCTCTGGGCTGGGGACAAGGTGGGGATCAGGCACAGGTTGGATTTGATGCTCTGGGGGGGCTTTTCCAAGCTCAGGGATTCCCAGTGATGGCCCAGAGATGCCACCAGCTCCACATGGACAGTGCCCATCCACTTCATATGAAATAAAAAATCCAAACCCAGCCAGAAATCCTCACTGCTCCCAAAATGAGGAGCCTTCCCTGTTCTGCCTTCCTTTGAGAGGGTTCATTTCCACTAGTGAGGTGCCAGACGTGCCAAATTTTAAACCTTAATTTTTAAAGGCTGAAAGAATCAAATAAAAACTCCTCGAACTTGTAAATGAGCCTCCACTTAAACAGAAAATCCTGAAATGCAAATTCCAGGCTTCCCACTCCTGCTGTTCCAGTCCCATCTCTAATGCTTCTCCAGCAGCAGCTCACTTGTGGAGCCAAATGTTTTAAAAAACACACAACTTTTCTGGTTTAAAAGTAATTCTGTCATCCCAAGCCTTACACCAGAGGAAGACAAAGACTTGGAACTATCTGTTTTTTCTCCTTTTTGAACTCTACAGCAGCTATTTCATTTAATCATTAAATTTTCCATCATTAACCTCCCAAAGATGCTGTAGAACAGAGCAGCCAATTGAGCTCCAACACAGATATTTACATTGCTTTTAAGACTGTGATAACTCAGCACAAACTTGGCAATGGTTTCCCTCACTGCAGAGTGCCAGGGGCTCTTCTGCTAAGAAAATCAGGTATTTTAGGGAAGCCAGGGAGAGTTATATATCCCTGCAATCAGCTACAACAAAGGATTCCCTTCTTCTTTGAGGGATATCAGACTTGCAAAGGGAGAGCAATAAAGTTCACAATCATTACCCAAACGAGCAGGAACAGGAGCAGAGCAGGAGTCGATTGCTGGAGCCAGGCCCAGCATTCAGCACGAGCCAAGGGAGGCTCTGGATCAGGGAGTCTGGGCTTGTGTGGGAGAAAGGTCAAACAAACCTAAGCCAGGCTCAGATAAACGTTTGTAGTAGTGGACTCTGCCCTTAGGGCTTAAACCAGGCTCAGGTAGAAGAAGGTTTGAATTTGTAATTGTCTCAGGCAGCTCTGCCTGGGGCACCAAAGCTGAGTGTGGGCCCAGCAGGGCCCAATGTGGGGCTCAGTAGGGCCCAACGTGGGGCTCAGCAAAACCCAACGTGGGCCTCAGCAGGGCCCAATGTGGGGCTTAACAAAACCCAACATGAGACTCAGCCCAGCTCAACGTGGGGCTCAGCAGGGTCCAATGTAGGGCCCAGCAAAACCCAAGGTGGGGCTTAACAAAACCAAACGTGGGGCTCTGCAGGGCTCACACCTGGCTTGAGCAGGTGTTGGCTCTCAGTCACTTTCTGGGCTCCAGGGTGTTTGTTTGGGGTATTTTTAGCACTTTTTATTACTTTTAAAGCTCTTTTTCAATGCCAGCTCCTCAACACACCCAGGATCACCACAGAGGGCAGTGCTGTGGGATTTGCTGTGGGATTTGTAATGATTGCAGCTGCAGTGCCATGGGAAGCAGATCTCCTGCTCCCATTCCCAGGAAGGACACACAGAGCATGGAGACAATGAGAACATCTCCAACCTTCCTCCATCCCTTTTCCCAGGCCAGGATCCTGAGCCCATGCCACCCCACACTGACCCTTTTGGGATGGATCAGAGGCCATCCCACCCCACACCCACACCTCATGAGATAGATCAGGGATCCTTTTGGGATGGACCAGGGATCCTTTTGGGATGATCAGGACCAGCCCCATACCTGCTGCTGGGAATTGTAGTCAAAGAGCCCCACGGTGGCCGCGGCCGAGTCCACGGGGACCTGAGTGCCAGAGTAATCGAACTGCAGTGGCTCCATGCCCACGTGCTCCATGGCATCCAGGGGCACACTCTGTGACTCCATGTTGGAGAAATCCTCCACAGGCTTGGCCCCGTTGGTGCTGGCCAGCTGGGCCAGGCCCTCGGAGCCGTTCTGGTTGGGGCCCAGCAGATCAACCTCGCTGGCAGAGTTCTGGCAGTTCCCGGGCGTGCGGCTGTGGGGAGGGAAAACGTGTCAGGGAAAAGGGCAGCAATGTCCTCAACCAGCAATGCTCCAGGGCAGCAATGCCCCAGGGCAGCAATGTCCTCAACCAGCAATGCTCCAGGGCAGCAATGTCCTCAACCAGCAATGCTCCAGGGCAGCAATGCCCCAGGGCAGCAATGTCCTCAACCAGCAATGCTCCAGGGCAGCAATGCCCCAGGGCAGCAATGTCCTCAACCAGCAATGCTCCAGGGCAGCAATGTCCTCAACCAGCAATGTCCCAGGGCAGCAATGCCCCAGGACAGCAATGTCCTAAACCAGCAATGTCCCAGGGCAGCAATGCCCCAGGACAGCAGCTCACCCTCCTGAACCCCCTGGAGGTGCTGGAGTATGAGGGGGAATAATAAAGACATGGTCTGAAATAGTTCCCTTAATTAATTCTACGGAGAAACTGATTTATTTAAAAAATATGAAATACATCTGGCCCTCTTGGCCATCCCAGAGCTCAGGGCACAGCAGTGTGTCCTGGTGGCTCTGGAGTGTCCCAGGGAGGAGACTCCAGCCCCTCTCTGGGCTCTGCCCAGGGCTGGAGTTGTGCCTCCTTGGCAGGGGCAGTTCCTGGGCTCAAGCCCCTGCCCGTGGCTCTGGTGCCACTGCTGGGCCTGGAGCAGAGCCTGGGACTACCCTGCCCCTCCCTGCACACAGGGACACACCCAGGGACACCCAGAGAAATACCTGGGGACACTCAGGGCCGAGGGCCCCTCTCAGTTGGGGCTCCTGTCCAGGAGCTCCCTCAGCCTTGGAGATGCTGCAGGCCCTGGGACATCCCTGTCACTCCCAGTGGAGTGGGAATGGAGTGGGAATTCCCAGCTTTCTTGGGAATGGGAAGGCTGAGCACCGTCCCTTGGCAAGTGCTGAATGAATTCCTGGCTTTGCTTCCCTTCTGTGCCCAGTTTTTCCTTTCCCCATTAAAATATTTCCACCTCAGCCCATGAGTTCCCACCTTTCCCCTTCTGATTCTTCCCCCCATGGCACTGAAGGGGATGCAGTGAGAGCCTGGAGGGGCTGAGCTGATGGCTGGGATTAGACCCAACATTGCTTAATTATTAATTGATTAATTAATAGCCAGCAATGCACATACCTGAAGTCTTTGACATCGGCGTCGATCCCGTTCTGAACAGGCAAACCATTGGATTTATCCATCACATCCCCCTCCTCCTTCAGATCTCCCAATTTATCTCCATCAAACGTGCCCTTGTTTTTCTTATCCCCTTTGTCATTCTCATCACTCTCTGCATCCCTTGGCCCCTGGGCAAAAGAGACATTGTTTTAATAAGCCGAGTTTTCAGATCAATTTTCCTGTTACCCCTAGATAGTAACAAATCAAAGACACATGTCCCGATAAAAGAAGTCACTTGCAAACATTAATTCCTACCAAAAAAAAATAGGTAAGAATACATAATTTTCAATTATAATCAAAGAAGTAAGGGAATTAGTTCTCACTCCTCCAAGAGGAGTTCCATCTATTCAGGTTTCTTCCATTTAGTAACTCAAGATTTGCTTTTATAGGCTCCAAAAATCCCATCCCAAAATAATTTTAAGGAATTCTCTTTCTAGATGGGACTTAAGCACTTCAAAATCAACACCAGCAAATGCTGCAGGGGCATAAAGTGAATCAGTGCCTGGCTCCGTGTCAGAGACAGCTCTTGACTGGACAAGTGTTGGAAAATCACCTCAGTTTTGGGGGTATCAACAGTGACTTCCAAGGCACAGCTCATTTAAAAACACTCAGATAAATCACTGCTTCAATCATTGGCTCCTGTAATCCTGAAGCACATTTCTTTGGGAGAAAAAGGGGAAAAAAGAGGATTTCTGTTCTATTGAGTATTTCATGAGTGGTGTTACATCTGCAGCGTTGTCTGCATTTTATTTCACTTGGGAGGACAATAAAGGGTGATGATGCCTGGGGCAGTGTTCTGAACAACAAAAGGGAGAGGAAAAACAACATAATTTATGATAAAAACCAGCAAGGGGCATATAAACATATTTATCAGAGGCAGCTTTGGTGCTGTCACAGGCACAGACATCCAAACCTTTGCACTTGACTGGAGGAGAAGTGCTCTGCACACAACATTTCTGCCTCTATCCACTGAACCCTTTTCCCTCTCTCTGATTGGAGGATTTTTCCCTCACATTTAGAGGAAAAAAAACTGTTCTGAAAGCAAAAATCTGTTGGTGTTGCTTCTTAAAGAAAATAAAATTGTGCTTCCTGGAAATGCCCCCTGTAAATGCAGCTTTGGAGCAATATTCCCCCAACCAAGGGGGTGCCAGCTGGGTCAGCACTGTCACCCTGACTGTGCTGAGGAGCAAACCCCTCCCTGACCCCACTGGGATAAACTGGCTCCTTGTCCTGATGCTCACACCCCAGAAATCCTCCCTGCTCAGCTCAGGGCTCTCGCAGCTTCCTGGGATCCCCTAAGGAGGGCCAGCGATGCCAGGAGGGCTGTGAAGCTGCAAAGCAGAGCATCCCCACGATGGTTTTCCACAATTTCTGGAGCCCTTTTCCCCACTGCAGGATGGCCTCGATGCCACCTCTCCCCACATCCTTAAATTCGAGGCTGTGCCCCTTCCCCACCCCCCCTCCCAAAACCCAGGGCTGCTGCCTTTTCCCCATGGGAACTCCAATCCCAGCTGTAAAACACGTCCATGCAGCAAGCAGGAATTCCAGGGAAGGCTGTGTGAGACCAGTGCATCTACTGGGAGGGGGTTTATCCCAAAAACCAGCATAAGGAAAACCTACAGGACAAGGATGAACACTACTGATGCCTAGAGGAGCTGGAGCAGAGGCTACACACAGAGTTAAGGAGAATAAAATGGGTATTTATTGAGAGGCCCACGAAAGGCCTCCAAAAGCCACACCCCAGCAATATCAGTGCCACAGTGGTGGCCCCTGCCCGGATGGCTCCAAGATGGAAGGAAAGGAGGGGGTTGGTCACAAAATCTTACACTTTTATAGGTTCTGGTTAATTTCCATGAACCCACCCTCCACCTTTCCACGTAGTTTGTGCTTAGGGCCTGAAGTTTGGAGAAACTGTCCTTGAGTTCTTCACTAGAATAGGACTGTTTTGTCTGCATCACCCTAGCCCATCAGAAAAGCACATCCAAGGAGAACAGGAAAACTTAAAACTAAAGGCATCACTATGCCATGACACTTATCATCAGGTAAAGAGGGGGTTTGGAGCTGGGGTCTCATTTCTGGGATCATCACATGGAGTTTGTGTCCTGAGGCAGCACCAAGGCAGGGACAGGTTTGTGAAACCTTTTCAAGGATTAGCTTGGATGGGGTGTTTCTGCTGGGGAGCTTTTCCAAGGATCCAGGGAATGCCAGCACCTCCCATCTCCCACCCCACATCCCCAAGGCAAGGACTAAACCTGCCCTGTTTGAGGGAAGAGCTGAACTGAGAGCAAAGAAAGAAACCTCTGCCCTGGAATGATTCCCAACCAAAGCAACCAAGCAGCAAAGGGAGAAAAGATGAGCAATGTGGGAATGAGGCACTTACAAATCCTCCTTTCCTTAGGCAGGAGTCTCCAGGAGAGGAGCTCAGCACATACTCCACCATGCTCACCCCCAGCCCTCCACTCTCCGAGCGTGGGGACAGCACCGAGTTCACTTCACTGTTCACATGGAAGCCCTGCCCGGGTCTTCTCTGCACCATAATTGGCTGGGAAACAGAGTGGTCTGCAACAAAAACATGGCAAATTCTCACAAGCACATCCAACTATTCAAAGCAGGCAAATTAAATCATTCAATACGTACTCCCCAGGGGCTTATTTGCACTTCGGGACTCTGCTGGTGTCCATTAGTAAAACCAGGATGACTTTCTCATTTTTTAAACACTACAATATGTAAACCTGCAAGTGAGACCTATGTTTAAAATGTGCACTTTTAACATTTAAGAAATTTAAAACTAATTAAATTAAGAAATTTAAAGGCTGCAATTAAAAACTCGAAGTTTTAGTTTTTAGTTTTAGTAAAATTCTTGCATTTGTACAGTGAAAAACAAACTCTGGATTGTCATTTAAAACATGACCCTGCTGCTCCACCAGCCTTGTGTTCTTTGTTCCATCAACTGTCGTGTTCATGTCACGATCAGAGATTTTTTTGGCTGCTCTTTCCTCAAGAGAAGGTTTCTGAGGAGTTCATTTCTTCTTCCTCCTCCCCCTGTCCTCCTGCACCAGCCCCAGCCCTTTGCCATCCCTGGAGCCTTTGAGATCCAGCCAGGACAGACTCAGAGTCTCCAAATCCTTCTGGGCTCTGCACAAATCCCTGGCTGGGCAGGAGGGAGTGACCCCAAAGGAAAGGGGAAAGGGGAAAGGGGAAAGGGGAAAGGGGAAAGGGGAAAGGGGAAAGGGGAAAGGGGAAAGGGGAAAGGGGAAAGGGGAAAGGGGAAAGGGGAAAGGGGAAAGGGGAAAGGGGAAAGGGGAAAGGGGAAAGGGGAAAGGGGAAAGGGGAAAGGGGAAAGGGGAAAGGGGAAAGGGGAAAGGGGAAAGGGATTCTGTGCTCCTGGCAACAGGCAGAGAGCCAAAAATAGCAGGGAGCAGGTCTGGGAATTGCCAGGGGCTGGTGGGACATGGAAGGGACATCAATATCCAAGGATGCTGACAGTGGAGCTTCCTCATGAAGCAGGTGAAAGAAATTCCGGTCTGTCACTGCTCCTGGCTAAATTTCCCTCCTTTTCCCACATGTGGCCACAAAGGGACTTGGGCTGGGGAGATTTTTTGGGGATAAAGCTTCCAGAAAAGGGAAAAGCCAGTTTTAACTGGCACTGCTGCCCAACTCAGGAGGGGAAGGAAGGGCAGGACTGCAGCTTTGAGCTGGGCTGGTTTTAAAGGGTCTAAATCTACAACTTTGGGGTAGAGTAAAACCCCAAATCCATGTGGGAGGCCTGTGGGCACGGATGGACAAGGGATGGAGCCAAGAAGATCCAGGCCTCAGCATTCCAGGGAGTCTGGATGGACTGGGGGGTTCTGGGGGATTTTGGGGGGCAGGGACCTCAGCTGCTGCTCCCTTATTTCAGGTGAGCCAAGAGGAAACTTCCCAGCCACTGAGGGAGGGCTCTGGGAGCTGTGGGATTAATGGGAATCACAAAGGGAGGGATGGGAGGGGCTTGGACTCCTGAGATGTGGCACCAGGAGCAGGAAATGCCACTCTCAGCTGCTCCCAAAGCCTGGCTCAGCCCTAATCCCCCTCAGCTCCAGGCTGGACTAAGCCAGGCCCAAGGTGCTCCCAAGGGCTGGGACAGGCAGCAGCTCCCCAAAATCCCCCCAGTGATCCAGGCAGGCACATTCCAGAAGCTCTGTCCCCTTTGCACAGCCATTTCTCAGTGTAAATAATAAAACAAGGGCTTAGCACTATCCCAAAGCCTTCCATTTAAAAATGGCTATTTTCATCAGGGGAAACCCCACATAACACTAAGGTAAATCCTATTTCCTGGGACCATTAAATCCCATTCATTGGGAAATGTAAATCCCATTTCCTGGGAGCTGCACCAACACCCAGCAGTGTTTCAGGAGCAGATTCATCACACAGAAACCATGGATGGAACAAATCAAAGGTCAGCATTTCAAACCCAGCACTTGCAGATTTTTGTTTTTTTCCTAAAACCAACCGGAATACTCTCCCCCAAAGTTCAAAATCAGGGAGAGTTTCTGAGCCAAGAACAAAATCCTTGGCAGATAAAATTCAATACTAATTCAAAACCTTTTTTTTTTTCTTTTTAAACTGAATGTTGCTCTCCCCTCAAGTCCAAAATCAGAGAGAGTCTGTGATGCAAGAACAAAATCCTTGGCAGATTTAACTCAACACTAATTCAAAACATAATTTTATTTTTTTAACTGAATGGTGGGTTTTGGGTGGCGGGATTAGTATTTAAAAAATGAAGAGTTTTTTTTTTTATTCATCTTGTTCTCCAGTATCTTTATTCAAACTTTCAGCTGATCCAAGGCAGAAAACACATCAGAAATTGATATTTTAAGGGAAATTTAAGATTTATAAGCACATTAACTCGAATTTACACATATTCACATTACACAATGTTCTGACATCCATGGATATCTTAATTTTATCACAAAGCAATGTGAGGTTTCCTATTTGTTTTTTAATATATAAACCAGATGGGTTTTAAAATCTTTTCAGAGCTGTGTCATCCAGCCTGGCCAGTGACTTGGAGTAAAATAAGTTGCACATTTCTGTATTTAACCCCATCTAAATTAAGGAAATAATTGAGCTACCTGATGTTCCCCAAGCACTGTCTCTCCACTGATCTCCCAGAAATATCCCTTTTGGTCCATCTTTGCTGGAATCATCAGATTCCCAAAACTTTTTACCCGGCAACAGCTGCTGCAATTAAAAAAAAAAACAAAAACAAACAAAAAGAAACAAAAAAGAACAAAACAAAGCAAAGCATGATTAAAATAAGTATAAACTGCAAACAGAAACCATAAGCATCTCCCTTCTATCAGGCATCAATCATTAAACACAACTGATATAATTCAAATATTGATATCTGTGAGGTGAAAGCTGAGGGAACAATTCCATCTCCCCATTCCTGATTTTCCTCCCACTCCAGGAATGCCCCACACACCAGACACTCACACTGCCACTCTGCACTCACAGCAAAACACAAAGGAGGGGGAATATCAAGGAAAAACAAAGGAGGGGGAATATCCTGATCCAAACATTTTCCTGAGTTCACCTGGGAGCTCCCAGCACAAACTCCTCCCTCCCAATGGGAGCTGCTGCTGCAGGGACAGGAAAACAGGGATGGGACAGCTCAGATCCCAGCTGTCCCTTCTGCTGCAGGGGTTCTTTGGGAACAATGTCCCTGGGTGGGGACAGGGGATGGACAGAGCCACACTGGGAACGGGACACAGCCACAGCTCTGCACAGGAAGAATTCCCAGAATTCCCATTCTTTAGGTGT
This sequence comes from Sturnus vulgaris, assembly GCF_052056855.1. Taxonomy (NCBI): domain Eukaryota; kingdom Metazoa; phylum Chordata; class Aves; order Passeriformes; family Sturnidae; genus Sturnus; species Sturnus vulgaris. The sequence goes on from NC_142266.1 coordinate 1,728,978, forward strand.
TTGGGGACATCTTCACCAGGATACCTCCACTCTCAGCCAGGGGACAATGTCCCAGTAAATGCCCTGGGTGGGATGGATGGAATTCCCAGAGGAAACTTGAGCACATTAACCACAAATGAGCCCTGCCTAAGGCTGGGGTAAAACTGATCAGAACCTGAACCTGCCTGAAATGACAAACAAGAATCATCAGACATGGGGATCTCTGCTCTGTACCCCAGTGGTGATAAATCCTGGCTGGTATTCTTGATTTTATATCAAATTCAGTATCTTGACTGATATCCAGTGAAATATCCTGATAACCACGTCAATACCCTGATCTGATATCAAATTCAGTATCCTGACTGATATCCAATGAAATATCCTGATAACCACATCAATACCTTGATTTGGTATCACATTCAATGCTCTGATTGACACCAAATTCAATACCCTGATAACCTCTTCAATACCAAATTCAATGCCCTGACTGATATCAAATTCAATATCCTAGCCACTTCAATACCTTGATTTGATATCAAATTCAATATCCCGGCTGATCTAAACCCCAGTGATAAGTGCAGCAGCAGAAATGCAGATGTAAGGCCAAACGTGAGGAGCAGATCAGCTGCAGCAATAAGGGATTTCACAGCTCTGCTGTTTTCAAGCACAAAGTTCTGCTCTTCATTTCCTCCTCAACTCAACAAAGACCTGTTTGTTTACAAAACCCATCAGTTTTCAGGCTCATTTCTGACAGGATTTCTCCTCACACCCTCCACACGGCGTAGGCTGCTCGAGGATAAAAGCAGGGCCTTGCCCCATGCTCCCCCTGCTGCAATCCCAAAATAACTCCAAACGGGAGGGCAGGAGGCTCCCATGAGCACCAATCATTCCCAAACGTGTTCCTCCATCTGCACGGGGCAGCAGGTGAAAGCCAAACCACTGCTCTCCAGTATTTAAAACATCAACACACACCAGGTGTCTTGCAAATTTTTTTAATCTTCTGTCATTCCTGTATTTCTTCAAATGCAGCTTTTTTTAATTTTTCCTGCTGTTGCCACAGTGCATAAATAGCAACTCACCTCATGGTATTCCTGAACAGAAAGCAGCACAAACTGATTAAACTAAATTTTAGTGGCAATTAAACACTTCCCATTTCCCCAGACCACACCACACAGTGCAGAACACAAAACGTTCTGCAGCCACAGCTCCAATCATGGAATTCTGGAATGGTCTGGATTGGAAAGGACCTTAAATCCCATCCAGTGTCATCCCTGCCATGGCAGGGACACCTCCCACTGTCCCAGGTGCTCCCAGCCCCAATGTCCAGCCTGGCCTTGGGCACTGCCAGGGATCCAGGGGCAGCCACAGCTGCTCTGGCAATTCCATGGCAGCCCCTGCCCACCCTGCCAGGGAACAATTCCTTCCCCAGATCCCATCCAGCCCTGCCCTCTGGCACTGGAAGCCATTCCCTGTGTGCTGTCCCTCCATGCCTTGTAAAAATCCCTCTCCTGTATCCTTGAATGAAAATTGCTAAGGTTGGCAATTACTCTGCTCTGCTCATTCTTTCCTGCCTCTGTCCTGCAAGGCCATACCCCCCTCCCATCCTTTATTTCTACTCGGGAAGGAATTCCTGTCTGGCACGGTGGGCAGGGGCTGCCATGGAATTGCCAGAGCAGCTGTGGCTGCCCCTGGATCCCTGGCAGTGCCCAAGGCCAGGCTGGACATTGGGGCTGGGAGTACCTGGGACAGTGGGAGGTGTCCCTGGGGGGGAAGTGGATGGGCTTTGAGATCCCTTCCCACCCAACCCACTCTGGGACCCTCTCACACCTGCAGCAGCTCCAGCACACCTGGGTCTGTAACAGCATTTCCCTGCTCGTGGGCATCTGAAGCTCATCCAGCCCTTCCCTGTTTGCTCTGCTCTCCTCTGCCCCTTTCCTAAGGAAAACAAAACCTTTACCAACTCAATCCTGCAGAACTGCACCCCAAAACATTCTGAATTTTGCAGTGAATCACACAGAAGAGTGACAAAACATTTTAATTCTCGCTATATCCCACACACCCCCTGCTCCTGTACAAAGTACCCCAGCTCTGTCCCCTCCAGTCTAATCTTTCTCCACCAAAAGCACCACTACAACAAAAGTTTCCAACTGGAAGTTCTGTACCATCAGCAGGAACAAACAGAAGATAGATGTTTACCTCACACGGAGATTCCAGATCTATTTACTCCTATCAGGGAAACCCAAAAGCCAATATTAACAGATGCTAACGGGGGGCTTTGTTCTGTCAAGTGCTGCTCCAACCAACACACAGCTTTAGCAAGCAGCAATCATCTGCACTGAATTATGCAACAGGCTGCCAAGACAATGAATTTTTCCTCAGGGAAAGTTGTCAGTTGCAATGGAAGGAAAAAAAAAACCCGGTATTTTAAGTGACTCTCATGCAGTTCTGCAGGTTGGAATTTTAAAAAGAACAAGCAGTGGTTTAGAACGAGCGTCGTTTATTCACTCCCTGGTTTTTATTAAAATTGACCCTATCCAGTATGAAAATAATCCTGCTAAGCCCTCTTACAAAGGACTTACGAGATAGACCAATATTCAATTTAGCAGAGCAGGGAGGAGGGGAGGACTTACCCATCAGCAACAAAAGCAATTCTTCCAGCAGCCAGGGCACAGAGATCCCACTGAGATGGGATTATGAATTAGACAAATTAAGAAAACTGATCCCCCTCAGACAAGGCAAATATTAAGATAAAAGCAGCCATCTGTGCAGTGGGGAACTGGGCTTATCTGCAGCAACAGGTAGGGAAGGCAGAGCGGGTATTTACGGGTATTTACAGGTCCTGCTCTGCTTTACAAAGCCGGAGATGTTATCGACCCTCCCCTGCTGCTGCCGGCTCGGGCCGGGAGGGGAGCACCCGGCAGCAAAGCCGGCCCTGCACTGCACAGCACAGCTCTGCACTGCACAGCACAGCTCTGCACAGCCCCTGCACTGCACAGCTCTGCCCTGCATTACACAGCCCTGCACTGCACAGCTCTGCACAGAACAGCCCCTGCACTACACTGCACAGCCCCTGCACTGCATTGCACAGCTCTGCACTGCACAGCTCTGCCCTGCATTACACAGCTCTGCACTGCACAGCCCCTGCACCGCACTGCACAGCCCCTGCACTGCATTACACAGCCCTGCCCTGCACAGCCCCTGCACTGCATTACACAGCCCCTGCACTGCACAGCACAGCTCTGCACAGCCCCTGCACTGCACAGCTCTGCACAGCACAGCCCCTGCACTGCATTACACAGCCCTGCAGTGCACAGCCCCTACACTGCATTACACAGCCCCTGCACTGCACAGCCCCTGCACGGCACAGCCCCTGCACTGCATTACACAGCCCTGCACTGCACAGCCCCTGCCCTGCGCAGCACAGACCCTGCACAGCCCTGCCCTGCACTGCAGTCCCTGCACAGCCCCTGCACTGCACTGCATTACACAGCCCCTGCCCTGCACAGCTCTGCACTGCCCTGGGACTCCCACCGCTCACAGCTTCAGAGAGAAGCAGCAGCATAGGATTGGGAATGTCTGACCATTCCCTGTGCTCTTGTTCAGGTCTGCTCCCGGCCCTGCCCTGAGTTTTCCTGAAGTGCCAGGGGAGCTGCTGTGGCATCATCAGCAACTTGCTCCACTGCTCCTATCTCCATCCCGGCCCCAGTGCTCCCATCCTTGCCCCTGTGCTCCCATCCCCATCCTGGCTCCACTCCCATTTCCAATGCTGCCAGCGCTGGGGAAACTGAAAAACTCAACCCAAACATTATTCCCAACTGCCAGTACTCCCCAGCTGCCAATGAATCATAAATTTATGGGGCCAATGAATCATAAATTTATGGGAACACAGCAAAGGCCTCAGTAGCATGGAAAGCAGAGGCACAAGGCTTTAGTTTGGGGTGGTTTTATTCTTCGTTTCTGTTTGCTTTGTGGTTTTTTTCTTTAAACCAGGCACAGAACTGTCCAGTCCCAGAGTGACAACTGTGACTGTGTCCCTCTCCAGGGCCTTCTCCAGGACCTGCCCAGCTGCACCAATGGGGCATTAACCACGGACATGGGCACAGAATCATGAATATCCTGGAATATCCACGGGGGTGTCATGGATTCCATCTCCTGGCCCTGTCCAGACCCCCCAGCAATCCCCCCTGTCCATCCCTCGGGGCCGTGCCCATTCCCTGGGGAGCCTGGGCAGTGCCCAGCACCCTCTGGCTGAGGGAAGAACCTTTCCCTCATCTCCAGCCTGAGCCTGCCCTGGCCCAGCTCCAGCCCTTCCCTGGCTGCTGTCCCTGTCCCAGGGAGCAGAGATCGGAGCTGCCTCTCCAGGTTCTGGTGTTCCAGAGTTCCCCTCCAACAACCCCCAGGGGCTGCAGGAATTTCACTGCCCACACTCAGTGATCCCAGCACTGCCACCTGCAAGGGCAGCAGCCCAGCAATAATTAAACACCTTCAGTTAAATATAACATTTCTTACCAGCATTTCTCTCTCAGGGCAGGGTGCAATTCCCTGCTACTCCCAATATTCCAGGTTTGAAGTTAAGCACCCCCAGTTGCCTCATGGCTCTGTGTCCTCATCCTCCTCCCACCCTCAGGATTAAGTTTCACCAGCAACTCACCCAGCTGCTCCTTGACTCCAGACACAGACTTTGCACAACCTACTCCAAATCCAAGGTCCCAAATGCCTGTAAAGGGCTGGGGACAAACCCAACTGCACCTCACAGCCCCTGAGTGCTGCCCACCATCCCCAGAGACTGCACCAACATTCCCTGCTGCAAAGCTACAGACCCAAGGGATTTCAGCAAGGAAAAGCAGACATGCAGCTCCCCATCCTGAGGCTAGGGGAGAAAGGGAACTTGCAGGGCTTGTGTTAAAGATGAGGGTCAGGACTGTGGGATCAAGGCCTTAAGGGCCACATGTGCTGGGCTGAGCCACAGCACCAAAATCCCACATGGAACAAAGCTCCAAGGTGAGTTCCTTCACCCCAGAGAACAGCCTGGACAAGGTCCTGGAACACAGTGACAACATTTCCTGTCCCCAGAGCTGCTTTCAGCATTACTGACCATGGTCACACAGCAGCACAAACCTTTCACAGTCTGAAGTGGAGAAAAAGGGGTCTGGGCTCTTTTCAATCCCTGCTTGAGAAAATACTGCACTTCCACTTGCTGGAAATTCGGGATGAGGCTGGGAGTCTGAGGATGGAAACAGCCCCAAGAGAGATGAAAGTTGTGGGGGTTTTAAAGTATCCTTAATGTTCCCAGATAGGGATATCTGTTGATCTCCAAACATGATCTACATTCTGAGAGCAGGATAGATAAGAGATTTAACTGTTTGACAGTGCCCTTTAAAAACTGCTCTGATGTCTTCAAAAACTCCTTCAATCACTGAAATTACGATGGTGCTTAACAAGGAGCAAGAAAACAAGATAAAAGAAATTTAACACCAAATGCAGAAACACTCTTCATCTTTCTCCTCCTGGTCTTTCACTATCAATTTATTTCATTATCATTTATTTCAGACTTTCTGACTTTCTCCCCAAGTTTCCTCCTCATTCCAGGATCAGAAGAAGGGGTGGAAACACCACCACACCAGTTAAGGCATCTAAACGGCACAAAATCCAGGTGAGGAACATGGTTCTGAAAGCCACCACAGATCCCGTGGGATCCCTGAAATCAGCCTTGGAGAGACAGAGAAAAAATTCAACAGATAAAGAATGAAAACTCTGAGACTGAGGGAGAAAAACCCAAGAGAAACAAGAAATAGTGGTTTAGCTGAAAGAGAAGGGTGAGATGTCACCTTTCCTGGAAAAACCCGCTCATTCCAGCATGTGGAAAAGCCCAGTGACAAAAAGATACCATTGCCAAAACTTTCTGCATCACAGTTACAAGAAAGGGGGAAAAAAATGAGTCATCACTGGAAGGCAAAGCTCCAAAACACAAACCCAAACTCGCTCCTCTCAGGAATGCCTAAATAAACCAAAAGCTGGGAGAACTCAGCATTTTTAGGAATTCCTTCAGGCATTCCAGCTCCCTGACCCTGTGTCATGCTAAGCAAAGCTGAGTGCTGTGCTCACTGTGAACCTGCTCCCAGCCAGCCTGGGCTCTCTCTGAAAATGAACCTCCTGCCCAAATGAGGTGTCACAAAATCATCTCCTGGGAACATTCCCACCCCCAGCATTCCACAGGCAAGCTGCACATGGAGCACAGCAGCTGCTGTGCAGCAGCTTCAGGCAGCTTTTTAATGTCAGGTTTGCTCCTTTGAAAGTCATTTTCACCTCCTCTTAGTCAATAGTCTTGGGATAAATTAATCCAACCTGGAGAAACGGATTTTCCTCTCAAGTCAAATCAAAATCCAACCCTGGATTATGGTTTTCCACAAAAGGAAAGGAGAAGGAGGGAAGGGGGAAGAAGGGAAGCAACAGGGGAAGGAAGGACGTCTTTGACCTGAGAGAGGACACCTTCCTGTGTGTCCCACCATGCCACAGTCCTGGTTTGCTCTTTTCTCCAAAACAGAAACTTCCAGGTTCCAGGGAATTTTATTTCTTAAACCTGGGTCATGCACAGGGTAATAGACAGGACAGACTAAATGTGGAGGAAATAAACTGGTCTGAACTTGAGAGGAGCATCAGACTTGACCAAGCTGAGCTGTCACACATGACCATCCTCCTACCAGACAAGATTTTCTCCTCTGTCCTTCCACAAGGGAATCACTAAAGCCAAAAGGAAGCAGGCAAGGCAAAGAAGCCTTTCCATCCAACTTCAGGAACCTACAGGAACAAGTTTTCTTTCAGGTCACCCTAACAACAGATAAATTCTCTTTTTTCCAAGAAAACCAGTGGGCATTTCCCCCCAAATCTGCCACCTCCTCAATGCTGTGAGAGATTAACTGTGGCTGGGTTCTGTGAAGTTCCAGCTGCAGGCCCATTATCTCTGCCCTGCCCTTATCCCTCCTGCAGCCCTGGCTCATGCTGCTCAGTTACTGCAAACCTTAAACACAGCCCTGGCCTTGCTGCAAGAGCCAGGAAAAAGGTGGCCAGGACTGGAAACAGGGCAGCAGACAATGCCCCACAGCACAAGGGGGTGTGAGCTCAGTGAATCCCAAAATAAACCTGCTCCAAGGATTGGGACACCTGTCCCCTGACAGATTTCGAGCTGTTGCTGTCCAGCCACTCTCTCCTGTTGGATGAGCCGAGGGGTGGAGGTTTAGCTGTTCCTCCCTCCAAGATGGATTCCAGCCTGGCAGGTTTGGGGCCTGGCAGGTCTGGGGTTGGATCAGCCACACACACACAGACAGACAGACAGACAGACACACACACACACCTCACAGGCAGGACAGAGAACCCTCAGCACCACATTCGTCCCAGCAGCCTCAAAAGCTGCTATTTCATTTCCTCCCCCTCCCAAAACACTGATTTTTTTCTCCAGGCCTCTCACTTACCTCTCCCATAGCCCGTCCCTCCAGAGCCAGCGCTTGGAAATCGTGATTCAGTTCATCCATGGAACGCACCTATTCACACATGGGGGAGAAAAGACCATGAGGAAATGCTTTTATTTGCTGGTATTTTTATATCAGCAGTTTATAGCCATTTTTCTGCTCCAGACTGAGAGCTACATTCCACAGGAGAGCCTGTAACAAGATTATGGAGCTCCAGAGGATGACTTACCTTTAACACTCCCAGCAGTTACAACATTTATATATTTTCATTACTAAATACACACATGTATTATTACACACAGATTTATTTATTTATGTGTTAGATTTACACATGCACAAGAAAGGAACAACCAGTTCAAGACATACAAAGCCAAATGTCTCTGCTGGTATTTCACAGTGGTTTCAGGTGAGGGAGTCAAGGCATGAGAAGCCAACAGAAAGTGGGAAACAAGGAAAATCTGTATAAACCTGGCAAATTCACCTTCAGGTTACACTGACACGAAGGAGAACACCACAATGGTTTGATTTGGTGAAAACGGAGTTATTTAGAGCAGAAAAAAAAAAAAAAAAAGAGGCATAAACTATTGGATAAGTTGCTAGAACCATAGAATGTCCTGAGTTGAACAGATCCATGGGGATGATCCAAATCCCCTGTCCCTGCCCAGACCCCCCAGCAATCCCCCCTGTCCATCCCTCGGGGCCGTGCCCATTCCCTGGGGAGCCTGGGCAGTGCCCAGCACCCTCTGGCTGAGGGAAGAACCTTTCCCTCATCTCCAGCCTGAGCCTGCCCTGGCCCAGCTCCAGCCCTTCCCTGGCTGCTGTCCCTGTCCCAGGGAGCAGAGATCAGCCCCTGACATGGGCTGGATACGTTGCAAATGCAGGAAAACTTCTCCTGCTTCTCATTCCCAAATCTCAGCTGCTGAGCACACAGGAGGAAGCAAATTTACAAAGAAACCCCAACTCTGGACTCGAGGCCAAAGCACAGCAGCTGAGCCACGTGCTGGGACTGGGAGCAGGGACTGCCCTCCCCAGCAGCACCCCACACTGGCAGGAACTACTCCCCTCCTACTCAGTGTCTGCACTCCCTGCAGCCCAGCAGGGCCAAGGCTCCTCTCTGCTGAGCAGGGAGGAGTTTATAAAGCACTTTTAAATGAGTAATGCCCACACTGATCCAGGCCCCTTGAAGGATGCTGTAGGTTTACACACAGGGTTTAGTCCTGTGGCCAAGGAAAGAGCTCAGCAATACCTGGTGGGTGAGTACAGGACAAAAAAAAAATCAAAAAAATTGGTATAATGCTCATGGCCCACCAGTGAGCAGCACTGTAACGTTACACCACCACCACCCCGACTTCTGATACTGCAGCACCACTCCCAGCAGGACCAAGACCTTGGGATTATCTTTTGTTTCTATTCTAAGACAATATTCTTGAGATCTCAACTCAGAATCAGATGGAAGAAAGCACGACATTAACCTGCAGAAATCCCCTCCAGTCTAAATTCTTCTATTCTTTGGTCATCATACTTTGCAAAAGATTAGTGGTATATTATTGAATTATTTAATAGATATTTACATAATTTGGAAATCCTCAGGGGTCAGGCACTCAGAATCCCAGTTTAAAAATCAGGTATCTCTTGTTCCTGTATCTCAGCTCAGGTATCTTCAGTTCTGCCTCAGCCTTGCCACCTTTTGCAGTGACATTTATCACATGGGACACCGACAGAGAGTGAATGTCCTTCCCAAACCTGCAGCCCCACGGACTTTGCTCCCCTGCCAGCTCCATCCCTGTTCTGCAGCTGGCACAGCTCAGCTGCCTGGTGCCACACAAACGTCACTGGGACCAAATCCTTCATGGAGCACTTCGAGCTGAACTCGTGGGAAGTGCTGCAACCTCCAAATGTGCCAAACCACAGAAGCTGGCAGAGAGCAAATGATTGTTTCCATCAGACATCCGAGGAATGGAGAAGTTGTACAGAGAGATTCAGAAGGTGATGTGAACTCATCACTGCTGAAGTGATATCCCAGCAAACCACAGAAGCCACTGCAAAGGCTGCTCTGAGTGTGTCCAGCAGCTTCCCCAAAACAAATCATCTCCCAGGGGTGGCTGCTGAGCTCTGGGAACCTCAAACCAAAGCTGCCATGAAGATCCACTCACTGCATTCCCAGCAAAACCCAAAAGGATATTATGTGGTATTTGTATTTGATTTGGTCAGCATGGAATGGTTTGGCTGGGAAGGGGCATTAAAGCTCCTCCAGTGCCACCCTGCCATGGCAGGGACACCTCCCACTGTCCCAGGTGCTCCCAGCCCCAATGTCCAGCCTGGCCTTGGGCACTGCCAGGGATCCAGGGGCAGCCACAGCTGCTCTGGCAATTCCATGCCAGCCCCTGCCCACCCTGCCAGGGAACAATTCCTTCCCATATATCAAATTTAAACCTATTCTCTGTCAATTTGAAGCCATCTCCTCCTGTCAGCCCAGCTCCTGTCTATAGTCCCTCTCCATTTTTCCCTGCAGGGTAAAGGCCACAATGGATCACCCCAAAGCCACTTCTTTTCCAAGCTGAACAATCCAAATTCTCTCAGCCCTTCCTCCCAGCAGAGGTGCCCCAGCCCTGCAGGTGACCTGGTGTCTCCTCTGGACTCGCTCCACCAGGACAATGTCACACAGGAGGAACAGGCTGCCTCCATCCCCCTCCCAAACATCCCCCAGCCATGATTAAAAGCAGAAAATAAAACCTGCCTTCTCTATCAAGCCATCAGAGGTGAGGAAACGAAGAAATTATTCATTCACAGGTACTTCATATCCCTTATCATCTCTCTTTCAAGAATCCTAACTAATACGGATAAAAGCATTTTCTAAATCAGGCCTTTGTGCCTGATTTTGGCCACTCTGTTTTCAAAGTGCCCATAAACAGCAATTCTCAGGCTCTTTCTCTCAGTCACTCAGCTCCTTTACCTTAATTGATCATTGGATCTATTTATTTGATTTTCAAAGACTGAACCCAAAAGATCCTTTTCCCATTTCTCAGTGCCTGTAATTTTAAATACACATTTTCACCTGATTGCACACAAATATCACAAGGCTCTTTCGTTTTCATTCCAGGAAGGACAAAGTGTCTGAAACAGCAGAACACAAAGCAAAAGCCATGACTTCCAACACCTCTTCATTCCAGAAGCCAGGGATTCCTCTGGAAAGGCAATTAAACAATAGAGTTCATCTTCCACCTCATCAGGATCTGCTCTTGTTAACGACCCCTGAGCAGCACAGAGCAGAGCCAGCATGGTGTAAACATCCACGGAGACACAACTTCTCCCCAGATGAGCACTGACACCGATGAGATTTGATTACCAGAAAATGTGGCTCACCACTGAAGCAGAGCTTTGAAAGAAATCCAGAAGACAACGCCAGGATCAATCGGCTGCACGAGGGAGCGATGCCCTGACATCCGGGTGTGATGTGACACCCCGGCTCCTGGGAGGGACAGGTGAGCTCCACGAAGTGCAGGAACCAGGAATCACACACAGAGAGGGCACCTGGAGTCCAGTGACCCAACCAAACCTGAATCCTGCTGCTCTGAGCCAGCAGCACCCCAAGGCTGCCCCTGTTCCATCCATGGCAGGCAGGCTGTGCCTCTGGAAAGGGATGTGGGTGCACATCCTCACAGGAGCCACCGCTGCCTTCCTGAGCATCAGAGAACTCCTCCCCTCTGCCCACAGTCACTCTGGAACCCCACATCACAGCATGAAGGCTCTGGACACGAGAACCACACTCGAGAACAAGTTCCAGAGCAGATTCATTGCACAAAAACATCCCTCCCCTCACCACAGAACGTGTGCATGCACCCCGGAATGATGTCAATCTCATTCAAGAAGAGCAATTTCCACACACTAATACAGGAATGTGTGTCACTGTAACACACTGCGGCTCCAGCCATTCCACTGACTCAGAAATCATTCCCTGCCTGCCCGGTGGGAGCACACATCCCAAAGTGGGATTCACTTCCAGCCACGCCAAGAAACTGGAGCTAAACCACAGGATCACTGAACTTCCAGAGGCTGGGGAGAATCCAGAGAATTCAGAATGCAGAGCCTCTGCTCTGCACCAGCTCTCACCTCTGTGCTGGAAAACACGGGATAAAGATAAAGCAAGACACAGCTGGGGTCTCACTGCATATCCATGAGACACAGCTGGATTTGACTGCACACCCCCACAGACACAGCTGAGGTCCCACTGCACATTCTTTTCTGTCAGATCTCTAAAATCTCATTCGTTCTCCCAAATCATGGAATCCCTGAGGCTGGAAAAGATCTCTGAGACCATCAAGTCCAGGTTGTGCCTGATCCCCACCTTGTCCCCAGCCCAGAGCTCTCAGTGCCAGAGTCCTTCCTTGGGCACCTCCAGGGATGGGGACTCCAAACCCCCCTGGGCAGTTCCAATCCCTGCCCACCCTTTCCATGGGGAAATTCCTGCTGCTGTCCCCCCTGAGCCTGCCCTGGCCCAGCCTGAGGCCGTTCCCTCTTCTCCTGTCCCTGTTCCCTGGAGCACAGCCCGACCCCCCCGGCTGTCCCCTCCTGTCAGGGAGTTGTGCAGAGCCACAAGGGCCCCCTGAGCCTCCTTTTCTCCAGGCTGAGCCCCTTCCCAGCTCCCTCAGCCTCTCCTGGAGCTCCAGACCCTTCCCAGCCCCATTCCCTGCCCTGGACACGCTCCAGCCCTTCAGTGTCTCTCCTGTCTCGAGGTGCCCCAGCAGTGCCAGTACAGGGACAGTCACTGCCCTGCTCCTGTTGGTCACACAGCTGCTGACACAGCCCAGGTGGCAGTGACCTCTGGCACACCTGGGCACACCTGGGCTCATGCCCAGACTGTCACCAGCACCCCCAGGGCCTTTCCCAGCTTTCCAGGCTCTGCTCCAGCCTGCAGCTGCTGAGGGTTGTGGTGACCCACGGGCAGGACCCTGCATTTGACCCCACTGATCCTCCCAACCCTCCTGGCCTCACACTGGGGCTCCAGGGGCCTTTCCCAATTCCAAGAGCAGACACCCAGTCCTATTCAGGAGGTCAAAAAGCACGGAATGCTTTCAGCTATCCCACACTGCAGACTGCAACAACCCAAACCCATTTCTCCCACAGTCAATGGCCACTTCAAACCTCACACACTGCAGAGGAGCCTCTGAGCAGCTCTGAGCCAAACACATTCACGGGGAATTTCCAGCCCCTCGAGCTGCTCATTTGTGCCAGGCAGCCACCTCACACAGGACAACTGCACTTTCTTTCCTTTTAAATATGATGAGACAGCCTCAGCACCACAGAACTCAGTGACAACAACTCAGAAGTAAATAAGCAAATGCTTTCCTTGTCCCAAAGCTACCCAGACACCAGCCCCTGTCCATGTCTGGAACACTTCTGAATGACAGAGCTGCACCAGACAGGGACAAAGCACAATTGCAGCAAGTGAGGATGTTCTGTGTGCTGATACCTGCTGCTCATCCACCACCCCACAACCCAGGCAATGACACTTTTCCCTGTCTCCAAGCCCTTTAACACACCCTGTCACAGATTTAAGTTTTCCAAATTATCTCATCCAGAATAGCAAAGACTCAGATGCTCATCACAGACATCAAACACCCCAGGGCCTGGATCACCCTGGAGAGTGAGAGTGGAGGAACAACCCACACTCAGGGACTGGGACTGAACCCTCCTGCTCCAGCTCTAACAGCACCCCAAACCAGGCCTGGTGTCCCCTGGGGTAAAAATCTGCAACACAGCAAAGGGGTCACCAAGATGCCTCCAGGGCTGGAGCCCCTCTGGAGCCAGGCTGGGAGAGCTGGGGGTGCTCCCCTGGAGAGGAGAAGGCTCCAGGGAGAGCTCAGAGCCCCTGGCAGGGCCTGGAGGGGCTCCAGGAGAGCTGGAGAGGGACTGGGGACAAGGCATGGAGGGACAGCACACAGGGAATGGCTTCCAGTGCCAGAGGGCAGGGCTGGATGGGATCTGGGGAAGGAATTGTTCCCTGGCAGGGTGGGCAGGGGCTGCTATGGAATTGCCAGAGCAGCTGTGGCTGCCCCTGGATCCCTGGCAGTGCCCAAGGCCACGCTGGACAGGGACAGTGGGAGATGTCCCTGCCATGGCAGGGGTGGCACTGGATTATCTTCAAAGCCAACCAAACCACCTGAGATTCCACAAAACCAGAATTCCAGCACTCCCCAAACCTGCAGCAGCACCAAAGCCCAGCTCCTGACAGGAGCCAGGGCCCTGCTGGAGCTGCAAACTCAGGTTCATGTGATGCCAGCACAGGCAGGCCCGGGGGAATGGCACTTGTCACAGGGATTCTGCACTCAGGTCAATTAACAGCAGCCAGGGCCCCAAACTGTCCTTCTGATTACTAAACAGGGAGCTGAAGACCCAACAAATTAGCATGACAACAACAGGGAATTTACCTTGCAGATTTCCAGGACCCTATTTTTTATTCTAGAATAATCCAAGGGGGCTTTTTATGCTTTGAGAGCGACCAGCAAAGCAGGTGAATTGTAATTTTAGGTAAATATTAATGTCAACAGTCTGTGTTAATACTGTACCTTATATTAAGCAAATATGGTTTCTAAAATGACCTTTACATATAAATTCCAAGTGCAGGGCTGTATCACATTTCAGGCATCCCAGGGGATTGCACACCAGTTTTCTGTATATTAAGGAATCCTCATTTATGTAGAATTTACATTCACCTGGGCAGAGAGGCAGCCAAACTATCCAAGGCTAAATTTCACTCTCAACCCCAAAGGATTCTTTTCTTCCTCCTTATACAGGAAAGGTTTCCCAGGAAGCAAAAGGCAAGTGGAATTAAACAATCAGGCATACAGGAGGAAAAAAATAGAAAACTAACTAGAAATTTCTTTGGAGAAAATGAATCTAAAAAATATTTGCTAACAAACATTTGAGCTAAGAGATATTCTAGTGATGATCTAAACTGTCTCTAAAAGTGCACCATGAAGCCAGATTTATGATCTTTTATTTTTTCATGTTGAACATTAAATAGATCCAATACCTGTATTTACTGGGAGTAACAGTGACTGAAGAGGGTTTAAATTATCAGTTTTTATTTAGCCAATTCTGTTAGAGGGGAACCAAAGCAAACCTGTGCCAGCCCCAGCTCTCCAGGTTCCCATTCCCAAGGCTGCCTTTCCCTTTCCCAGCCCTTCCTTACCAGGATCCACCTTCCCTCTCTCAGACTGGAGCATTTGTTCCCCCAACTCCCCTCCTGGCCAGGAGGGATCTGCTCCCACAGAGGCAGGATGGGCCCTGCAAAGGCAGGAACTCCTGAAACTGGAACATGCAAATAAATCATTTCAATTTTCCTTTGATCTGCACTAAATGCCAGGGCCCAGTGCTGCCCTCGGCCCTGAACACCAACTGCAGAGAATCCCACAGATTCCACACGGAATTCTCAGCTCCTCTTGCCCCCCCTGGCAAACAAAAGCACAGCAAGGGATGGGACACACATCCATGGAAGGGCTCAGCTCCTGGAGGGCTGCAGGACCCTGCCAGGGTCTCAGCCCTGCCCAGGGCTGCAGGACCCACCCCGCTGGGGGATCCCTCTTGTTTTGCTCCTCCACTGCTGCAGAGAAATGATATTATTGTTCTATTTCTCCAGAGAGACACATGTCCTGATTTCTCAGCTCTAAGATCCCAGAATTCCACTCATTTGGGGTGGAAAGGACCTTAAAGCCCATCTCATCCCATGCCTGCCATGGGCACGGCTCCTTCCACTGTCCCAGTCTCTTTCCAACCTGGCCTGGAAGATCTAATAACACTTTTTTGTTTGTGAGAAAAAAAGATGAGAGATTTCAAATTCTCCCTGTTTGTACCCAGAGCACCTCCAGACTGTGATTATTCCTTGGATATTTATTTTTAATTCCTGTGCACTCTGCAAGTGTGAATGGAACATTTCCATTCATTTGGCCTCCATATTTTAAGTCTTGCTCAATTTGAAATTAAAAAAAAAAACAAAAAAAACCCCAAAAAACTTCAACCAAATACTTCTCTGTAATCATCCCTCAAAAAAAGTCAACATTACGACAAGAATACCAGAATTGAGAGAGAACAAAAATCATCAAAACCAAGAAACTACAGCTGAATACTTTGATTTATATACTCACAAATGTTAAAGGTCTTTAAATGAACGAAAGGTTTACAAATTTCAGCTGGAAACAAATCCTCCTTCAGCTGGGGGAGGCTGCTTGAGTTTGTCTTGTTTGAACAGCTCACACAGGAGCTAATTTCAGAAAAATCCCAGCTCTGAGGGCATTCAGACACATTTCCAGCATCCAGGAGAGGAGAAATGCATTCCCAGGCTGACAGCAAGGAAAGCATCACACTCCACAACAGGTTTGCCACTGACAACCAGAGCAGGGTTAAAATATGTTGTTCTATCAACTGATTACTGCACTATTTTTAGCCTTCTCCCATAACAATTGTGGGTAAAGAAAGAATGTGAAGTCACAAGTATTAGACGGGATTAGGTGCTTTAACTACTATTTTTGTAGTAAAGGATTCATGGTTAGAATTGCTACTACCATTAGCACTGGAAGCAAAAAGCCATTGAAATTGCAGATTGGCTAATGCCTTCCCTGGCACGGGGCCAGGCTGATTAATGATTCAGGGGACAGAAATAACTGCAGCAAAGGCAGCCTTGCAGAGGGGCTCTCCTTCCTTAGCTAATTATGTTTTTCCTCCCATTTCATCCACCCAGGGAGGTGCTTCATTAATGTGGAATTTAGGTTACCCTACCATGTCTCAGGCACTATTGGGGTGCAGGATTAAAAAACACTGGATTAGGGAAGAAACAACCTTAATTTTGCCCTGCTGGAGCTGGCAATACCTTTGGCAAACCATCTTCTGCATCCCAGAGGTGTGCCTGGACCCCTGGGTTTGTGCAGGAGCTTGGGGCCACGCTAAGATCTGACCTTGGAGGCTTTTCCTTTCACTCCCAGCCCTACTCTGGCCTTCCCAGGTTTAAATCCAGAGGGAAAAAGACGTGGAAAAGGGATGCAGCAATGTTTAATTGCAGTGCAAGGCACCCCTGTCAGAACAGGTGTGAGTGGCCTCGTGCCACACTGACCAGGACTCACTGAGGGTTTGGCAACAGTCGAGTTTCACCCCAGAATCAAAGTCTGAACAGGGCAAGAACCAGATGTTCCCAATAAAAACAACTGCCCTGGAACAGAAGTTATCCCTAACAAAGGCAGGAGAAACAGGAGAGCCGGGAGCAGCTCCTTGCCGGGAGGGAGCAGCATCACATGGCAGCTGCACAAAGGAGCGTTTGTTCAGCCTGACATCAGCACTCAGGGAAAACAGCCTGGAAATCGTCCCTGATACACCTAGAGAGAGTTCTCCGAGCCGGGCAAGCCAGACACAATGCCCTGCACCAGCTCTGCAGCGAGGAGATTCCTGATCAGCAGCTGAAATTTGTAGCAGTTCCTGAGCAACAGGCGACTGAGGATGGATTGGGTGGCTGGGGAGCGATTGTGGGGCTCAGATCCACTGCAAAGTTTCAGCCGTTTACAAAAACGCTCCCAGGATCACAACCTGCTCTGCAGAAGCACAAGGAGGTCACAGCAACTCAGCAAACCACAAACGAGGGGAGAGCAAAGCTGGGGAGAAGGGAGGAGAAAACAACAAGAGAAAATAAGTAGGACGAGTCCTGTAATAAACCTCTTTTCAAAGCACACGCCTACAAGATATCCACTGAAAGTCCTGAAGTCTTCTGGAAGCACTGAAATTTGTAAATTCAGTAATGTGAAAGTGTCTTTGCTCCTCCTGAGTGAGCACCATGGCAAGGAAGCAGAGCAGAACAGCAACAACCACGGAGAAATCCCAACACTACCACACCAGGTCATTTGAGTAAGCCCAACTGGACAATCTTATCTGCAGCTGCACATCAGGAACAGTAAAATCCACGGATTTTGAGGAAACAGTCTCAGAGTAACTTTCTGAATGTTTCAGAGTGTTTTCTCTCTCCTCTATATCACAAGGATTTTCCAACCTGAAATATCCAACTAAGCCAATCTACTCGTGCTCCTTCTACCTCAGGAGAAATTTTCAGGAGACAACACAAAGCACAAAACCAAATTAAATGTTCCAGTTCCCCTCCCAAGCTACCCCTCCACTATGGAGAAATCTCTGTGAAACAGATCAGCCAAACCAGACATTCCATTTCAGCAAGGAATTATGTTTCAGATTACCTGGGTATCAAATTAGCACGGCCCTTTCAGTGTCAGGGAAATGAAAACCCTGAGCAGTTCACTGGGACACAAGGAAGTTCCCATGAAAACTCAACAGGTTTAATGAAACAGAGGTCAGAAACCACGTTCAAGAGCTGATCCACAGGTGCTGTCACACGGTTTGTGTGACAAGGGACTCACCCTATGCCTTCAACCCCAGCACAGACAACACATCCAATTATTTGAAGCACATTTCCACAGGCACATCAGAAATCATGGAATGGTTTGGGTTGGAAGAGACCCCAAATCCCAGCCCATCCCACCCCTGCCATAGGCAGGGACACTTTCCACTGTCCCAGGCTTCTCCAAGCCCTGTCCAACCTGGCCTTGGACACTGCCAGGGATGAGGCAGAATCTCTGTCCTAAGGAGTTAAGCCTCACTTAAACAGGATTTCTCTTTGGAAGAACAAACACCAGGGCTGCCTTTGCTTCCAGGACATTTTTAGAGGATCTTGCCACAACTTTCAGGCAGGCTCTGGCCACGGTGCCTGCCAGCAGCAGCCAGCATTGTGCCATGTGCTCAGATCCAGCTGCTCCCAGGGCAGGAAGCAGCCTGGCTGGAGGAGCTGTGCTGCCAGAATTACCTTGTGCCTCTGCTCAAATAAATCCCAGCTCCCAGTGAAGAACTCGCACGGTCACATTGCCAAAAGGCAAAACTGAGCAGAAACCCCAGTCCCAGCCCTGTTGTGCTCACTATTCTTCACCAACACCATGTGAAAAATTCCCCACATTCAACAAGACCATCCCTGCAGAGTTCTATTGTCTCCAATTATTAATTAAACATGCTCTGAGAGAAAGCAAATGCCTAAAATCATTTGCTTCTACCAAGCAACTCCCACACTACCCAAGCGCAATTCCAACAGTCTGAGCATATCCAGTGACTGCAATTCCAGAGGGACCCCACCACAGAACTCTCCCTTCACTGCAGCTCCAGCACACACACACACACACGAGCCACAGGAGAGCCCAGCCAAGAAAACCCGGCCAATTTTCCTCAAAACCTGCTCAGTGTTGATAACTGGTCCCAGCTGAATATCCCGAGTGTCTTTTCACTGCCCCCAGGAGCACAGAGGCTGTTTGGGGTTGTGAGGAGATCTGTGCAACCTTTCATAACCAAGGCACATCCAACTCAGGCCACTCCTCACCTGGGACCATCCTGTGCCCTCCCTACGTGATGTCCTGATCCCTGGCCGTGGTTTTGCTGGATAAACAGCACACAAACACTCCAGTGCAGCCAGGGTAACACTGCCCAACGGCAACCAGGCATCACACAGCCTAAACCTGCTCACTCAGATAGCAAAACTACTGGGGACCCTGACACTCAACCTCATCCTGCTGCTTTTTGGAGATAAAAAGAGAAAAAAAAGCAGTTAAGTGTCTTCCCTGCAAGTTTGGTGATTAAGGATTTGGAGCTGCAAATAGCTGAGATTTTTGCTGAGATCTGAGAGACCAAATTAGGAAATCAAAAATCTGATTCCAGCACCACTCTGGTGTTTTGCAGGGACAAAGAAGACCTTATAGCACAAGTTTTTTTGTGGATGGTGAAGCTTTGATACTCAAATTTGTGAAATGACAGGGCCATCTTTAATTGCTTCATTTTATATAAAAACCTGGCCCCACATGCACTTTCCAGAGGAGAAGAGGAAAATGCAACAGGAAAAGAAAGTTTCTAGGCACAACACAAAGAGACACAGCACTTTCCTGCTGCTCACAACAAAAGGACACCAGCAGGAAGGAGCTGCTCTTCTCCCTTCCTTGGGAAAAACTTTTCCTTAAGCCATCCCTGCTGAAGTCCCTCTCAGCTCAATTCCCAGAGCTGCCAGGAGGAAAAGTGACCACGAGGAACAGCACAACGAAACCCACGGAAAATGAGGAATCAGCTCAGCTGTGACTCCCAGCACTCCTGGCTGTTTAATGCCACCACGAAATGGCACCATTTGGTAAAAGCCACTGCAGTGTTATCACCAACAGACACACGCCTGTCTACACACGCAACAAAAAGAATCTGGGATTCAACAATTAAAATCCTTCCACCTTTAATTACGACCTCCCAAGCTCTAGGCAGACATTAACCTATATTAGCCTATAATTATTTTTTTTCTGACTTCCCATTATCTTTTAGCTACTGAGTTTCCTAACCAGTCTTCAAGGCTGAACCATCTTTGAAAGTCTAAAATGAAAAGTACAGTAATAAAAGTGCATCCAGAAGAAACTGAGAATCAGGAGACATTCTTAATGATTCCCTAACTCCCTGCATGTCCCAGCACTTCTTTGCACTTCTGTTCTTGCAGACCAAATTCAATTCTACCCCAGCTAAACCCAAAATGAATTAAATCATTTTGCATACATAAGATTAGTCCTTGCTCCAAGGAATTGATAATTTAAGAAGCAGATGTGGAGGTGGCCAAGAAGTCAAAAAGAATGGCAGTGTTAGGATTACACATATCCTGCATTCTGCTTCCCAGGAGTAAAACCCCAAGGTAAGTAGAGAAACACGGGAAAAGAAGGATGGAGCACCAAACTCTGAGAGAAGTGCCCATCCATCACTGGGGCACTCGGGATCAGAGACAGAGAACAGGGTTAGTGCTCCACCTCAGAGCTGACTTGGGAGAAATCAGACACAAAGACTGCTTTAGAGATGAGCACTGAATGCAGGAACAGTGGAACTCTGGCTCTAGCACATTTATCCCAGTGTAAAAGCCAGCAGGAAGCAGAACAGATAAAAACCCCGACGTTAATTCTGGCCTGGTGGGTGTTTCCTGAGCTCACAGGGAAACTGAGAGCATCACACAGAATCCTCTCTGTGAGCTCCATCCTGCAGGTGGGATCTGTCCACACACCTTCTCACCACTGTCCTGCTGCCACACAATACAGCAACTGCATTTGAAAAGTCCATTTAAACTTGCATAAATTAATGAGCTTTCCTTTCATTAAGTGGTTTATTTATCAGGATCATTTCATTCCAGAAGTTACTGGAGAAAATCAAGCTGAGCAACACTTGTGCTGACAAAAGGGCAAGCCTCTGGAACAGGCAGGATTCTTTTGTTTGAGTGAAAGTTTAAGTCTTTCCACTATTAAATTAATAAAAGTTGAACTACCAGCAGAGTTTTTAATGATTGCAAGCTTGAAGAGCCCTTTCCCCACCCCTCCTTATCTCCAGTGAGTTTTGTTGTCTTTGCTTTCAGGGATTTGCAGTGAAAGGAGGATGAAAGTGTGAGCTGGAGGAAAAGAAGATTGAGAATTTATGACATCATTTTACTTCCTGAAGTCATCTTGCCACAAAATGCCCAAATCATAGCAGGCCCTGCCCAGGCATCTCCACCCCAAGACTCCGTGGCTGCTTTGATATGAAAAACCTACAACTTTGCAGGAAGAAATTCTTGCTTATTGTTTCTTTCACAACATAAAACATTAAGATCTCTGGCACTGATGTCTCTTGAAGCTAGTTTAACAGTTAGTGACTGAAAACTTGGATAATAAACAGAAAAATTACATCTGTTTCAAAGCAGTTATTTCTTCTGAAGTGATACCTAAATACTACGTTTCTCCATAAGGGAAAAACAACAATATTTTCCTAGCTCCTTAACTCATATTGCAGTATTTTATGTGATTTTTCTTCCAGAACAAATTAACAGGGCACTTGGGTTTATTTCTTTGTTGATGTACACACTGCCTTCGGTGAGGATGCAAAATTCCCTGCCATGTCTGCTTTTAAATGGTCTGGCTGGCAACACATCCCCTGGGGAGGCACAGCAGAGGAGCGAGGGCTTGGCCTCTTTGATTCCACAAACTGGAGGCAGGAGATGTTCAGAAAGGTTGCAAAAGCTTTGTGTCTGCTGCCCTGGCAATATTTGTAGGGATCATTCTGCTTTAAAATGTGCTTACACTTGGGTTCTGCTGCCTGGGAGAGGAAGCACTCGTGTGTCTTTGATGAGTGAGCTACAGGTCACAGACAGAGTGGAGTGAGTCAGCCACTCATTTAACTGCAGCACAAGCGACAATGCAACTGCTGAAAAGACTTCTAGTAAACACCACTACCACACAGCCTGGCCCACCACCCCTCTAGAGACTCTGAGTGGCTCTAAGAAGTTCCTAAAACCATTGGTTGGTGACACTCTTAAAGCTGCTCTTCTCAGTTCAGCCACATCACCACTTTCCCCTCTACATGGTAACCCTAAAAACCCTACCCCAAAG
The DNA here is from genome assembly GCF_052056855.1 of Sturnus vulgaris. Classification (NCBI taxonomy): domain Eukaryota; kingdom Metazoa; phylum Chordata; class Aves; order Passeriformes; family Sturnidae; genus Sturnus; species Sturnus vulgaris. Next base: position 1,750,885 of record NC_142266.1, read on the forward strand.
TAAAGAAACCCAGTCAAACATACCACCAGCAACTTCCACTCCTGTGTTTTCCAATATTGGGAATGGTAAAAGCCCAACCTACATGCATTGGCAGTTTTGTAATACCATTACATAAGAATTATTTAACTACAGCAACAGATTTGAAAAGCAGCAGCAGCAGCAGTCACGGCTGTGCTGGTTCACACATCAGAAAAAAAAAAAAATCAATAAAGGGAGCGATGAATTTTGTAAACATGCATTCGACTGTCACAGGGAGTGGATTGGGATTTGGGATTTCAACACCCTCAAGAGCAGAAACCTTTCAGCTCAGAGCTAGCAGGGCACCGCCACCCTGAGCAGAGGAAACAAACAGCACCACTGTCACCACTCCAACTCCACCACAACCAGCTCCAGCTCCAGCTCCAGACGAGCACCATGAAAAGCAGCTCTGAGAAGCCTGCAGGGCAGAGTTGGGAAAGCTGGGAGTGGTTTTGTACCTGATGCTCTGCATGGATGTTGTCCCCGGTGGGCCAGCGGTGTTTGCTGTTGTTGTAGCCGCCGCCGCCGCTGCCTCCTCCCCCGAGCTGCTCCCCGTGCTGCCTCTGGAAGAAATAATCCACCATGGCGTCGTCCTGGGAGCGCCCCGCCACTCCTATGGATCCCGGCACGGGGCTGGAGTGTGTCCCTGCTGCAAGGGCCTGGTTTGCAGCTGGCTGTGGCTGAGCCTGCGAGCCTGTGCCAGATGTCAGTACCACAGGCATGGTGGGGTTGGCTGTGTCTTGAGCGTGCTGCTTCAGGTGGGGGCTGAACGAGTCCTGCCACAGAACTGCTTTTCTCTTCAACACGCACGCTACGCTCATTCCACCAACACCTGCAGGGGGGACAAGGGGAAAACACAGGGGAAAGAGACATGAAATCCTCCCAGCTGCAGCTCTGAGTGTTAAATAACACGCCCATCTCGTGACTGGCAGGGGAACATCGCTGTGGCAAATGTGACTCCTTCAACACTCGCTGTGCTCCGTGAACCCAGCAGCTCCAGCAGCACTGAAACCGCACAGAAATCCCACATTCTGTGCTGCACGGGCTTAGAGCATGCACAGGATGCCCGTGAAGCACCAGCAGAATGGCAACTTCTGCGAGGAACAACACGCAGACTGAAAAACTGCTGGGGAAAAAGCCCCCAAAAAACCCATGGAAGGCAGTGACACCACAACCTGCTGTGCCCATTTACACCAGGCAAGAGTCCCCCACCCATACAAACACTCGAGGCCCCCTGTATCCCAAAGTATTCCCTCAGTCATGCAAATTCAAAGCAACAGTTTGGTTTGTTTTTTTTCCCAATGCAAACTTCAAATCCTGGATTTCTGCTCGCACAGTTAATGGAGCCCCAAACACAGTGTGCACTCTCCCTGCTAACTCAGGAGCCATTAAACCCACGGACATGCTTTATGGGACTCCCTGGAGAAAGAGCAGCAAACCTGGGATCTCGGCAGAACTTTCCAGAACAGGCACAGCCAGCACTGCTGGTCCTGCTGCTGATGGCACCAGGGGAAAACTGGACAACTCCAACACATTTTCAGTACCCAGAGCACTGAACACCTGGATAAAATACCCCAGTAACTGAAATACTCCATGTGCTTTGCATACATCCAAATGATCTGCAAGCTGGAGGAAAAAACCTGAAGGCTAAACTGACAGCAACTCACTAACTTCCTATTCCTCAAATATTTTGATAACATTCCAGCGGCACAAAACCACAGAAGTTTGTTTGTTGTTTTAAGGCAGGACTGTCAGAGCAATAAAGGCACTACAGGTGTGAAGAGCAAAGTGTTCTCCCCCGCTATGTAACACTCACACAACAAGCCAAATTAATTTTTAAAGGCATGGGATAGTCTGAATTAATCTTTATTAAAAATAGTTTATGACTTGAGGTACCTAAATGCAGCCCCACAGAGGGTTCTGAGGATGAAATTGGGGTGGTGTAGCCCTGAGAAGCTCCTGCAGAGCAGCCCCGGGATGTTGCACTGTTGCACCTTGGTGGCTGCAGAGCTCGGCCCTGAAAGGCGGCTCTGTTCCCTCCCTGCTCCTCGTAGTAGCCCTGAACAACACTCAACTACTACAAACAACTTCCAAGAACAATTTACTAACGGTGAGGAGACCAAAATAAAAAAATCCGAGTCCTATCTTTGATCAAACTTTGTCAGGTTTTCCTCACGAGTCGAGCATGGGGTTAACACTCAGAGGAAAATGACTTTAAAAACTGCAGAGATCAGGTTGTTTTAATTGCACCTCCAACATAATTTGGTGCTGCACACACACAGCCCCCAGGGTCACTCTGCAGGGCTTTTTATATACTCACAACTCACATACCAGGGACATCCAACAGGACTCACTCCTCCAGCTTTCAAAGAGTCTGGAAATCACCACCTTCCCCCTACTTGAAAAAACACTGAAAACACGGTATGACTAAATCTTGATTGATTTTAAGACTACAATTCAGTTTAATGGCATTTGCTTCTTAATTTCCCTTCAGCAAACAATATCAAAATGCCTCAGTAACATCACATTAAGCACTCAAGTTCCTTTATGCAAAAAGAACAAAAAAATTAAGTAATTAATGCTAAGAAATTAATTTATCATCAAACGGAGGTGTGTATTAACTGCAGCGATGAAATCTGAGCGGCCCCCGGAAAGGAAGTTACAAGTTATCTCAGGGCAGACAGTAAAAAAAACAAACAAAGGAAGATACTATGAATCCCCACCAAAAAATTTCCAGTATCTATAGATTGTGACAAGCCCATTTCCAGTGAGAAACAAGGTACAAAGTTGCACTGCTACAGCCTTTGCTCCTTCAAAAGGCCGCAGGTCCCTCCGTCCACAGACACTAATTAATTTCTGGGTTCATAAAGGTGTTATCGTAAAAATCAGGAGGGTCCAGAAAATCTCAGTCAATGGATTAAGGAGAGGCTGCTCCCAGCCGCTTCCTCTTTGGGCTGCTCCAAACACGAGCGGAAAACTTGGCAAAGGCGACATTTTGAAAGGGAGCAAAGGGGAAGGGAGCATTGTGGGTAGTTCAAGTTTAGTTCCAAGCCGTGTTTTTATGGGAATGCCGCGTTCGAGGCAGCGGGACAGCTGAATCCTGTCATTCAAAGGTGGCGGAGCCCCGGGAACAGTGCAGTCACCTACACGGGCACTGCAACCCCGCAGCTGCTCAGGGCCTCCAGAGCCTCTTTCATTCCCAAACTCTTCCTAAAAACAGACGATCAGCTTTTCCCAGGTGAAAGCGTTCGCTGGGCAGAACCCCGGATTTTGCAAACAAAGGCTTCCACGCTGCTACACCGCGCACAGGGCAGGCGGCTCTGCTTTGCCCTGCGTGAAAACACGGCGTGGAAATGAACCGCTCCAGAATTCTGCAGGCACAATACTTCAGATTATGGGACATTCCACAAACAACAAAAAACTTCGGAGGAATCTCCCTGCAAGTCTGAAGCACCGGTGGTGACAACACTGAATAAAGGAGCTTTGAATCCACACAGAGCCCGGCTCCACAGCCAGGTCCTCACGGCTCTGATTTCATATTGCCCTCAAAATCACGGATTATTACAGAATTAACATGGTGTAAAACGCCCGTTTCAAAAAAGTTCAGCCCCAAAGCAGAGGAGTTTGGGTTGGGTGGGTTTTTTTTGGAAAGTTCCACTGGAAATGAAAGCAGAGCCATTGTTTGAGAGCTGTGTGGCCTAGCAGAACTTTTAACGTTATCCGTGTGTTTTCCTGAAAACCTGGGCAGACGCAGCGCCGAATTCCTGACCCACTGGATTCCCAAAACCAGAACTAAAACCCAACTGGACCCACGGTCCCCCTTACCCTTTCATCCCTCTTAATAAAGGAAATTCCTTACTCATGATCTGCCTAATAAAATCTCTGCTCCGAACAAAGTTATTAAACATTGACCAAAGCAAACAACAACAACAACAACAACAACAAAAAATCAGAGCATTTCTCAGGTTGGGTCGAGACGCTCTTAAAATTCCAAGTTTGCGGCTCACGGGGGCCGAGGCTGTTGTTATGTGAGCACGAGATAAAAACAAGGGGGAAAAACCCCCACACAAACACAAAACCCCCAGGGTCACCGAGCACATCTGAAAGGATTGTCTGCTTTTCTCCTCCCTCCCTCGCCAGCCCCGACCCCCGCCTCTTCCAGGGACCCCCAGAGCCGCCGAACCCCCCCAAAAACCGAGAGGGAAGGAACCCAAACACCCCCCGGAGCCTTAGGGGCAACAAAGCGGGGCCTCGGCCGGAGCGACAGAGCGCCCCGGGATTGAGCCCCCGGGACAAGGAGGAGCCCCCCGGGCATGAAACCCGTCCAAGAGAAAGGGGAGACCCTCCCCAGGAGAATGGGGAGGCCCCCAGACCAGGGGGGAGCCGCCGGCGGGCCGGGCCCGGGGCAAGGCGGGTAAGGGCTGCGATGGGCCCGCACCTCCTCAACAATAACCCCCCGTCCCCGTTACCGGAGCGCCTGCGGGGCCGCGCTCGGGGCCCGGGGGTCCCCCCGCGCCCCCTCCCCGCTAACAATGGGCCCAGGCCGCGGCCCCGACACGGAGCCGGGCGGGAGCGCCGGCGCAGCGCCCCCGCCGCTGCTCGCCTTCGGGGCGGCCTGGGGCCTCTCCGCCCGCTCCCCCCGCCAATATGCGCCCACGGGCGGGTCCGCGGGGGTCCGCGGCGCCGCGGGGCCGGCCCCGGGCCGGTACTCACGGGCGGAGCGCTCGGATGCAGACGGATGCCGGGCCCCCCCCGGCCGCTCGCCGCTGCCTCTCCCCGGCCGCTCACTCTGACAACATGGCGGCGCGGCGGGGCCGCGGCCGCGCTGCACCACGGGAAGGCGAGGCCGCTCCAGCGCCGCCGGGACGGGGCGGGATGGACCGGGGAGGGTCGGGATGGGATGGACCGGGATGGGATGGACCGGGGAGGATCGGGATGGGATGGACCGGGATGGGATGGACCGGGGAGGGTCGGGATGGGATGGACCGGGGAGGATCGGGATGGGATGGACCGGGGAGGGTCGGGATGGGATGGACCGGGGAGGATCGGGATGGGATGGACCGGGATGGGATGGACCGGGGAGGATCGGGATGGGATGGGATGGGACGGGACGGGATGGACCGGGATGGAATGGACCGTTGAGGATCGGGATGGGATGGACCGGGATGGACCCAGGGGGATCGGGATGGGATGGGACGGGATGGAATGGACCGGGCTGGAATGGGACGGGTTGGATCGGGATGTCCGAAAAGGGACGGGATGAGGTGGATCGGCATGGACCGGACCGGGACGTGCCCGGGCTAGCCCGACCCTGCCGCACTGCCCAGGCTAGGGTCAGCCCTGCCAGCGTCCGGTTCGGGGGTGCGGGCACAGCCCCGTGTTCAGCCTCGCGCTGCCGCTGGCACCGCCACCAGCGCTCGCTGGGCTGGCGGGGATGTGGCTGGAGCCCCCCCAGCCTGGGCACCCAGATTTCCCCCCTAGTCCGAGCATCCTAAACGCTGTCTGGACACCCAGCCCGAGCCGCCCCAGCCTGGACATTCCCAGCTTGTGCACACCGAGCCCCTCCCAGCCAGAACACCCGAGCCCCCCAGGCTGGGCACTCTGGACACCCCAAACTTCCCAGCCTCAGCACTCTGAGTCCCCCAAGCCTGGGCACCCCGAGAGCTCCCCGTCCGAGCCCCCCCACAGCCTGCGCATCCTGAGCCCCCCCAGCCTTGGCACCCCCAGCCTGGTCCCCCCGAGCCCCCACAGCGGGGATCCCCCTCCTGCCCAGAACCGCACCGGGGGCACCGAGCGCCGGCTGCAGAGCGGCGCCTCCTCACCCTGCACCAGCAGCCAAACCCAATTTTGGGGTGGTTCTCCCTTCGTGCCTCCCCCTTCCCGTGCCCCCTGCCCACAGAGCCGGGGCTGCGGGGGAACTACAGCCCCCGGCGTGCGGCGCTGGGCGCGGAGCGCGGGCAGGGAGCGGCGCTGGACGCCGGGAGCGGTAGTTCTGCCCGGTAGCTCTGCCCGGTAGTTCTGCCCCGACTCCTCCATGCTAAAGGGGCAGCCCAGGGCACGTCTTCGTGCCCCTCCTGCTCCCCTTGCTGCGCTCCCGCGGCCTTTGCGGGAGCTTGAGCGCTTGGTGCGCTCATGGAATATTTTCTCTCCGTCTTGGCAGGGAACAGGAGGGAAGTGCCGGCGCTGCGGAGAGCTCGGGACGTGCCCTCACTTGCACGGACAGAGAACCAGCAGCTGTTCCCAAGGGCTCGGGCCGGCCATGGGGCACGGAGCCCGCAGCACGGACGGGTCCCCGCAGCCGCAGCTTTTGTGGGCTATGAGGGTACAAGAAGTCACTTCCAGCTCGGGTTCTCAGTCATTAAAACCCGTGCAAAGCTGGATCCAGCCGTGCCTTGCATCCATTTTCTGCTCGATGGGCTGCCGGGGTGATTGGTGGGTGTTTCCACTGCCTCATTGCCTCTTCCTGCGTGCACTCCTTTATGGGGCAGCAGGACCTCACCCCGACCCCAAAAACCTGGGGAAACAGGGCTTGAAGGTTGGTGCAGAGTGCCCCAGGCTGGGTGTGTGACACTGGACAGTCAAGATAAACAGCGAGCAAAGGTTTTTCCTGCTGAGGGTGAGTTTGGAGCTCAGCCTTGTACAGACACCCAGAGGTGTCCTGGCCAGCAGCAGCCTGGCTTGTGTGACCTGGCCAGGCTCTGCTGGGCTCAGCTCTGCTGTGACACTGGGCATGGACCCACGAGTGGCAGAGAGGTGGACACAGCTCTTCTGGGTCATTCTTGTGCCTCCTGTGTCTTGAATTCCCTGGAGAGAGGAAGGAACTGGAGAGAGAGTCCTGTGAGGATCAGCTGAGGGAGCTGGGAAGGGGTTGGAGCCCCAGGAGAGGCTGAGGGAGCTGGGAAGGGGCTCAGCCTGGAGAAAAGGAGGCTCAGGGGGGCCCTTGTGGCTCTGCACAACTCCCTGACAGGAGGGGACAGCCGGGGGGGGTCGGGCTCTGCTTCCAGGAAAAAAACATAAGAGGAAATACACTCAGGTTGTGCCAAGGGAGGTTTGAGTTGGATATCAGGCATTGGCACAGGTGGTGAAGCCACGACCCCTGAAAGTGTTCAAAAAATGTGTGAATGTGGTGTTTGAGGGTGTGGTTTAGTGGTGAACATGGCAGTGCTGAGTTAATGGTTGGACTGCATGATCTTAGACGTCTTTTCCAACCTAAGTAATTCCATGATCCTGTGGGGGGCCGTGCAGTGTCCCCAAAATGACAACGGTGCGGACAAGGCCAGCTTCTCTCTGTGGTGGAAATGTGAATGGTAGGACTGTGTCATCTGGGCACTGGACCAAGTAAATCTGTCTGCACACCCTTCTCCTCTGGTTCCACCCATCTCCTGGGCACCAGCGATGGCTCCTGGGTGACAAAGATTTGGGCTGCAAAGCCTGAGAGGTCAGGAGTTCTCTCCCACACCATGTTGTCACTGGGGACAGAGGGCTGGGGTGTCCCTGCACTTCTGCTGGCCACTTTTGGGGTGCTGTGCCTGCGAACTGCCACCCTCACACCCCAGCTGGCTGTCCCTGAGCTGTCCTGCTGCCCCTCTGCTGCAAGGCAGAGATAAGAGCTCTGCCAGATGGGCTCAGCACACACCCAGGCTGCTTGCTGACACTGGAAACGTGCTTTCTGTTAATTATACCCGGGATAATTACAGTTATGCCAGTGTAATGAGAGGGGGAGGGAAGGAGTCCTGCTGGGGATGAAGTGTGAGTGGTTCAAACCCTCCTTTGCCAGTGAATTTTGCTGGATTTAGGGAGAAGTGGTGAGTGGAGACACATCCTGTGGCTGTGAGGCTGAGGGGGAGTTTGAGTCTCATCTCCAGCACTTGCATCCCTCCCACAGCCTCTCCTGCCTCCCACCACTGCCATCCTCTCTTCTGCCTCAGACCTTGCCCGAGCTCCCAGCTTGTTGCCATCCATGAAAACGTCTCCCACTGGGAGAACATGCTGCTCCAAAAACTTCAGAGCCAGAGTGAGAGGAACAAGCAATGAAACAGCTTCCACCTCCACAGGAAAAACCTTCTGGGGGTGGAAATGTCCTTCTGATCTTCCTTGCACCATTGGCCACCAAGAGCTGCCCCAGACGCCTGGCCCTGGCTGACCCCATACCAGTCCTGACAGAAGTTATCCTGGGATACATCTTCATCTGCAAAGGGAAAGAGGGACCTCCAGGAGGTGACTAATGTCCTCCCACCTCCCAATGACTCCCTAGAAGGGCCTTTCTCCCTCTGTTCCCCACAGAGGGCTTCAACCCACGGTGCTCTTCATAGAGCATCAAAATTCCACATCCCAACCAAATGCCCAAATCCAGACCCTCCCTCCCTGCTCTGCCCAGACGCTGCTCCTGGTGGCACAATGCCCAACACCACAGAATCTTCTCTTTGAAGGAGTCTAAGAGCAAACAAACCCAGCTCTGCTGCCGTGATTCATCCTCCTGGGAGCAGAGCTTCCCACAGCTCCACAAGGGAGACACCTGCATGGGACGGGTGGTTCACCTGGGAAAAACACTTATTGGGGGGCTCCTAAAAGTGGCTTCAGTGCTGCCCCAGGGAGGCCTGGCTGTCCCCAGCCTTGAGACATCCCGTGCTTTTATTTCAATGACTATTTGATGCCTGCAATTAAAAGCTAAATTGAAGGAAAGAGGATCTCCCTCTGTGTAGGGCACCAACATTTCCTTGGCCACTAGAAAAAAAAACAAACCAAAACTGACTGACTCAATTTTTCCCAAACCAAGCCAAAAACTGCTGAGGTCTTGATGTAGAATATTTTCAGAATGTGCTGGCTTGACCAAAAAATCCTTGAAGAGCCAAGTGCATCATTGATTTACATCACTGGGGCAGCGTTTCGTCAAACCCCAGCGCCTTGAGACACAAAACAATGACCAGCCCTGAGCTGGGCAGCTCCAGTGCTGCTCCTGAGCACATCCACTGCTCCAGACACCTGAAATCAGGGACCTTCCCAGTGTCACCTTCATGGAAACACTTCCTGAGCTGGTCCTGTCATCAGCAGTGGCCAGGGAACGTCCCTGGGTTCTGCAGCAGATCTGAGCCATCAGATAAACCCCTGCTTTCCACCCACCGGTTTCTTTCCATGCTCATGTTGAGACACCCAGAGCAGATGTTTTTTTTTTTTCAGGAGTCCCAGCCAAGTGTCTGAAAGCGGCTGCTGAAATGTTGTGGTTATGGGAAGCTGCAGGGAATTCTGGCTGCGGACCCACCTGGCAGCAGCAGGGTCTGAGAGCTTCACGTTGGCTGCAGAGCTGTTTTTTCTTGTGAAAATACAGCCCCCCAAAATTAAAGTTTTTGAGCAGCTCCCAGCCACCAGCTGGGCTTAGAGCTGTGCTGAGCTGTGCATGGAGTCCCCAGTCCTGGTGCAAGGACAAAGCTGCTCTGGGGGATGTCCTGAGGGTGCTCAAATTCCACTGTTTCCTCTCTGTGTTCAGGGAAGCTGCTGCCACATCCCATAGTTAGGAAAGAGCCAGGCTAATGCCTGCCTCTTCTTCCCAGGGGAATGGGCTTCCAGCACAGGATGGGCAGGAGCTGCTGGAGAGAGTCCAGAGCAGGACACCAGGATGGACAGAGGGGTGGAGCAGCTCTGCTGGGACAGCTGGGATTGTTCAGCCTGGGAGAGAAGCATTGGGGTGAACAAACTGTGACCTTCCAGTGCCTGAAGGAGCTACAGGTGGAGAGAGATTATTAATGAGGGCTTAGTGGGACAGGACACAGGGAATGGCTTCCAGTGCCAGAGGGCAGGGCTGGATGGGATCTGGGGAAGGAATTGCTCCCTGGCAGGGTGGGCAGGGGCTGCCATGGAATTGCCAGAGCAGCTGTGGCTGCCCCTGGATCCCTGGCAGTGCCCAAGGCCAGGCTGGACATTGGGGCTGGGAGCACCTGGGACAGTGGGAGGTGTCCCTGCCATGGCAGGGGGCTGGATTGAGATGATCTTTCAGGTCCCTTCCCACTCAAACCATTCTGTGGTTCTGTGACCCAGTGATGTCCTCTGCTGTCCCTCCTCCAGTTTCTCACAGCTCATGGAGCCACTGCAGGAGAAGACAGCCAGGGGCTGGCAGTGAGAAATGTCCTGGAGAAGTGGAGATAAACCCAGGATGGATTTATGGGATCCATAATAGTTTAAATCCAGGATAAGAGACACACGGGACTTCTCACTCTGTGGGGTCAAGAAGGTATTTTCCCCAGGGCCCAGGCAGCAAGGAATGTTTTGGTCAGGAAAATGTTTGGTAGCCAAAGGTTTCTTAGTTTTGGCAGGCACAAGGGGTCAAGTGTCATTGGAAGAGTGCCCCTCTGCCACCCCCTGCCACATTAAAAATGAGAATGGGGTTGAGAAACCTGCAGCCACACAAACACCCAACAGAGCTCAAAACCAGGAAAAAGGAAATTCGTGTTTGGCTTAAAAACCACCTGGTTTTTCCCCACTGGTCCTCACTGCCAAGACATGTCACAGCTCTGCTCACATTCCCACCTTTCCAGCAGCCCTTTGAACTGGCTGCCAAACCCTGCAGGGATCATGGGGAGGGAAAACAGGAGCAGAGAGAGAGGCTGAAGGGTTAAAAGGTGAGCAGCTGGGCTGCCAGAGCTGCTCCCCTGCCCACACGTCAGGGTTGAGCTGTGGGGACAGCAGCTGGATGGAGCACAGACCTGGGAGCTGCTGGGATCTGCAAATTCCTGTGGCTTCCCAAAGCAGCTCCAGTCAGGAGAGTTCATGTGCTGGCACCTTCATCCCAGGGTTAGGGGAGGTGGCTGTGGTGTCCCCACTGGGTGACACTGCTGAGCCCATGGTTGAGATCCAGCTGGAAGGAGCTGCAGGATCCATGGCCAGGTGGAGCCTTTCCCTGCTCAGGGCATCTCACCTGCAGCATCTGTCCCTCCAAACACCTCAGACCGTCCCTCCAAACACTTCAGGCTGTCCCTCCAAACACCCCAGACTGTCCCTCCAAACACAGAGCTGTCCCTCCAAACACCCCAGCCAGGGCTATCCCTGTGTGTCACCCCAAAATCCCAGCTGGACCCTTCCACCCTCACAGCTGCTCTGTGGGCCCCAGGAGGGGTGGGTGAGACACAGGGGCCCCTCTGCTGCTGATGCCCCATTGATGAGGATGGCAAACGCTGCCTGGGGACATTTCCCACCCACTGGTGCCACCCTGTCCCTAAATGCTGCCGCTGGTAGGAGGGACAGCACCTCCTCGGAGGGGCTGCTGAGTCTCCCCTCTTTGGGGATCATCCCCCACCCTGCTCCTTGCCCCAAATTCTATCATTAACGCTCCAAAGCAGGAGGCTGATTAAGATTTCCAGCTCGTTTGTTATCATTAAAGACATGGAGGCTGGGTTTTCTCAACAGGCAATTACATGACTCAGCCCTTTGGAAGCCTCCTGCCCTCCTGTCCGCATGACTTCTCCTCACAGCCCCACGGCCTGATTGCATTTCTGGGGAGTGATTTCCCTCTGCCAGCTCCCTGCTTCTCATTTGCATTGCATCAGCCCTTCCTCAGGCTGGAAAATGGGAGAGGGATGCTCTGACTTCCTCCTGCTGCTCTGACAGGATCATGGAATCCCAGAATGGTTTGGGTTGGAAGGGATCTCAAGGCCACCCAGTGCCACCCTTGCCATGGCAGGGACACCTCCCACTGTTCCAGGCTGCTCCCAGCCCCAATGTCCAACCTGGCCCTGGGCACTGCCAGGGATCCTCTGGGAACCTGTGCCAGGGCCTCCACACCCTCCTGGGGAAGAATTTCCTCCTAATATCTAATCCAAATCTCTGTCAGTTTAAACCATTCCCCTTTGTTCTTCCACTCTCTCTCTCTCTTTGCAAAAAGTTGCTTTTCCTCCTCTTTTTTATCAACATCTCCAGAACCAAACTAGGCTGGAGCACTATATCGAGACAAGAGGATCCTTCCCCTGCAGACAGAGATGTTTATTGGAATATCTGCATACACTGGAAAATATTTACCATTACTGGAGCACAGTCACAGAGCAGCCAAGCTCACACAGGAGCAAGGGGTGAGCAGGGACTCACGAGAGTGCTGGGCACTGCCCAGGCTCCCCAGGGAACGGGCACATCCCCAAACCTGCCAGAGCTCCAGGAGCGTTTGGACACCACTCCAGGGATGGACAGGGGGGATTGTTGGGGCATCTGGGCACCCCATGGAGCTGGGCTGGATGATCCCTGTGGGTCCCTTCAGCTCAGGATATTCTGTGACTCCGATTTTGCAATATTAGTCTGGCAGCCAGAAGGTTTTCCTAGTCCCCAGCCCCACTCTTTCTTCCAGCTCCCCAGACCTTATTTATTGGCGTTTAATTTCTCCAAATTGCTCTCATCCTTGTCACTCTGGAGAGGGTGACAAGGAGCTGCTGTTGAGGGATGGCCCCAGGGCCCTCCCCAGGGCACAGCTATCTGCTCCCTGCACCTTCCAGCCGTGGTTCCTGTTGTGTTCCCAGCTAAGACCAAACAACAGCCTTCAAACTGTCCTGTTCCTAAAGCCATCACCCTGCCAGCTGCACAGTCCTGGGCTCACATTTAGGAATAGCAGCGTTACATCTGCCTGTGTAACCTTAATTCAGCCCCCTCAGTCCTTAATAACAGGTTCACAAATGAGGGTTTTTTGCATGACACCCCCTGCCCAGGCAGGGCTGGCTCTGTCCCAGGGCAGAGGGGGATATGGGGACCCCCACGTCCTCTCCTGGCCAAGCTGGAAGGAGCTTGAAAGGCAGAAGTTTGATGCTTGAAATGTTTTTGCTTTTCCTCTCTCTGAGCAATTCTGCCGAAATCCAGGAGGGTTTGCTGAGCAATGCGGGGTGAAGGGTGAAGTTTGAGCCTCCCTGCGCCCAAATCCACCCCCCGCTGCCACCAGGGTCCCCCAGGCCCCCTCCCCACCACCTCCTGTGCTGCCCAGGGCTCCCTGGTGCCTCCTCCTCAGCTCCTGCCATCCCTCTGCCCACGCACACGCCGGGGCTGGGCACGGGGCTGTGCCAGGGCTTTATTCCCTTTCCTCTGCCTGGGGCGGCTGCTTCTCCCTCCTGCTGCAGCCCAGCCCGGGGGCACAGCCCGGGGACCCGGACACCTCCTGGCACTCCCTGCCCGTCCCCACGGAGCTCCACGAGCTGCCCAGCCCGAAGGAGCTGCCTGGGGAGCAGCTGGAGCTCCATGACTTTGCTGGAAAAATCTCACAGCAGAGAGCAGGGAGAGCTGCAACTCCCTGGGGCCAGGAATGATAAATTCCACCCCAGTCCTGCCCTGCTCCAGCATCCCTCAGCTCCCTGGGGCCGGGAATGATTTATCCCATCCCACTCCTGCCCTACTCCAGCATCCCTCAGCTCCCTGGGGCCGGGAATGATTTATCCTAGTCCTGCCCTGCTCCAGCATCACTCAGCTCTCTGGGGCCAGGAATGATTTATCCCACCCCAATCCTGCCCTGCTCCAGCATCCCTCAACTCTCTGGGGCCAGGAATGATTTATCCCACCCCAATCCTGCCCTGCTCCAGCATCCCTCAGCTCTCTGGGGCCAGGAATGATTTATCCCACCCCTGTCCTGCCCTGCCCTAGCATCCCTCAGCTCCCTCATCCTCCCTACGCTTCCAGGAGCAGCGCCCTGCGAGCTCCCAGCTCCTCCCAGCGCTGCTGGTGGGAGCTCCCTGCACGGATGAGAGGCTCAGGCACTCCCGGCTTAGGAGCAAATTGCCTGGGTGTCATTTGGAGGCAGCAAATCCGTGCTTAGCAGGGCTGATCCGGCCTCTGGAGCTGCCCTGCCCCTCCTGTGTGCCTGGAGAGGGAGGAGGGCAGGGAGCAGCAGCCCGGAGGTGACCCCAGATGACTCTTTGGGGTGGTGGTGGCACCTTCTGTGGGCTCCCCTTGCAGATCATTTTTACAGTGGGTGTCAGCAGGAGCCAGGCTTTGCTCACACAGGGGGACAGCAGATCGCAGGGACCTCCGAGCCTGGCTGGGAGGGTTTGTTCAGCCAGTCCCAAGTGGCAAATTGCCCGTTTTGCCCTGTTCTTGCACCCATCCGGGCTGTAACCACAGGGATTTAGTCCACATCACACCCAGGCCTTGTGCTCAGGGTGGCAAAGGGATGTGAATCCTCCTTCATGTCCAGAGGCCTTTCCCATCCCTTTCCCTGCCTCCCATCCCCCTCAGCTGCAAACCCCCCTTGCTTCTGTGCAGCAGGATCAGGGCAGAGCCCACAGGGGTGAGTGGGGTCTGCAGGGCAAGTCTGGGAAACCTGGAGAGCCCAGAGGTGCCACCAAACCTCCCAGAGCCAGGAACAGCCCAGGGAATGCCATGGCAAAGGGCAGGGAATGGTGCAGGAACAGCGTGGAGCTCCTCCTGCCCATCTGTGCCAGCTCCCACCTTCCCCCAGCAGTGTCCCTGCCCTCTGTGGCACTGGGACTGCTCTGGGCACCAGATCCTGCCAAACTCCACCCTCACTGCCCACACCTTGCTCCAGCTCCAGTACGCTCCCAGGCTGCCTCCATCCCATCCTCAGCCCCTTCCCGGGCTAAACCCGGCTGATCTGGAGCTGCATCTAGGGCAGGACAGAGCAGGACAGAGCAGGACATTGCTGTGCTCCAGCAAGGGCATCCTGGCTGCTCATTCTAGGGAGTGATGGGGCCAGTGGGCCATAGTTTATATAATTTATATTTATATTCATATTTATGGTTATATTTATATTTATACACTTTATATATTTATATTTTCATAAATATATAAAATGCATTATATATATATATGTATGTATATACAGATAAAGAGAGATAGAGATATATGGGGTGAAAAATTGTGCCCGTGCCTGTGGCTGCACCAGGGCTGGCACACAAGGCCCCAGAGCTGTCCCCAGGGCAGGTGTCCCTTCCATCCAGTGACCCCCCCCTCCACGTGTCACCTTCCAGGGACCAGAGGTGATAGGAGCACTGAAAAGAACATTTCTCTAGGGATGAAGGGCTGGGGATTTTGGGTGATGTGGTTTTAGGAGGTGTCCTTGGGGTTGTCACACCTCCAGTGGCTGGGACCCCCGGAGAGCCACCCCTCCCTGCTCAGCAGCCACCGCGGGAGGATCCAACCCCCAATGTGTCCCTTGGTGGGCTCAGCACCAGCAGCAAAGGCCAACACTTCGAGCCCTTCCCCGCTCCTCTGCCCCGCTCGGCTCTGCCCCGTGTCCCTGCCTCTCAGCACACCTTGCAGTGCCCAGCTGGGCCCGCACATCCCTGAAAAGCGTCTCTATGCCTTTGTGGGAGGCTGTGAAAGCGGCTTTTTTACTCCTTAACATCTGGGACTCGCCGGGCTCCGGCGGCTGCGGGAGGGAAAATTAATCCTTTGTTGCTCCTCCGCCGTTTCTTTGCCGGGCTTGGGATGGAAGAAAATCAGCTCGTTTTTCTTCCTGCCCTTCCTGTTTAGGGCCACGCTGGGGGCTCCTCACAGGAGCCCGGGCGCTGCTCGGACTCGGTAATGACAGCTCAGCCCCGGCAGGGAGGGGACAGGGACACGGGGAGGGGATGGGGACATGGGGAGGGGACAGGGGATTGGGGAGGGGACGGGGGCTGTGGGGAGGGGACAGGGGATTGGGGAGGGCACAGGGATTTGGGGAAGGGACAGGGGCATGGGGAGGGGACAGAGGTTTGGGGAGGGGACAGGGACTGTGGGGAGGGGACAGGGATTTGGGGAGGGGACACGGGCTGTGCGGAGGGACCGGCTGGGGCCAGGGTGGGAGGGGTTCAGAGCGAGCCTCCCCAGACTCCCCCCCTGTTTGTGGGTATCAATACAATGCCCACACTCACTGGATTTTAAATCTGGGCTGCCCCGATGGCTTTTTGGGACGTTGCACCCGTGTCCCGGCTCTAGCTCGGGTGGGAGCGGGGTGGGGACATCACACGGCACAGGTGACATTTGGGACAGCTTTTGCCCCGTGTTTATTTCGAAGAATTCCCCCTGCTGCTCTCAAAAGACGATTCTGGCTCTAAACCCCGTGGTTATAAACTCTGAGTTGTCTCCCAAAATTAAAGTTTTTAATTTAAAGTCACTTTAAGGAGCCCATTCCAGCCTCCAGTTTGATGCTCTCCCTCCCTTACCGGGACACAGGAGGCGGAGCAAGGGCACGACGAGCCCGAAGCTGCAACTCCGGCACCGCTGGAGGAATTCCCGGCGTGCGGGACCGGCCGGAGCCGGGCTGGGCTGAGTCGGGCTGGGCTGGGTCGGGCCGGGCTGGGTCGGGCAGCGGGAGCGCGCTCAGGGAGAGGCAGCTCCGTGCTGAGGGCGGGGGAACGGGCTGGACAGGACAGGGTCCATGGGATGCTGGAGCGCTGTGGTCATGAAATGAACCCACCCGCAGAGCTGCCCCAGCCATGGAGGCTCCAAAATCAAGGATTTGCAGCTGCTGGAGAGAGCCCAGAGGAATGCAGGGAGCTGCTGCAGGGCTGGAGCCCCTCTGGAGCCAGGCTGGGAGAGCTGGGGGTGCTCCCCTGGAGAGGAGAAGGCTCCAGGGAGAGCTCAGAGCCCCTGGCAGGGCCTGAAGGGGCTCCAGGAGAGCTGGAGAGGGACTGGGGACAAGGCATGGAGGGACAGCACACAGGGAATGGCTTCCAGTGCCAGAGGGCAGGGCTGGATGGGATCTGGGGAAGGAATTGTTCCCTGGCAGGGTGGGCAGGGGCTGCCATGGAATTGCCAGAGCAGCTGTGGCTGCCCCTGGATCCCTGGCAGTGCCCAAGGCCAGGCTGGACATTGGGGCTGGGAGCACCTGGGACAGTGGGAGGGGTCCCTGCCATGGCAGGGCTTGGATGGGATTTAAAGTTTCTTCCCAATCCAAACCATCCCATGATATAAGATGAAGAAATCAGGGAGATTCAGAGCTCTAAGGAGAGAGGTGGCAGTGTTAAAGAACGGAAAAAAGAGGAAAAAAAAAAAAGGCAACTTAAAGGACCACCCCCACCTTTAATCACCTGAACTGCCCAGGGAAGGGAAGTACCCCGAAGCAGAACAGCACCAGCTGAAACTTTCCTTTGACTTTTATAATTACAGAATAGAAAAGAAATCCTCGGTTCACGTTACAAAGACGGGCTCATAGAAAACCAAGCCAACGGAACAGAAACACCCAAGGTCCCGGAGCGCCGTGCCCGGCTCCTGTGGAGCCCAGGGGAGGGAGGCTCTTCCCAAGAGCTTTAATGCCAGAGAGCTCTTCCTGCTGCTTCCTGCTGGCTTTGGGAAGGCTTGGGAGCAGGGGAGTGTCTGCCTGTCCATCCCATCCCAGAGCAGGTCACCGGAGCATCCTTGGTCCTGGAGAGGAAAATAAACCCCAAAGATGCTGCTGGCCCCGGGGCTTGGGGATGGGGATATGTTCTGGAGGATGAGGGGGATTACTGCATCACTGCCTGAAAAAAACACGATTTTCCTTGGAAGAAAAGAGAGGGAAATGTGAAAAAATTATTGCCTGTAGAGTTCACAGCTTGGCTGGAGGTGTCAGGGGGACTGGGGGGGCTCAGCCCATCCCAGCTCCGGGTGGTGGCACTTCCATGGCTCCCTGCTGGGGAAGGGCCAAAAAACCATTCCAGGGTGTAAAAATTCCCCTGGCACTGGAGGATAAACACCTGGGAGGTGAAATCCATCCAAAACCTCAGCTCCCAGGGGGGCAGGGCGGGCTCCAGCCAGACCCAGGGAGGAGCTGCATCCCACAGAGGAGACTGAGGAGGCTGCAGGGAGCTGGGACACTTCTCCTTTTTCCCTTCTGGTTTCTTCCACGGCTTTTCCTTCCCAGCTGATCTTCCTTCTGCAGAGCAATCCCTGCCCAACTCACCTCGCACCCCCCAAATTCCTTCCCCTCTCGCCGATGTCCCTGTGCCGCTGGAGCTGATGGATGGGTTTGGCACCGAGCCCCCCATGGATGAAGCGACCAGGGGAGGAGCCCCCAGCCCTGGGCGAGGTTTTGGGGGGCCCTGGGGGGGTCCCAGCGATGTTGAAGGCACGGTGTCAGCCTTGGGGGGGGGGCCCGGCTCAGCCAGAGTCTACTCAGGCACTTTAAATTAAATAAAAACCCAAAGAAATGATTGGAAAAGAAATCCCAAAGCAACCCAAAACATTCATCAGATCCGTTTGAACAGCCGGGAAGGGGCTGAGCCGCAGCAGTCGCTGTTCCAGGTCGGAGCAAAGCCCCCAAAACGTGGGAGGGAGGGGGTGCAGGGGGATTTCGGGGTCTTGTGTGTCCCCCCATGTCCCCAGATTTGGGGGTCGAGGCGATGCTGATGGACGGATCCAGCTCCTCGGAGCATCCCAGACCGAGCCCCTTCAGTGCTGCTTCATCCAAGAGTGGGGGGCTGGAAAATTCCTGCTGGGAGCAAAATCTCCGTTTTTGGAGCCAGTCTGACCCCCAGATCCAGAGCTTCGGCGAATTGTCCCAACCCCACGGCGGCCGCGCTGCTCTCTGTGCCCGGCTGTCCCCAAGGCTGTCCCCTGTCCCAAACCCGTCCCACTCCGAGCTCCCCGCTGCTCCAAGGAAAAGCCAGGCCGAGAGGAAGAGAAGCGAGCGGTGTCCTGTGAGCGCTGCCACCTCCCCGCGTGTCCCCATGTCCCCATGCGGGCCGGGGGAGCCCAGGAGGTGGCGCAGCCCCCGCGTCCCGCGTGCTTTGGGCTCGGAGGCTCCGTGGGGATGGGGGAGCGGCTCCCGGCGCTGATTTTGGGATGTTCCGGGCTGCAGGAGGCAGGAGGGGACGGGGCGCTCGCCGTGGTGGCCCCCCCGGCCGGGGGCTGGTGGCATCGGGGGGTGGTGGCTCCGCCGGGGTCCTGGCGCCGCTGGCTCCCGGTTATCCCGAGCTGGAAAAGAGGGGACACAGGAGGGGCTGGGAGGGACCCCCCGAGTGGGGACAGGGACCACCCGTGGGGTCACTGCTCTCCTCCCACCCCCAAAAATGTCCCCGAGCGGCTGGGGCCAGGCTGGGAGCAGGGCTGGTGTCCCCTCACGCTGTTCTTGGGGCTCGTCCCTCTCTCTTCTTGCTGTGTCTATCATCATTATAATCATCATTTTATTTGCATTATTGTTATTACTGTTTCTATTATTGTTGCTATTATCATCAGCTTTGTTATCATTGCTATTATTAATAATTTTATTGTTGTTATTATTAGTCATAATAATACAGTTGCGACTGCTACTATTGCTAGTACTATTATTCTTCTTGTTATCTTTTACTTCATTTCAATAAACTGTTGTTACCCCACAAGTTCTCCCTACTATTGTTGTTGTTATTATTATTTTTATTAATAATAATACAGCTCCTCCTACAACTGTTACTACTACTACTACTAACTCTGTTATTACGTATTTTTAAGTTTCAATTATTAAACTGTTGTTATCCCACAAGTTCTCACATTATTATTGTTCTTATTGTTGTTATTATTGTTACTATTAATAATACAGCTTCTTCTACTATTTCTACTATTACTATTATTCTTGTGATTATATTTTTCTTAATTCGAATTATTAAACTGTTGCTACCCCACAGGTTTCCCTGTTATTGTTGTTGTTATTTTTATTAATATTAATAATAATAATACAGTTGCTACTACAACTATTACCCCTATTACTATTATTCTTGTTATTATCTTTTACTTTATTTCAATTATTAAACCATTGTTCTATCACAGGTTATCCTTGTCGTTGTTGTTGTTAATAATAACAACAATAATAATAGCAACAATAGCAATGCTATTACTACTTCTATTATTCTTGTAATCATTCATGGATGGCCCCATGCCGCCGTTAATTAATCACAGCTAATTAGGAACTGCAGGATGAGCTGTAATTGCTGCGGCTGCAGCCTGGCTGGCCCTGGGGACACGAGTGACCCTGGGGACACGGCTGGCCCGGGGGACACGAGGTCCCTGCCCCACAGAGCCAGGCCAGCCTTTGTGTGTCCCCTCGCTGGTGAGAGGAGCAGCAGGACACCACTGTCCCCGTCCCCTCCATGAGCCACCACGTGTCCCCACTTTGGGGACAGGGCCCCCCCCGAGTGCCTGAGCTGCCACTGCTGACGGGGGAGGGAGGGGCCTCGATGGAAATGACAACTGCATTAATTAACCAATGGGTCATTAATGAGCTGAGGGGCACGGGGGGAGCTGGCAGAGCAGGGACAGTGTCCTGCTGTCACCCAGCACCCCCAGCCAGGTCCCTGGCAGCTGGGGCAGTGCCAGGGGACGCTGGGAGTGCCAGAGGGTACAGGGAGGGTAAAATCTCCCAGAGTTAGGGACAGGGACTCACCCAGGGCCCGGGGTGTCCCCAGCCTGGTGACACAGCCCCAGCCTTCTCAGTATTTGTGTCCCCTGTGGATGTGAAAGTGCTGCTCCCATCACTTCAAAGCGAGGTTTCAGCTGATTTCCCCAAATCCTGCAGCTTTCAACACTGATCCCACAGCACCCCCTGGCACCCCCTGTGCCCCTGGGGTGACACGGGGGTCAGGATGGGGTCCCCTGTCCCTCTGCCCACGGTGGCTTTGCCTGGTCCCACCAAGGAAGGGACACAGGGGACGTGTCCCAACCATGGGACAACACTCCTGGGTCCCCCCAAGGATGGCACCCAGCTGGTGGGGGGAGGACACCTCAGTGACCACCAGGATGTTGGTGCTGGCACTGGGAAGTGCCAATGCCACCATCCATGTCCCCATCAGTGTCCCACTCACACCCGGGGAGTTGGGGGCTCCCAGGAAAGGCCCAGCTCCGTGCAGGGGATGGGACACAGCACCCATGGGTGCTCCCCTCGACCCACAGGACCCGTCAGTGTCCCCAGGGAGGGCCCAGCACTGTCACAGATGGATTTGTCCCCCCCAGCCCCTCTTTGCCTCCCTAATGGCATCGCCTGCCCTTGAATTTGCATACAAGGCTTAAAATATAATTAATTTTTGGCAGCGGGCAGAGCCCGCACGAGGTTAATCCCTTTAGATTTGCGAGCCTTATCTCGCTGGAGTGTTTATCGAGCTCGGCTTAACGGGGAAGGCAGAGGAGGAAAAGTCGGCTGCACTTATCTGGAGAGCTGCTGCTCCCCAGGCAGGGGAAGCTCAGCGAACAAAACCCAGCCGAACACAAACCACGAGCAGGATCCTCCCCACACCGCCCAGCTCCGCCCGCATGGAGCCTCGGCATCTGTGGGGAGGATGCACAGCCCCAAATGTGAGCTGTGACAGCGCCGTGCGGCCACTCGAGGGGTCCCCAGCCCCGAGCACCCCCAGGACTCACGTGTAGAGCGGCTGTAGCTGCAGGTGCGACGTCTTCTGTGGTGCCTGGTACCCGTAGGAGTCAAAGCCGCCGATGAAATCAACTGCGGAGAGCCGGGAGAGCAGAGGGGTGAGCTGGGAAGGGCAGCAGGGACATCCCGGGGCAGCCGTGGGACAGGGAACATCCCGGGCTGCAGCTGCATCCCAGCAAAATGCAACTTCCCAGTGTGTAATCGGGAAATCCTCAGAGCCCCTGGCAGGGCCTGAAGGGGCTCCAGGAGAGCTGGAGAGGGACTGGGGACAAGGCATGGAGGGACAGCACACAGGGAATGGCTTCCAGTGCCAGAGGGCAGGGCTGGATGGGATCTGGGGAAGGAATTGTTCCCTGGCAGGGTGGGCAGGGGCTGCCATGGAATTGCCAGAGCAGCTGTGGCTGCCCCTGCATCCCTGGCAGTGCCCAAGGCCAGGCTGGACATTGGGGCTGGGAGCACCTGGGACAGTGGGAGGTGTCCCTGCCATGGCAGGGGTGGCACTGGATTATCTTCAAAGCCAACCAAACCACCTGAGATTCCCACTGGGTGGGATTTAAAGTCCCTTCCACCCAAACCATTCCATGATTCTGTGATCCTGAGTCACCACAGTATCCCAGGAATTCCAGTGCCGCACTCCCGGTGGTGGCAGCATCCCAAGGGAATAAATAAGAACCACGAACTGGATCAGATTGGAAGCGACCACTGGTGGTCACCCAGTCCAACCCCCCGCTCCAGCAGGGTTCCCAGGGCACGTGGAATTTTATCCAGGCAGCTTTCGGATCCCTCCGGGGAAGGAAACTCCCCAGGCTCTCTGAGCAGCCTGAAATGGAGCACGGGGAGGCACAGCAGCATCCGCAGCCAGGGCTTCATCCCAGCTAACAGCAGCGGGAATGCGGCAGCACCCCGGGAAAGCACGGGTGAGAAACCGGGGGAAGGAGCCGGAGCTCCCCAGCACAGCCCCGGAGCTGCCGCCGGACACACGGGGCGGAATTCCCCTGTCCGCGGAGTGGGCATTTAGGGAGAATTATGGGGGAATTAATGCTCGTTTGAGGCTGTCACCTCGGGGCATTGCAGGCACGATGGATCAGCTTTTTCTGCTGAGATTTCCAGCCTGGGGGCTCCTCCCGCTCCATTCCCGGGGGGATCCCGGTGTCAGAGCACGGCCCCTCATCCCGACCCATGCTGAGCAGCTCTGGGTGCCTGGGGGTACCCTGGGGGTACCCAACTTCACCCACATCATCCCGTGTTTCCCCAGACCTTGGCACAGCCAGCACAGGGATGGGCTCCAGGTGAGGCCAAGATGGGAAATCCAACCTTTCCAGGATCCCCAGCACCACCCAACTCCTCAAACAGAATCCCACACTGGGGCGGGTTATCCATGCGTGTCCAAGAGCCGTGAGCTCCAGGGGAGAGCCCCCCTCTCCCAGAATATTTCCCTTCTCAACTTAATATTCCGCCAGCTCTCGATTTTGACGCCATCCATCCATTTCCAAATCTAATAAGTAATTCCATTAAAAAGATGCATTTGCATCCCGGGCTGAGGCAGCATTAATATTAAAAGTGTGTTGGGTGCGGGGGTTTGTGGGAGTGCAAACACGGAGCCACCGGCGCTGGATAAACCCTTTTGGAAAGGAGCTGTTCCCTCAGGCAGCGGCCAATTCCACACGGAGATGTTTGTTTCCATGGGAAAGGAGGGAAAACACGGGGATGCTGCAGCCCCAGGCTGGGCTGGGACCACCTGTGGGTCCGTGGCACCGGTGGGATGATGATCCCAGTGCTGATCTCGGTACTGATTCCGGGGATCTGGGTGGCTGTGGCACAGTCCTGCTGGTGGGAATTAATTCATGGCAGAGGAGCTTTTACTGCTCTTGGACAGCCACAGCCTCGACCACCTGGCTGGGGCCGGGGCACTTCCCCAGGGATGTTTGCAGGGATCGGGGTTGGATCAGAAGGAGCAATACAGGTTGGATAAAAGTTCGACTTCACTTTGCTAAAATGTTCTTTTTACCCCTGGTTTGGGGTGAAATCCTGGCCGTGGGGAGGCTGTGGGGACAGAGCCAAGGGGCACAGTGTCCCCAAGCCCCTGTGGCTGTCGGGGAGGGAGGGAGGGGCTGCCCTATCACACTCCAGCACCTCTGCCTCCCCACGGATGAGAAAACGGGGCAAAAACACAACAAAAGGGAATTTTTCAGCAGCCTGGGACCCGGGAATTGCTTCCCCAGACCCCTCAGGGTGGCATCAGCCGAGCACACTGTGCCCCTGTCACCCCCAGCCAAGGCACTTACAGCTGTCCTCCTCCTCCAGGAACACTTTGCTGACGTAGCAGGCGTAGACGAAGCCGAAGAGCTGGGAAAAAACAGTGGGCAGGGAGAGGTTGGTTATGGGGTGATGGACAGCACAACCAGCACGGTGCCAGTGGGGGCACGGCTGGGGGTCTGGGAGCGACCTGGGGGCACTGGGAGTGACTTGGGAACGACCTGGGGGCACTGGGAGCAACCCAGAGCCCATCCCGGTGCAGTTTGGGGTGCAGCAGGGTTGGGTGGATTCAGATGCACAAGGGGGAACCCTAAAGGGGCTGGGGCTGGCACCCCACAGAGGGTGCTGAGCCCCACACAGTGCTGGGGATCCTTTGGGGACCCTGATTCCCCTTAAAAGTTCTATTTTAGGGAGCTCTGCCTTCAAGTGTGTCCCATTCCCACCTCCCCACAGGGGCTGACAGTCACGGCCAAGGGGGGCACTCCCTCCCAGCGGGCAGCACATTCCAGTGAGTGATTCCTCCATCCCTGCAGCATCCAGACCTGACAAGTTTTGGGGTGGGCAGCACCCCTGGGTGCTGGCAGGGCTCTGTCTGCTCCTCTCTGGGGGACAGAAATGTGTGATGGGGGCACCTCCAGCTGGACCACGGCGCCTCTGCTCTGCCCGGTGCCATCACCCCGCCTGTCCCGTTCCCGATTTGGGATGGAGGGGGAGGAGAGGCTCCCTTACCGCCAGGAAGATCTGCGTGGCGCTGCTCACCACCTCGATGTACTGGTAGTCGAGCAGGCAGCCGCTGACCGTGATGACGTGGTGGTCCTCGGGGGCCAGGTTGGAGTTCAGCACTGGTGTCACCAGGCAGCCCGGGCCGTTCTCCATCCACCACGAGCGGTGCAGTGAGGTATTGAAGGTCATGATGAAGTCTCGGTCCTGCAGGAGGAGGAGGCACAGGTGGTGGATCTGAGGCTCTTTGCAGCAGGGTTGGATAGAAAATGGGTTTTCCCAAGGCAAGGATGCTCCGTGAGATCAGAGCAGGGCATTTCCCTGACCCCGGCCAGCAGCCCCGGGATTTGGGGCTTCCTCCCATGCTGGTGCCGTGGCCATCTGGTCAAGCAGCATGCAGGTGACGGCCAGGTGACAGGATGGGTGTCACAGAGTGACAGGGAGCAGCTCTTTATGATGGAGCCTCCTGTCATGCCAGGGATGGGACCATGGGAGCCCCCATCTGTGGGTTCCAGGGGTGCAGGGCAGTCCCTGCGGCTTCCCCTGGGGTTTTGGGGTGTCACGCCCTCATCCCATCCCCAGGGAGCCTTGCAGGGTCCCCCTGATGCATGTCCCCTCCTTGTCAGCCCCTCACAAGCTTTGGGGCTCTGCCTGTGTCCTCTCCAGCAGCTCTGGGGTGGCCTTGGGCAGGCAGCAGCCCCCTGAGAAGGGGGGAAACCCTCAGCCCCTGTCTGTCCCTTCCCACCCCACTGAGAGTCCCCCTGGTACCCCTGGGGAGCCCCCATCCCATGGGGAGCCCTCCCAGCCCCTCAGCACCGGCTGTGCTGGGGCTGAGCATCCTCCGCAGGAAATCACCAATCTGGGATTAAAAGATTTTTGCTGCTGGAGGCGGCAGAAACCCCGAAAAGGAGCGAGTGGGTTTGGGTTTGTGGAGCTGGAGGACGTGGCTGAGGTGCAGGGAAGAGGACGAGGGGGAGCTGCTGTTCCTGTGCCATCGCAGCGTGACGGAGACCGGGGATTTCCACCAAAAACCCCAAAAGCGGTGGGAGGGAATCCTCCCCCTCTCCCCATCCTGCTGCGCGCACCCAGAGCTTCCGGAGAGCCTCAAATGACCTGGAGCTACTCAGGAAGGTGTTCCCAGCCATGGCACACCCCCAGGAGGATTTTCCCTGCTCGGGGCAGCACGGAGAGTGGAGCTGGCTGCCCCCAACTCTCCGCGATGTCCCGGCAGCCTCAGAGCCGGGGAGGGACGCACAGCTCAGCACAGGGACCCCGACCCTGCGCTGAGAATGCTCAAAGCAGCCGGTGCTGCCCCATCCCTCCGGGAAGTTTTGCTCTTTTTCGTGTAAAAGCTGTCATTTAACAGCCCAGGGTGTGGTGAAGGCACAGCCCCACTCACATCGACCCCATCGCTACAGGGTGACTTCCCAAAGCCGGGAATGCGGTCCAGCCACGGCTGGGAGCCCCAGGAGCCCCGGAGAAATTGGGAATACACAGCTCCTCCCACCCACTGCCCTCCCCATCCCTGCCAAAGACTCTGCCCCAAACTTTCCCGCCGTTGCTCATCCCTGTTCCCGCTGCTCCGCCTCTCCTTTATCCCCTCAGTGGAGACACAGGAAATAAAAGTTTGCGTTTGGAAACGGCCGCGCACTGCCAGCCTGGCCTGGACTTCCAGTCTGTGCATCCCATCCCATCCCATCCCATCCCATCCCATCCGCACCCCCGGCATCCGGGCGGACGCTTTGCTGCGGGGCTGGGGGCACCCACGGGCTCTGAGGGGGCACTTTTGGGGGAGGAGGGGGAGGAGGAGCGCCAGGGCGGGACAGCAGGAAGGACGGAAGGATGGAGGGAAGGAGGATGCAGGGAGGAAGAGGAGGAAGGTGGGAGCGTTACCTGTGACAAGCGCCCGACCTCCAGGTAGAAGCAGATGATGAAGGCGTTCCAGCCGACCCACAGCACCAACCACACGGCGTACTGCGAGAGGAGACACGTCAGGGCACGGACAGCCCGCTCCTGCCCCGCCCCGCCCGCTGCAGCCACGGCGGGCCGGGTTTGGATCGTGGAATCATAAAATCACAGCAGGGATCGGACCCCGATTAAAGGACCCCGTGCCACCCCTGCCGTGGGCAGGGACACCTCCCTCTGTCCCGCTCCAAGCGCTGTCCAGCCTGGCCTTGGACACTTCCAGGGGTGGAGCAGTCACGGCTGCTCTGCTCCCAGCTTGGACAGAGGACACGGGAGGGACCTGGGGCTGAGACACCCCCGGGTGAGGCTGCTGCACCCCCAGGGCGGTACCTACCATCATGAGGTATCTGGATCTGTACTGGATCGTCCCAAAAATGCCCAAAATCACGGCCATGATGTGTAAGAAGTTCGCCAGGATGGGGGCCCACTGGTATCCCAGGAAATCAAAGATCTGCCTCTCCAGCGCCGCGACCTGGAACAGAGCGGGGAGGGGACCTGGATCAGGGCCGGGGACCTGGATCAGGGCCGGGGAGGGGACCTGGATCAGGGCTCGGGAAGGGACCTGGATCAGGACCGGCCCCGCGGCGGCTCCCGCGGTGCTGAAAGCGAGGAGTGGCCAGGAATTGCTGGGAATTCCATGGATAATGGGTTGCAGCAGGCTGCAATGTCCCTGCTCTGCATTGGCCAGCAGGACAGCGGTTATTTGGGATATTTGCATCTAAAAGGGGAATGCAAGGAGATGCAACCCCACACCACCCTCTGTGCCTCAGTTTCCCCATCACTCAGAGCTCGGGTGCTGCTGAAAACCCATCCTGGAGGAAGATTTATGACGGGAAAAGCCTCCAGCTCCCGCCTTTGATTTCCTGCCCATCCTGGCCGGCCCCGTGGATCCATCGGGCTCTCATCGCTGTTATCATTTGTGACCCACGAAACGAGGCCGTGCTGCCGGGGATGGATCCCCCAGGGCCGGCAGCTGAGGGGACCCGCCCTGATCCCAGCTCTGATTTATGGCTCCCTTCGCTGCCGGCTCCGCCTCCATTACTCTTAATTACAGAATTAGCTCCGAGGAAGAGGAGAGCGAAGGCGAGAGTTCAGGAACGTTCAGTGATGGGGATTTTGGATGAGGCTATGGTTTCTTAGAGAACTTTTAAGGAAGTTTTAGGGAATTTGAGGGTGCTGGCACACAGATACAGGGACAGCTCGACAGCAGCCTGGAAACCCGAAATTTCTTTCCATTTGTCTTATTCATCCCTGTCCTGTCACTCTTTGAAGTGCCCCAGATTCACCCTGAGAGCCCCAGGGCCTCCAGCCCTCCCCATAGCACCTTTTCCTGCCTGAAAAGGGGGGAATTTATCCTGCAAACCAGAGGAAAAAAAGGGCTTTGCATCCCCCCTCCATTCACCAGCAGCTCCCAAAGGGATCTGGAATTAGAGGAGAACCCATGGGAGTCCCAGGCAGCATCCCAGCCTGAGTTAGTCAGTCCTAATTACAGGGGGGAATTAATGAGGTGGGGAAGGTCCTGCCCGCGTTTTTCCCGAGGATGTGCATCCATCAGCTGTGCCCTCAGTTTCCCCATCCATGAAACTCCAAATACTCATTGAATTTCCTTTGTGAGGGCTCTAATTCACACCCAGCTCCACCCTAGGACAGTGATATCCCATCCCCTACCTTATCCCTGGGATAGGATCTGCTGGATCAGTGTCAGTAGGGCCCTGATTTTAATTAAAGGTGATGCAAATCCACGGAGCAGCAGCCCCTGGACCTGTGGGGCCAGGACAAGACTGTTTGCACTGAGACTTAATTCACTTCCCTGCTATTTAAACTCTCTGAGGAAACAGCCTCTGGAAATACTCACAGCCGGGCTGTAAATCTCCTAAATTGAGGAATGTAAATAATAAATGATACAGGGAGCACGGTGCTCGGGGTTTTATGGCCACCCATCCATCTGGGGGCTGTCGGCAGAGCTCAGCAGGAGCTGCATGGGAGCTTTGGGTACCAGGGATGCTCCACGCTGAGGGATGGGGCTGGGAAGAGCCTCTGAGGGTTAGGAAGGGATCACACCCGTGTGGCTCCTTAATTGCAGCTGGGATGGCCTGAAAGAGGAGGAGCTGAACCAAACCCTTCTCCATCCCAAAGAGGCAAAATTAGGGATAAACCCCCCGGTTTCCCCAAGGATAAGCAGGGATTGCCAATTGCACCACAAAGCTCTGCTGGAGCCAGCCCAGCAGCTCCAACCCTGGGTGTGTTATTCCAGCTTTTCCCTCCGTGGGAAGAGCAGATCTTGGTTTTTCCATCCTCGTGGGATGGAGCTGAAGGTTAAGAGGCAGAGACAGCACAAAAGCAGCGTGGCTGCAGCTCCTTGCCAAGGGCATCCCAAGGACATTCCCGCGTGTTTCACAAGTGGGGAAACTGAGGCACGACCTCCAGTGGGACAGTCCAGGTTTGGTGACCCTGCACAGAGAATTGCGGGGCTGAGCGAGCACCCTGAGCTCAGGGCTGGTCTGTCCCCAATCCTTTGGGGATAAAATGTCCCTGGGAGGGACCTTCAGCACCCCCAGCCCTTCAGTGACAGCAGCCCTGGCTCCGGGGCTCAGCATCACCATCACCCCGAGCACGGCTCCCCAAGAAACTTCCCAGCATCCAACACCCCCAAAATTGTTCCGTGGGGCTCAGAGCATCCTCCCCAGGCTGCCCTGCTCCTGGAATGGGAATTCCCGCTGCTCCCAGTCCCGCTCACACGCCGCTCTCCCCTCCCAGCTCCGGAGCCAGGATGCAAACGCCATCCCACTGCTAATGAAGATAAACCTGCGGCTGATCAATGCAGCGAGTTTTAGGGCTCCCTCTTAATTAAACACTCACGAGTTCATCGATCGGCCCCAAAAGTTCTCTTTGCAGCAAATCACAGCAATTAGCTGGGGGCGGAGCCGGATCCCGCTCATTCCAGAGATTTTCTTTTCACCGGGAAATCGAAGCAGGGGAGACCGAACTCCCTCAGTGGGTGAGGGGAGGACAGTGCCAGGAGGGGACACGCGTGGGGACACGAGCTGAGGGGCTCAGCTGGGGCTCGGGGAGATGGCACCAGGGAGGCAGAGCTGGAAGAAAATGGGGTTTTTCCAGCATGCTGGCACCAAATTTAAGAGGGAAAGAGCTCCTCTGTCCCTGAATCACCCTTTGGTTTTCCCTCATCACCTTCAGATCCATCCCATCACTCAAAGTTTTCTCAGTCTTTATTCCCCAGGAGGAGGATGGGAGAGCTGGATCTGGCTGTGGCTGTGCCGGGGGGATTGCACGGACATCGGGGAGCACCGTCCCCACCACAGCCGAGAAACTGAGCTCGGAAATCCGACTGCAACCAAGGCGGGGAGCGCTGGATGAACATCCCCCACCCAGCACCCT
The DNA here is from genome assembly GCF_052056855.1 of Sturnus vulgaris. Lineage (NCBI taxonomy): Eukaryota > Metazoa > Chordata > Aves > Passeriformes > Sturnidae > Sturnus > Sturnus vulgaris. The sequence continues at coordinate 1,780,511 of NC_142266.1, forward strand.
CAGAAACCGGGAACCTTCCTGGCCAGCAACTCCCACTCCTCCTGGAACCAGAGAACCCCAGAACGCTTTGGGTTGGAGGGACGTTAAATCCCATCCCGTTCCATGGCAGGGACACCTCCCACTGTCCCAGGTGCTCCCAGCCCCAATGTCCAGCCTGGCCTTGGGCACTGCCAGGGATCCAGGGGCAGCCACAGCTGCTCTGGCAATTCCATGGCAGCCCCTGCCCACCCTGCCAGGGAACAATTCCTTCCCCAGATCCCATCCAGCCCTGCCCTCTGGGCACTGGAAGCCATTCCCTGTGTGCTGTCCCTCCATGCCTTGTCCCCAGTCCCTCTCCAGCTCTCCTGGAGCCCCTTCAGGCCCTGCCAGGGGCTCTGAGCTCTCCTTGGATACTTCTCTCTTTTCCCGGAGCAGTCAGGACCCTGGAGCTGGCGCTGGGCAGGATCCTGGGACGGGCAGGATGCTGTTCCTGGCTGCTCTTCACCCCCTCAGCAGCATCTGCACCTCGGGCTGAACTCTGAGCTCCCCCCGCGCCCTCCCCTCCCCTCCGGGCAGGGCTCCTGACCCCCCCATGGCTCATTATCCTGCAGGCGGGTGATTTCCTCCCGCACACCATATGCCCGAGGCTCGCCGGGGATTTAACTTTTCATTTCGCTGCGTTTTGCAGAGATTTGGCCTCTTTGATTCCTCCCGTGCCGCGGCCGGAGATGCTGCGAGAGCATCGCTCGCCTCGTCCCTGAGCCTCCGCTATCTCTATCCAAAAAATATCAGAGAATCCCCCCAGGGCAGTGTCTGGCAGCACAGCAGGATGCCCGATCCATAAGGAATGTTCTCCACAGCCCCGGGGCTGCTGGAGCATCCCTGGAGCTCCGGGCGCAGCCCCAGGCACAGCCGTGCCCGGCTCCCACCCCAAAGCTGCTCCAGGACCCCACATATCCCCACCCCGACCCCCTGCAGGCTCACCCCCCTCCCCCAGACCCTCTTTCTGAGGCAGTTTAAGGCATTTTTGGCTCTGCCAACGCCCTCCTTTGCTCATGAGGAGCCGCAGGAACCGAGGGAAGCGGCTCCAGCCCCGGGAAGGGGAATCGGCCGCGATTTAAATGAGAGCAGAGCACGGTTGGTTATTAAGGAGGTGCAAACACCGCTGTGAACCCAGGGACTCATTTAATGACTTGGAAACAAGTTCCTGACCTACTTCCATCTGCAAAAACCTTCATAAAATCACAGACGGAAAGAAATTAAAGGCGCCGGGGTCTCAATCCCTCTCCAGCACAGGATGGGGATGAGCGGGATGCGGCCCCAACTGGGAAGAGGCCCCGATGCAGGAACAGAACCACGGCAGGAGCAAAAAATTGGGGTGAAAGAGGCACAAATCGGGTCCTTCCCCAGCTGGGACAATCCCTTGTGGATGCCGCAGGTTTTGGGGGCTCCCGGTGGCTGCGCAGCCCCTTTGATCTGGAGCAGCCCAGGTCCCCGGGATCGGGATGTGGCACTGGGGACACTTGGGGTGAGCAGAGTCCCTCGGCACGGCCCCCAGCACCCCCGCCCATCCCAAGGCTTTCCCTCCTCTCTCCCATTTGATCCCCCACCCTTTTCCCAGTTATTTATTTCATTTCCCGCATCGGGCGGCGTTGCCATGGGAACGCAGCCCCGGCTGGATGCGCCTGGCTGGACGCTGCAGCCCGGGATCCCGATGGAATCTGCTCCGTGGGATGCACCCCTGGGGGCGTCCCCACCCCTGGGACCCCCCGAGACCCCAGGGTGCCACCCCTTGGGTGCCCTCTGAGCCCTGCTGCCACATCCACCCTCCTGGCTCCATCCATCCCTGAGGGTTCCATCAGGGAGGGCTGGGAAATGCAGGCTTGGGATGGCTAATGGCAATAAATTATTATTATTGTTATTATTGTTACTATTGTTATTATTATTATTATTATTATTATTATTATTATTATTATTATTAGTGGTGGTGGTATTGGTATTTTCCCCTAAATGCAGAGGATCAAACCCGGCCCCTCCTGTTCCGGCTCCATCACAGGAAAGGGAAACTGAGGCACGGCATAGAGACCCCCCCCCCTTCCCCCCAAACCTTCACGGAGCTCTGAGACGCTGGGAACGCTGAAATCCAGGGAATTTCGTGTTCCCACATGGAGAGGGGATGCTCCACGATCACCTCTCGATGATTCTCACCTCAGGAGGAAGCTCCTCCTCATTTACACCCCTAAAACAAAGCCCTGAGCCCCATCAACTCCCAAACTCTGGGGTTTGGGTGCATTTGGCTCCAGAATCCCCAGAAAGAACCCTGGGAATTTTTTTTTTTTCCCCTGAAAACACCACGAATTTCCGATTTCCCCAGGAGCAGGCTGCTTTAACTGATTTACCTCTGATGAAATATCTCCTTAACAATGGCACAATACCGCATTTATATTTTACTGAGCTTTAACACAACACCCAGCTCTCGTTGGCAGCATCCCACAAACGCTGCCGTGAGATCCCTTTCCCCCTCCTGCCACCCAAATAGGAAACTTTTCCACGCCGAGGGAAAGCCGAGGCGATGGAAGCAGCTCAATTCCCTGCCCGCCCATCACAGCGCTGGATATTCCCGCGAGGAACTGCTCCATTCCCTCGGGAACTGCTCCATCCCCTCAGGAACTGCTCCATCCCCCCGAGAACTGCTCCATCCCCCCGGGAACTGCTCCATCCCCCGGGAACTGCTCCATCCCCCCGAGAACTGCTCCATCCCCCCGGGAACTGCTCCATCCCCCCGAGAACTGCTCCATCCCCCCGAGAACTGCTCCATCCCCCCGGGAACTGCTCCATCCCCCCGGGAACTGCTCCATCCCCCCGGGAAGTGCTGCAGTTCCCTCAGGAGGGATCCAGGATGATCCCGTTGATCCCGGGCTGGTGCTCAGCACCAAAGTGACCCTCAGTGTCATCTTGTAGTGACCTTGGAACGCCTAGGGTGCCCTGGAGGGGGGACACGGGGTGGTGGCACTTTTGGGAGGGGGTGCCAGGGTGTCAGGAGTGTCCCCGGAGAGGGGAATGTGCCCGGAAACAGCCCAGAGGGGAAACTGAGGCAGGGGGCTGTGACCACAGCGAGACCCAGCCTTCCAGTGAGGCTGAGATGGGGATCCTGCCCTGCTGTGCCTCAGTTTCCCTGGAAATCGCCCTGATTTCTGCTCAGCACTGCACCAGGAGCATCCACCCTCCTGGCCCCAGGGAGCAGCTCCAGCGGAGCACGGCCTCAGGGAAACTGAGGCACGGCAGGGCTCAGGGAAGCCCCAGCCCTGGAGAAAGGCCTGAGAACACCGAGCTGGGAGCTGCTCCAAACCATGGGAGCAGGGCTGGGACCTCTGGGGTGGCCAGAGAGCCTGCTGTCCTCTCAGAGCCACCAACCCCATCCCTTTATCCCATCCCTTTATCCCATCCCATTCCATTAACCCATCCCATCATCCCATCCCATCCCATCCCATCCCATCCCATCCCAATCTCTGTCCCACTCCAACACAGATCCCTGAGCCCCAGCTCAGCCTTGGAGGAATTTGTGATCCCCAGGGACATCGGGCCCCAAACCAACAGCCCAGTAAAGAAAATCGGGATTGATCCAGGACCTCCATCAGGAATCCCATTGGAGACTCCCAGCAGGAGCCACTGAGAGGTGCAGCGTTAATGAAAATGAAGGAAAAATCCCCCAAAACCCCACAAACAAAGGGGAAATCACTCAGGGCTGAAACCTGGGGGGTCTTGGGCTTTAATCTGTGGGTTCGGGAAGGAAATGTAGGGAAATGTGGGATTAAACCTGGCAGATCTTGGGGCTAGGTCTGAGGAAACTTGGCTTAAATATGGGAGGTTTTTGGCTTAAATTTGAGGAATCATCGGCTGAGATCTGGGGGAGCTGGGGCTTTATTTTGGGATCTAAGATTTAGATCTTAAAGCTTGTGCTTTAATCTGGGTTTAGGGTTTGGATTTGGGGATCTTGGTCTTAGATCTGGTGGATTTGGGGTCTGACTTTGGGGAAATTTTGTGCTTAAATTTGGGACATCTTGGGTTTAAATTTGGGAGATTTTGTCCTTAAATTTGGGAGATCCTGGGCTCAAATTTGTGGGATTTGAGGTTTAAATATGGGGAATCTTGGGTTTAGATTTGGGACTCTTGGGTTTAACTGGACGCTGCCCAGACAGAGTGAATAAAATAGGAAGCCAGGAGCGATGTGGGGAGCCTGACTCCCAAAATCACAAATTCTGGGAACGAGACACAGACAAAGGCTGGGGCTGGACATGGGAGGGGAACGGGCAGGGAAGAGCAAAGGAATGGGACAATCTGCTCCAAAAAATTTGCCAAACCCGCCAGGATGGGACAGGATGATGCCGGAGGAGATGCCCCCACCAGCCCGCGGGGACAGGGATTAAGCCGCAGGCAATTTCCATGCTAATTCTCCCGGCTCCGTTCTTTATCCCGACATCTGGGAGAAGCCAGAGGTATTCTTCCCCAAACCGCAACCGGTGCCTCAAAGACGCCGTTAATATAATCCGATAGAGGAGAGGAAAAATGAATATATTATATGTATATATATACCAAAAAAATCCAATTTACTGATTTATTTAGCGCCACTTTCCGTAATCAGTTCTCCCAGGGAAGAAACCCTGATTAAAGCCAAGCGCATCGCTATGGAAACCGGCGTTCCCTCCTCCCACGGCCCGCGGGCTGGGAAGGAGAAGCTCGGGTGAGGAAATCTGCCTGGTAACAGCCCCCTTAATGAGCCGGGGAGCAAAAATAATCCCCGCCAGCGCTGCCGCCGCGAAAGGAGCAGCCGGCGGCAGCCGGTGGGGAGGCGAAACGGCTCCCAAAATATTGATTTTTCCTGGGATTGTTTTGGAGGAGGAGGAGGAGGAGGAGGGGGCGCTCCCACGTCCTGCAGGGATGAAGCGGACATCTGGAGGTGGTTCCCGTGTGCGCCCACCCGGCCCGGAGCGTGGGGGGGTTTCTTTCAGCATTTATCCCATTTTTTAGCTTTAAAAGCCGGGATGAAACCACGCAGCTCTGAGGGATTCGCTGCCCGGCGAGGAGGGAGCTGCCGGCACAAATGGGATTGATGGGATGACCCCGGTGGATTTCCCTCTCCTGGGGTAATTCCACAACCCACGGGTGAGGGGCACCACCCCCCACTGCCCACTCCCATCCTGGGCTTAAATCTTGGCGGGGGTTGGGGCTGGAATTTGGGGATCTTGGTCTTGGATCTGGCGGATTTTTGTGCTTAAATTTGGGAGAGTTTGGGCTTAAATACGGGAAAACTTTGGTTTAAATTTGGGGGATTTTATTTTAAATATGGGAGATCTTGGGCTTAAATATGGGAGCAACACCCCATGGGAGAGAATTTCTTGCAGAATTGGAGATTTATTCTTATTTCTCCATTGAATAATGGAACCTGGAGCGTTTGGGGGTCTCCTCCTGGCTGGATGAGCACCCTGTAAGGAGAAGGTGCTGGATGCATCCAAGGCAGGGATCGAAATTCCCATGGGCTGAAAGAGGATGATGGGGGGTGGGAGTGGTGAGTGCAGGGAAGGGGCTGGGATGTTTCCTGAGCTTTTTGGGGTGCAAAAATCTGCCAGGATATCTCAGCATCCACTGAGGAATTCGATAACAATCCCATCTACGTTCTCCCTAAAATCCCCCATCCCTGTCACAGCTTCCAGGGCTGGGAGTGGGACCCCTCTGCTCTGGCAATGGGACTGATCTGGGCAGGATCCCACAGGACCAGAACATCCAACCATTCCCACCCATGCACATCCCGGGGCTTTCTGAACTGCAGGAACTGGAGAGGCACCCAAAGGGATTCAGTGTCCTGAGGAAACTGGAATATTTGGAGTAACTCCTTCAGCAAAGGAGCCAGTGCTGCTGATCCCAATGATTCCTCTGCTGTGGATCCCAATGATCCCTTCACTTCAGATCCTGATGATTCCTCTGCTGTGGATCCCAATGATCCCTTCACTTCAGATCCCAATGATTCCTCTGCTGTGGATCCCAATGATCCCTTCACTTCAGATCCCAATGATTCCTCTGCTGTGGATCCCAATGATCCCTTCACTTCAGATCCTGATGATTCCTCTGCTGTGGATCCCAATGATCCCTTCACTTCAGATCCTGATGATCCCTCTGCTGTGGATCCTACTGACACCTTTGCTGTTGATCCCAACAATCCCTTCATTGTTGATCCCAATTATCCCTTTGCTGTAGATCCAAATGATCCCTTCACTGTGGATCCCAATGATCCCTTCACTATAGATCCCAATGATCCCTCTGCTGTGGATGCCAAGGTCCCCTCTGCTGTAGATCCCACAATCCCTTCACTGTGGATCCCAAGGACCTCCCTGCTGTAGATCCAAATGATCCCTTCACTATGCATCCCAATTATCCCTTTGCTGTAGATCCCAATGATCCCTTCATTGTGGATCCCAATTATCCCTTTGTTGTAGATCCCAATGATCCCTGCACTGTGGATCCTCCTGCTGTGGATCCCACGATCCCTTTCCCGTTTATCCCGGGCAGGATGTGCCAGTTCCTGCCGTGGCCGCTGGCTCCTCATCCCCCGCAGCCCTCGGCAGCTGCCGCGCTCGGGAGCTCATTCGAGACTCCTTAAACAGCCGTAAAAATTGCATTTATTAATTGCTTCACCCCCTCTCATCCCCTCCGCCTGCGGGAGGGGTTTTTGGGATGGGTTTTTCCAGCCCCTTTGTCGGGTGGGGGTCGTGGATCCATCCAGGGCCCTCCCACTCTGCCCCAACACATCCGTGAATGACACGGTGTGACACAGGGATATCGTGACAGGTGACATCCCGACCCCTGCAGGGATGTGAGCCAAACCCCCGGCATCAGGGCCAGCCCCACAATGTGGAAACCGGGATTTCCCCCCCAGAATTGGTTTTCCTGCTGGAACCACACGGGATGGCTGTGCCAGCGGGGTGAGGGTGCTGCCCCAGCCCACCCTCCCTTATGGGCACACCCACGGGAGGGATGAGGTTTTCCATAGGGAAATATTGGGGGAAAACCCAGGGCTGGGGACAGGGTGGGGACAGTCCCCGTGTGGGACCCTGGTGCCGAGGACAGGATGCTCCCACCGCTCCTCGGGGTCCCCCCGTGGGGTCCCCAGCCGTGGGAAATGGGGCTCTGGAGCTCCTCCCTGCCCTGCAGGGTGGGGGACACCAACCCCACCCCTGACCCCGCTAACGAGGGCGCCGTTCATTGCCCAGACCTCGCCCCATGTATAATTCAAGGCCCTTTGTTAGGGCCGGGTTTGCTTTGTCTGGGAAGTGCCACCCACCCGAGGGACCCCGATGCCACACAGCTCCTTCCAGCGGGGAGGGGGTTGGAATGAAAATAATTAGGGCCTGGGGCTGCTGCGAGGTGGGGGATGGGGTCGTTAGCGGGGTTGGGGCCATTAATGGGGTCAGCATCCCCCTCCTGGAGGAGAGGATGGGGCAGGGGGACATGGGGAGAGCCCGGAGCACCATTTCCCATGGAAGGAGCCACGGGGGGACCCCAAAAGGTGGTGGGAGCATCAGTCCAGTGTCCAGGCCGTGGGTGCTGCTGGGCTGGGACTTGCCCCCACATTTTGAGGTGGAAATCCTCATTCTTGCTGGAGGTGCACCCAAAAGAGGAGAAGGTTTGGGGCCTGAGGGTGCCAAAGTGGGGGGCAGCACCCAAGTCCTGGATGGATGATGGAGAGTACCTGTACCAATGAGGCATAAACCAGCCCCAAATGGGTGAGGCTGTCCCTAAATACAGCTCCTGACACCCACCAGAGCCCCAGGTAGACACCCCAAAGTCACCCCAAATTCCCCAGACATCCTCAGCTGCCGGTGGTGCTGGACCAAGATTAGATCCAGGATCAGACCCAGGCCGGGCTCAGGGGGCACCAGCCTGAAATCCGGGTTGGATGCAGCCCTAGGAGGGCTGGGAATGGGACAGGGATGTCCTCACCCCCTGACGGACTGGGGGACCTGCACCTCTCCACAGGCCACCACCACACAGCTGCTGAACTTGAGAGGGAAAAAGATTTAAAAAATAAAAATAAAACTTTTAATAACCTGCTGGTGTTTCTCGGTCACAGCAGCACCAGGCTGTGCTGCTAAATGGAATCCCTGGGGGAGCCACCAAATCCGAGACACGAGGCAAATTCCCAGGAGGGAACAAAACAGGGAATAAAACACTGATCCTGAAACTCCCATCACTCCAGACTCTGCCTGTGTCCCCCCCGGGGGGACATCCTGGGTGACCCCCAGGAGCACAGGGTGAGCACAGAGCTGGGAGCTGGAGGGGACTGAGGCACAGCCAGGGTGGGCACAGGGACCCCCAGCCCTGGGGACTCCCTGGTGCCAACCCCACAGCATCGTCCCCAGGATGTCCCCAGGCTGTCCCCACCCAAGCCTGGCTGTGTCACCCACGGCCCCAGGGCTGCCCATCACCCACTCTATGGTCATGGGATGCCACTACCCATCCACAGGTGCCACCCTGCAGTGCCACCCCCCAGTGCCACCTCCAGCCCCGGGCACCCTCAGACCCCCCCCCAGCTGCTCTGTGACCCCCCAGCAGCCACCACGGGCACTCAGTGCCAGCCCTGTGCCACCCCGTGCCCGTCACAGGGCTCTGGCTGTGGCCCCACTCCCCGAGCCGAGGGCAAACGGTGCCAGGCGCTGCAGGAGGGGCCAGGGAAGGACGGAGCCGCTGAGGGTCCCGGCAGCTGCCGAGGGGAATTGCCAAGCACCGGTGACGGGCTGGGAGTGGCAGCAGAGGAGGGGACAGCAGGGGACAGGAGCTGAGGGGGTCCCACAGGCACAGATGGAGATGCCAGGTGTCCCCAGGGTGGGTGAGAGGGATGGGGCTGGTTCCTGAGCCAAAACAAGGCAGGGAAAAGCAGAGAAAACACAAATCTGAGCCTGCAAAGGGTTTGTGCAAAGCTGCTGAGCCCGGCCTGGCTGCAGCTTCCACGGGTGGGACCTGGGTCCTTTCCTGGGGCTGGGGGACACAAATCAAGGTGGGGGAACCCAGCTGGGCCCCGGAGCCACGGCTGCCACCACTGCTGAGATGCAGTGGGGTGGAGAGGAGGGGGAGAGGGCCCGGGAGGATGGGCCAAGGGCTCTCAGTGTGACACTTGCAGGCAGTGGCTGAGCACCACCATTAATCCGAGCCCTTCCTGCACGGAATTAGAGCACGAGCTGGGCTTCCCCGGGGCTCCCACGAGCTTCAGCAATCCACGAACCCTCCACTCCCACTGTGAGCATCCCCCGTGCTCACCCAGAGCACCCTTCACTCATCCCAAGTACCCTCTGCTCCTGCTCCGAGCACCCTCCATGTTCACCCCGAGCACCCTCCACTCTGACCCCAAGCACCCTCCACTCCCACCCCAACCATCTCAAGCACCCTCCACTCCCTGAGCACTCTCCATTACCACCCCAAGCACCTCAGGCACCCTCCATGAGCACCCTGAGCACCCCTGATTCCCACCTGAGCATCCTCCACCATGACCCAGCACCCTCCAGTCCAACACTCCCACCCCAGGCACCCTCAGCTCCCAGCCTGAGCTTCTTCCTCTCCCCTGGGACATTTCCCACTCGGGGTTTGTACCTGGGAGTCCCTGTGGGGTGGCCGAGTGTGGTTCCAGTGACATTCCCACAGCTCCCTGCAGCCCCAGTTACCAAACTGGGACAGTCACAGAGGCCACCCCTGGCCCTTTGGCTTCCCAAATGCCATCCACCAAAGGTTCCATATTTTCCTGCCCCAGCACAAGCCCAGGAGATGTAAATCCACCCTGCTCTGGCTCCTCTCCCTCCCTGTGCCACACTCCCCGTGTTCCCAGGACACACATCCATGGTGGGAAAGGGCCTCGCTATCGATCCGGCCATGGGAAGACACCAGAGTGCCCCAGAGTGCTAATTAGCCCTAATCAAGGTAATTAGCCTGAGAGCCGAGCAGCAGGGCAGCCCCGAGCGTGGCTGAGTCCCCTGTGTGTGACAGCACAGCTGTGACCCCTGCTCAGAGAGCCCGTGTGGGCAGTCAGGGTGGCCAGGGTGACAGGACACAGCCAGCGCTGATGGCTCTGCAGTGTCATTGTCACTGCCAGCCCCCGGGTACCCCAGGACACCCAGCACCGCCTCCCCCAGCACCCCCCAGGGCACAGGACCCCTCTGCCAGGATAGAGCCAGGAGGTGGCACAAGGGTGTCACTCCCTGTGACAAAGGGGGGAAATTCCCTTTGGGTCATTCCCAACCCGAGCCCAGCTCAGCTCAGGGATCCCACTGGATTCACACCCGGATACCCCAAACCCACCCCCTGCATCCTCCTGAATCCCTCCCTCCCTCCCTGCTCCTGCTTCCCAGCCCCTGGAGCTGCCGGGATGTGCTGAGCCCTGAGGGTGAGCAGGGAACCACCACCCCAAGGCAGGTCCCAGAGCACCTCCCATCCCAGCTGGAAACATCCCTATGATCTTCAGTGACCCCAAGGGGACACAATCCTGTCCCACTGCTCCCAAGCAGCACTTGGGTCATTTCCCTCCCCCCAAATCTCCTTCTGCCACAGATGAGACCCAAAGGAAGGGGAAATTTCCCCCCAAGCACATGGGAGCTGTTATTAATCTTATTAAAAACCTCTTGGGGTTTAATGTCCTGTCTAAACACAGCCTGAGCTGCTCTCTGCCCACTTTGCCTTCCCAGTTTTCCAGCCCGGTACGCCCGTATTTTGGAAATTCAAATAAATAACTGCTTTCAAATGGGGGCAAGGAAAAAATCAGTGCCGAGGGGGCCATTCTGAGCTGTTCCCAGCATCCCTCAGGATTTGGGAAGAATGTTTTCTCCCCACTCAACCCCCAGCGCTTTCCAGCCAAACTGTCCCCAGGGGACATCCCAGGGAATTCCAGGAGCACGGGGGATGGGGACACAGCCTGGAGCGCCGGGGTGAGGGCTGGGAGGGTTCCCAGCCGCCGGCCCTCGGCTCATCCAGGCGCCGCAGTGATGGGTTCACATCCCACAGCAGCAGCTGGAGGGGCTTGAAAACACCCAGGGCGTGAGGGATTTGTGGGTTTTCCACTCCCGCCCCTTTCCCTAAGGATTGGGATATCCCCGGGCGATGGCTGCAGCATCCCGAGGGTCCCCGGCCGGCGGGGGAGGCGCTGCCAGCGGGATCGCGTTCCAGCGGTGATGGGCAGTGGGACACGAAGCCTTTCCCAGCCCTGGGGATGGGCACGAGGCTGGGAGGGTGTCCTGGCACTCCCCCAGCATCCTCCCAAACTCCCGACCCACCCCCGTGCCAACGCTGTGGGGCCGGGGCTGGGAGCTCCGAGTCGGGTCCGTATCCCAGACAGGGATGTGGGTTTCCCTTTGGGAATTCAATTCCTCCACTGTGAATTTTGAACTGGTTGAGCCCCAAACCCTCCCTGCTCAATTATTCAGCCCCTCCAGGCCTTCCCTGGGGTTTCTCTCTGGAGGAACTGAGCACCAAGAGGGAAAAAGCGGTGGGAGCCATCAGTGCCTCGGGCAGGGAGAGCATTCCCCGGGCTCGGAGCTGTGAATAAATAACACCATGAGGAATTCACGAGATGCTCGTGGATCCTCCAGCAGCGAATTCCCTGGCCAAACCCAACCTTTTGCTGGAATAATAACCCAGGGTGCTCAGCATCCCTCGACTGCTGCCACTGTGACCTGTGTGGGGATGTCCCTGTTGTCCTCAGCTTCCAAACATTGCCCCAAGCCTGGGGCAGGCGCTGGCCAAAGGCAGCAGGGGAAGGCCAGCACACCCAGAGTTAATCACCTGCAGGGCTGAAAAAACACTTTTCTCCCCAAAACCCACTCACTTTGCCTCCTTTCTCCTGCATTAAGGGCTGTTGGTACGGGGAATCTCTTCCACCTCCCCATCTTCAAGGGGGGATGGTTTGAAATGAAGAAAGGAGGTTTAGATGGGATCTTGGGAAGGAATTGTTCCCTGGCAGGGTGGGCAGGGGCTGCCATGGAATTGCCAGAGCAGCTGTGGCTGCCCCTGGATCCCTGGCAGTGCCCAAGGCCAGGCTGGACATTGGGGCTGGGAGCACCTGGGACAGTGGGAGGTGTCCCTGGGGTGGCACTGGATGGGATTTAAGGCCCCTTCCCATCCAAACCATTCCAGGGTTCTGTGATCTTCCCTCAGAGCAGCCACAGACCCCGAGCCTCTCCAGAGGCTGTTTTGCCACATCTCCCATCTTCAGGTTCCTCCTCCCAGCCTCCTCCCGATGGCTTGGTGATGGATTTTGGGATGGGACACGGGCTGGCTGGGATGGGATGGGCTGGGATGCACTTCCGTGCCAGGCTCTGCTCACCACCATCCCCTCATCCCACCCCTTTTCTCCAGCGATGATTTTATTCCTTCTCTTCTTCCTGCCTAGTCCTGAAATGAGCATCATTGATTTTTTATAGCGCTAATTTTTTTTCCCTAACAGAATTCACCTGGGATTAAATCAAATTCCTTATCAGCATCCAGACATTGCTGGGGCAGCTCAGCCCCTTCCCAGCCAGACCTGTGAGCTCAAGAAGAAACAAGAGCCAGGTTTGGCTGGGCAAGGCTCATTTTCCCAGCTCTCCATGAGCCCACCTGCTTTAGGCTTTTCTGCTCACATCAACCTTTCCCTCCCGGGTTCTGACGGCTCTGCTGTCGGGCCAGGCTGGTTTCAGCCTCATCCTCTTTATTTTCTCTACAACCCAGCCCTCTGAGACATTTATTTTCCAGTCCCCCTCGCTCCCAGCTCTGTTTAGAACCGCCATGAATGATTTAGGGAGTTCTTCAGGCAGCCTCGTTAATCCTCTTGGGTGCACATTAGCTGGTCCTGCAAATTTAGACGTACGGCACTTTAATCGCGGTTTTAATTGCGAGCTGTGAGGCCTTGCCTTCCCAAACTCACGTCAATAAACCTTTCCAGCCCTGCCTGGAGTGTGGCTGTGCTGGAGGATGCTCACCTCACCCACACGGAGCTCTGGGCTGGCTGATGCCTCTCCACGGCCACCGAGACCCTCGGACCCTCCGGGGCGATCACCGGGGAGGTGACGGGGTGGGGTGGGGTTTTTCAGGCTTTTGGGTTTTTCATGCTTTTAAAACACATTCCCACCTTGGGGCCGGCTCTGGATCCTCATCCCTGGAGGATCCTCATCCCTCCATGGCGGCACTGTGACCCCACAGAACCGCAGGGATCAGCACACCCATCACGCCCGGCCCACGGGGAGGGGATGTGGGGCAGCGAGGGGGCTCAGGGAAGTGAGGGGCTCCCCTCGCCATCCCCGCGCTCCTGCCAGCCCCCCATTTCCATGGCAACCATGCAAATGGGAAAGCTTTCCATAATCATTAGGGAGCGGAGCGGAGCAGTACAAACAGTGGCGGCAGTAGATTACAAGCCCATTATGAACAGTCGCACCTTCTGAGCGCTGGTAATTACACCTAATTGTGCATTTAATTGTGTAATTGAAAACCTCCATCCCGGGCTCAGCCCGGGCTCCTTTCCCCCTTTCCGGGGCGGGGGGGATGCGGTCGGGGGCGGCCCCGCGGTCCCCGGGCCATCCCCGGAGCCGGGCGAGGACAAAAGATGCCGGCAGATGTCGGAGGAGGGTGGTTCCCACCGCTGCTCCCGGTGGTGGCCAAATCCAGGGAAATCAGAGCACGAAGGGGGGACGGGAAGGCCACGGAGCCCGCAGGGGTGCACACGGGTCCCGCAGTCACACGGGGATGTCACACGGGGCTGGGGATGAAGGATCATCCTCTCCTTCCAGCTCTTCATCCATCCATCTCCTTCTCCAGACTCGGAGCCGGGGGTCACATTCCAGAGGCTCCCGGTGCCCTGCTCGAACCCCACGGCTCGGGGAGAGGATGGGATGGACCCGCGGCCCCTCTGCTGCGCCCCAAGCCCGCAGGGACGGGCATGGCAGTGCCGGCTTGGCATGGCACGGCATGGCACAGCATGGCACTGCATGGCACGGCATGGCACGGCATGGCACGGCATGGCACGGCATGGCATGGCCCCGCACCGCACCCCGCCAGCCTGGCAGGCTCCGGCAGGCGGGAGGTGCCAACCCAGCTCTGCTTTTCCAGCCAATTAAAGGAGAAGGAGAGAAACAAAGAAGGAAAGGAGACCCCGGTTGGAAGCGGCTCCCGGCTCTAGCAGGCGGAGGTGGGAGCGTGGAATGTCCCTGTCCCCACCCAGCTGCGGGGCTGAGCGGCCACAGGGAGGGGCCATGGGATGGCCGGTTTGGGATGGAGAAGGAGGCAGCTCCAGGAAAAGCATCCTGCACCAGCCTGAGCACGGCAGCGGGCACAGAGCGAGGCGGCCAAGGGACATGCGACAGCAGCTGGACAGATCCGGCCTGACAGGTGCCAGCAGGGCATGTCCTATGTCTCGATATCCCGATGTCCCAATATCCCTATATCCTGATATCCCGATGTCCTGATGTCATTATATCCCGATGTCCCGATACCCCGACCACTGTCACCAAGGCTGACGCAGCCCCGGGCAGCAGCACAGCTGTCCCAACACCACCAGGCTGCAGAGTTAACAAACGTTGTGTGGCTCCCACACGCCCGTGCCCGAGCAGGGCAGTGTCACCTCGGGTCCCTGCCCCATCCAACCCCCTCAGCCGCTCCAATTTCCCATAAAGAAAAGGTGAATCCCACAACAACGGGTCACAGGCACAAGTTTGTGTCTCCCAGGGGGTGGGAAAACCAGCAAAACCCTGGAGTTTTGCTTTTATCCCACCTCATCATCATGAATATCTGCTGGTGGCCCCTCCCCAGGGCAGGGCTGGTGGGTGTTTGGCAAGCGGATTCTTCCAGGGAAAAACCATTAATGGAGGCAAAATCTGGCGTGTGCTGCTTGTCCCCAAAGCAGGAGTCACCCAGCACTCACAGCATGGCCTCGCCCGGGGGAAGGGGCTTGGAGGCGTTTGAATGCTCCAAAGCAGCTCCCTGTGGTGTCATGGCCCAAAACCAGTTTCCCAAACCTGTTCAGGTGTGGGTTGGAGGGAGCAGGGCCCTGCAGGGCCCCTCTGCATCAGGGACCTTGTGCCCAGTGGGTGCCAGCTGCACCTGGGGGCCTGGAGCCTCCACAGCACCCCTGGGACCAGGGGGACAAGGGAGCAGCTCATGGATATTGGGAAACCAACTGGGATGTGAAAGGTGTCCAGGGGTGACAGTGGCACACAGGGAGCCATGGTAAAGTGTCCATGGGGTGACAGTGGCACATAGGGAGCCACACGAATGTGCCCATGAGGTGACAATGGCACACAGGAAGCCACGGGAAGGTGCCTGGGCTGGACAGGGAGGACCAACCAGAGATGGTGGCATCACCTCAGGGAGGGCTGGATGTCACCACGCTGCTGTCCAAGGGACACCGAGGCCCAGGCTGGCCGGGGGGGCTCAGCAAAGCCTGGGCAGCCCTGCCCATGGCACGAGCTGGTCCTGCAGCCACGGGGCACAGCCTGCCAGGCAGCCCCACACACACCAGTGCAACCCCAGCTGCCAACTGGGCACACTGGGAGCACAGCTGTCCCCACCCACAGAACAGAGCAGCCAGGACAGGTGTCAGGGCCACCTGGGTGGGGGGACATGAGCCCCCTGGTGCCATCCCCATGTCAGAGGTGAAGCAGAGGAGGGGAGCAGGGATGGGGTCGGGAATCATCCCCGTTCCCTGAGGCTCCATCCCAAACCTCAGCTCTGCCTGGTCCAGGTGCCTTGGTCACTTCAGGGGATGCCTGGGTGGCACTGCCACCTCCAGCCTCCTGGGGCTGGCTCAGCAGAGGGCCATGGGTGGGCACCCAGACCCCTCACCCCGGGATGAGGAGCTGAGGGTCAGGGTCATCTCCCCATGACTGGCAGGGTGGAAGCTGCTGCCTCCAAAACCAGGCAGGAGCTTTGGAGAGCATCCCAAAGGATGAGCTGCTCCAGGGTGAGCCTGGAGTGGAAAGGTCTCTGGTAAGGGACTGGAGCCTTTGGGGATGCCAACAGCACCAGGACACACGGGGTGAGGGTGGAAGGGACAGCCTGACCCCGACCAGCAGCAGAGCTCCTCCGGGTGTGAGCAGGAGCTGCTCTCCCAGCCCAGGAGATCGCACCAATTCAGCCTTGCCCTGAAATGAACAGATTAAAATCCCTCTGGTCTGGGATATCTCGGAGAATAATCACCAACAAACCTGGGAGCTGAGTGGTAAAAAAAGAATGTAAAAAAGCCAACAAACTCCTGCACACCTGGAAAAGCCCCGCTGGATTTTTCCTGAATCAGGTGAGCAAAACACCAAGCGAGACTTCACAGAGCAAAGCGAGGGGACAGCTGGGGACACGGAAGCCATTCCCGCTGGGAATGGGGGAACTCCACCCTGGGGATCATCCCACTGCTGCCCAGGGCTCAGCAATGGCTTCAAAGCTTCCCCATCCCCCCCAGCACCTCCCATCCAAAAGTGGGGACCCCTCCCCACCCGCTGCCTGCTGAAGGATGAAGAATGAACAAGAGCTGGGAAGAAAGTGCCTGTCAGCAGGATGCCACCCTCATCTCCAGAGGGCTCTGGAGCCCGTTTCCATCGGCGCCTCCATCCATCCATCACCCCGCGTCCCCGGGGACACCACGAGCTGACCCCACAGATTTCAGCAGTCCCTCCCTGCTCTCCTCGCCGTGACGAGCCCGGCACGGCCGCGGGGGCAAGTTGGAGGCTGCTGATTCTCCATTAACGCACCACCCTGCCGGGATAATTAATCGCAACCTCGCCAGCGCTGGTTTGAGCAGAAACCCCCCGGATCCCCCCCGCGCTCCCTTCGCCGGCTCCTCTGGCAGAGCCTGATGAAGATTGATTCGCGGGCGGCGGCAAGCGCGGCACCGAATTGTCACGAAACCCGACAACCGTGTTAAAATGAACCCTCTCCTTTCTCCCGGCTGCCACATCCCGGTGTCCCCCCACCGCCGGCAGCTGGGTCCCGCTCAGGAGCAGGAGAGTTTCCAAAGTGCTGGCAGCGGCTCCAAGTTTCCCTCTCGCCCCGACTCAGGGGATCAGCACCCCGAGACGCATCCGTGGAGTCACAGAATGGGAAACCGCGGGCGGGAGTGAACTCGGAGGGAAGAGATTGCAGTTGGGAACAAAGCTCACACCTGCTGGAGACGCAACCTCGGGCACTGGCAGCGCAGGGAAGGGGTCCCCATCCATCTCCCCGGCCAGCGCTGCCTTGAGGCAGGCGATGAGGGTGGCACTGCCTTATCTTTTAGATCAGCATTTTTCCTTTTCTGCGGGTGTTTTTTGGGAGATGGTGAGGCATCCCCGAGCTGGTCCCAACACAAGGTCACCGCCGAGGCGGCGTGGGGAGCGGTGACAGGCAGCATGTCGCACAAAGCACCCCCGGCATGCCGATGAGCCTTACCAGCTGCAGGCAGCAGAATCCCACCAGCGTGCATCGCCCGTTGCATCTCCCCATGGCTCCCCAGCCGGATCCTCGGGGCTCCCTCACCGTGGCCTCGCTCCGCCGCCGCGCTCCAGCTCCTCACCAGCCGCCCCTTGGCCACCCGGGGAGCGTCACGGGGGGCTCCAGCACCATGTCCCGCTCTGCAGCCTCCGGCCAGCCCCGCCGGCTCAGCACAGCGGCGAGCTGGGCTCGGCACGGGGCATCGCCCCCCCTTCTCCCTCCGCCCCCCGCCCCGCTACAGCCCGCTCGGGCGGCGCGGGGGCCGCGGGGCCGCGCAGCCCTGGCCGCCCATGCCCGGCCCGGCCCGGCGCGGAGCCGCCCGCTCCGCTATTGTCTCCCGCACAGCCGCGCTCCGCGCCCCGGGCGGGCGGGCGGGGGGCGCGGGCGGGGCCGGGCGGCGCGGCCGGAACAAGGCGGGACGCGGCAGCCGGCGGGGCGAGGCGGGCGGCGCGGCCGGGCGGGGCGGGGGGGAGGCCGGGCACGCAGCGCCGCGCCGAGCCCTTGGCGGCCTCCGGGGGTGCGGGCAGCGCGGCCCCTCCGCAGCACCGCGGCTGCCGCCTGACCTTATCCTTATCCTTAATCATCAGCGTTTGTCTTTTCAATCGCAGATTTTTATTATGATTCTTTTTTTTTTTTTTCCTCTCCGGAGCCAGGTGCGGCTGGGTGAGACCCTGGGGAAGGGCTGCGAGATGCTCCCCCCCGTATCCCCCCCCGCATCCCCCGGCCCTGCGGCCCTTGGGCGGCGCCTGGACCCGCAGCACAGGGACCCCGCCACCTCCCCTGGGGTGGCCATGCCAGCGCAGCAGCTGGGCTTGCGGGGAGGACAGATGGCCGAGCCCGGCGGGAGCGCCCCTCGTCCCCCCGCAGAGCCCCGCTCCGCAGAGCCCCGCTCGGCACACGCGGCTGGGGCCACGGGCGAGCGCTGGCCGGGGGGGGCCGGGTGCTCGGGCAGGGAGGTGAGTGCAGACAGGGCTGACACGGCCCCTCACCGCCACCCACCCTCTCGCCTTTGTTCTGTTTTCACAGCGCACCTTCCGGGACATCGCAGAGCGCGAGGAATCACCGGGATGCCGCTTTCCCAGCGCTTTAGAAACCTCTGGCTGAAATGCCGCCTGGCAGGAGCACTTGGAAACAGTTTGCTGCTTTTAATTTCCGTGATTTCTTAATCCTCAGCGCCGCTGTTCAGAAGGAAGTATCTCCTAAACCGGCCCCACACAGCCTTAGGTGTCAGAGCATCCACACGGCATCCGAGGGATGAGGCTGCGTTTGTGTGTGTGGTCCAAGCCCATCCAAGCTTGCCAGGGCTCGTCCCTGTGCGCTGCCGGGACCAGCCTGCAGCACCTTCCACACCTGGAGCTTCTCCTTCATCCTCCACGATGGGGATTTCTCTCCCCCTGGGGCTGTTCCGTGCTCCCAGGAGCATTTGGGGAGGCTCGTGCGTGGCTGAAGGACGGGGCTTTGCAGGAAACGCTTGGCTTTTGTGCATTCAGAGCCACTCAGTGAAAGATGCCGCGGGTTCCTCAAGGGATGCTCTGAACTGCGCTCCTGGGAGCAGGAGCAGACTGAGGCGTGGTGTTTGCAGCCACCTCTGTTTATTCCACCCTGGTTGAGTGACCTCCAGCAGCCCTGAGTATTCCCACACCTCGCTCTGCAGGCTGCCGAGGATCCCGGCTGTGGAGCTGGGACACCCCCACCATGGCTGTCCATCCCTCCCAGCTCTCCTGGCTCCAGGATCCCCAGGTTTCACCTGGGAGAGGTCCCATCAGCTTCACCCCATTGTGTCCCAGGCTCGTGAGGGTTTATCCAGGTACACACACAATTCCAGGATCCAGCTTTTGGGCTCCTCTGGGATTTAAGCACAGCAGAAACCTGGAGCAGAGGGATTGGGATCACCACACAGGTCAAAAATGATGAGGACCAAACCAGCCCACAGCATCTCCCTGGCCATGGCCTGGCAAATCTGCCCAGCTCAGCCCTCCTGCAGCCCCCCAAACACGAGGGGAAGGGAAAATGCTCTGCTGGAAAATCATAAATCCCCATCCAATGGCGCCGAGATCCCGCCTGGCTCCCGACCAGGTGGAGTTTTGCAAAGAATCAATTTTAGATTAAAAAAGGTCAATAAAGCCTGTCATGGAGCTTCCGTGCAAGGAGAGGAGACAACTTCATCCGAGAGAGGGTGAGAAATGAGCCCAGGGCTTTGTCCTTTGCTCTGCTCGGGACCTGCCACTCCACACCCCCCACCCTGGGGTTTATGTGCAATAAAAAGCTCCAATGACCAAAATTACAAAGAAAATATCGTGAGGAAATAAAAAAAAGGATCATGTAACTAATTGGGAGGATGGGAAATGGGAGGGAGCCATCAGGATCCAAACTTTGATCCCAACCAAGCCCTGTTGTGCCTCAGCTTCCCCAACATCCCTGGCGGGGTCAGAGCCTCATCCCAAATCTCCTGTGGGATGGAGAAGGGAGAGGAACACCCCCCATCAAGGCTGAGAGTCCACTTCTCTGCCACCCCACATCCCATGGAGAGGTGACAGGGATGTCCCCTGTCCCCCATGGCCACCTGGCTCTGGCAGGATCTGACCTGGATCCGACCCAGCCGAGCTCTGCATCCCCAGGGCAGGAGGAACCAGATGGGATCTCTTCCCCAGGTACACAAAATCCTCTCCTTCCACTAAACCCAGGCGTTTTAAGTCAAAAACCATCTGTATCTTTATGCCAGAGAGAGCTCTCCCTGCCAGGGGTATAAACAGAACACAGATAAATCAGGTTTTTTTCACTGAACTGATATTTTTACACCAAAAAGTCAGTTTTCTGTCTATTTGGGCAGAGCTGGAGCAGCCTGGGGACAGGGACAAGGCCAAGGATGCTCTGGCTTTGGGTCCAGGGATGGTCCAGCCCTGGGGTAAAGGATAGCTCAGCTTGGGGTCAGGAGTGCTCCAGCCCTGGGGGTCAGTGATGCTCCAGCCCTGACTTTAGGGATGTTCCAGACCCAGGGTCAGGTTAGGAGTGCTCCAGTCCTGGGGTCAAGGATGCTCCAGGCCTGGATCCAGGGGTGTCCCAGACCCAGGATCAGGAATGCTCCATCCCTGAGGTCAGAGGCCCTGGAATAAGGGATGCTCCATCCCCAGGATCATAGAGACCCTGGCTGTTGGGTCAAGGATGCTCCATCTCTGGGATCAGGGACAGTCTGGCACTGGGGTCAAGGATATTCCATCCCTGGGGTGAAGGCTGCTCCAGCCCTGACTCCAGGAATGTCCCAGACCCAGGATCAGGGCTGCCCCATCCCTGGCTTTAGGTCCAGCCCAGCCTGGGATAGTGGAATGTGTCTCTTCCCACAGCAGGGGTGGAATGGTTATGTCCCTACAACCAAACCACTCTGGGATTCTGTGACTTTCCCAGCCGCCTCCAGGAGGAAACACACATTTATTTAACCAACCTTTTCCCAATTTGAACATAATTAGCCCCCAGCTGCCAGTCACCATCAGCTCCATGGATCCCAGGTAATGGATCGAGCTCAGGCAGCTGTTGGAGAATCGATGGAGGAATTAAAATGAGTTCCCACCATTCCTTCTCTGTTGTCATCTTATCTCCGTGCTGGGGAGAAGGGCTGCACATCACAGGATCCATCATCATTTCGCCTTTGTAGCTCGCAAAATTCATAATTAACAAAAAATTTCTATTCACTTGCTCATGTAATTTAATTAGCTTTCCATTAAATGGAGACTAAACAGCATCTATTCCCCAACAGAGCAAATAATTGTTTTCCATTCTTTCAGAAATCATCACCCGCTCCTTGGAACTCTCTGAATTCATTAGGGAGCCTCGGAGCAGCAGGGGAAAAGGTGTGAAAGGAAGGGAAAAGCTGCAGGAAGGACAGGCAGGGATGAGAGGGGGAGGCAGGGCTGGAGCTGCCTTTGGCTGAGCTGGGATGTCCCGGGATGTCCCCACTGATCCCAGGATGGGGGTCCTGGATCCATCCCAGGAGCTCTGGGCGCTGCCTCCGCCTCCATCCGGGATCTCTTGCACGTGCTGGCACTGCCAAAGGGTCAAGGACCAGGATGGGGACAGGGATGGGGACACCCCCAGGGCCAGGTCAGGGTCACCTCCAGCCCCCCAGTGCCACTGGAGGCTGGGGATCAGCCCCCCCCAGCACAGCTCTGTGGAACTGGGGCTGTTTATCCAGATCCCAGGAAAGATTTAATTTCCAGTGGAAATCTCTCAAGCAAATACCTCCCTTGGAGGAATAAACCTGTTTGAGGAAACAATTTTCTCTGCTCTCAGATGAAGCCTTGAACGCTTTGCTGCTGCCATGGCCCAGGGCTGGCATGGATCCGGTGTGGGAGGGGAGCCAGGAGAGCCCTGGGGGCAGCTGGGACCAGTGGAACAGAGGGGACTGGCCCCAAATCGCCCTGGATGCTGCTGAGAACCAGTGGAAATGGAAAATTGGCCCCAAATCTCCTCAGATGCAGTGGGGAGCTACTGGCAACAGAGGGGAACTGGCCCCAAATCCCCTGGGTGCACCTGGGAGTGGAAACAGGGGGGTTTGGCTCCAAATTCCCCTGGGTGCAACTGGGAGTGGGAACAGAGGGCACTGTCCCCAAATTCCCTCAGATGCAGCTGGAAGCCAGTGGGAACAGGGAGGACTGGCCCCAAATCCCCTCAGATGCAACTGGGAACCAGCAGGAACAGAGGGGCTGGCCCCAAATTCCCCCTGGGTGCTGCTGGGAACCAGCAGGAACAGAGAGGGACTGGCCCCAAACCCCTCTGGGTTGTCTGCTGCCCAGCACAGGGCACTGTCCTGTCCACAAGGGGTGGTGGCAGTGCTGGCCCTGGCACCTCTGGGGTGGTCGGTGCCAGCCCTCCATGCTGGGTTCCAGCTTCTCCCAGAGCAGCTTCCCTCTCTCCCAGGGGCTGGGACCTGGACACACAGTCCAAGGGCTGGGCACTGCCCCAACTGCAATGAGCAGTGAAACCTCGAGCTGCCTCACCTGTGGTGCCTCCCTCCTCACTGCCCATCAGGAACAAAGGTTTATTTGATCCTGAAATTCCTTGGCACTGAGGAATGGGCACAGGGATGCTGGGCTGGGTGCTCACTGCTGTGGGGAGTTTGCCAGGGGCAGCTGGGCATGGACAGGGAGTGCCCACAGAGCTTCCCAGCCCTGGCTCTGTCCATCCAGGTCTGGTTCTGTCCATCTAGGGCCCAGCTCTGTCCATCCAGGTCTGGTTCTGTCCATCCAGGTCTGGTTCTGTCCATCTAGGGCCCAGCTCTGTCCATCCAGGTCTGGTTCTGTCCATCCAGACCCAGCTCTGTCCATCCAGGGCCCAGCTCTGTCCATCCAGCCCTGGCTCTGTCCATCCAGGTCCGGCTCTGTCCATTCCTCTGCTCCCTCAGCCCAGGGATTTATCCTTAATCCGGATCATTTCCCCGATCTGGGTCATGGCTCCATGTCCATCGTGCCCAGGCCATGGAGGGCTGTGCAGGGCACAGGGGGTGGCACCCAGGTACCCCAGGGTGGGATGTGGATCCATCCCACTGCAGTCCCCACTGCCCCATCCTGGGAGTTGCCCCTGCATGGCACCCCCAGGTTTCAGGAGCCCCAGGAGTGCCCAGAACTCAGGGCAGGGGAAGAATGATGCCCCTCCCTCACTTCCCTGCTGGTTCCTGGGGTGGGAATTAGGAAAAAAAACCTTTTTTGGTTCTTTTTAAGAAGCAGGACTCGGTAAAGCTCAGGATTGTTGTCACAGATCAGCCCCAAGGGTCTCTCTCCCCTCTGACACTTGGTATAGATCCAAATAAACCCATAAACCCTTGGGATTATAACAGGATCTAATTAAGCCCCGAGTCTGTGTGGCAGCCCCTCCCCAGCCAGGGGCAGGGGCTCATCCCTGGGCACCAGGCTCCCACTCTGGCATGCCCAGGATCCCCCCCTGGCACTCCCAGCCCCTCTGCCCGTGCCTTTCAGGCTTATTTAATACTCTGCAGTTAAAAATAAACCTCCCGTGCCTCCAGCCCTGCCTGCTCCTCTCCAGGGAGGGGTTTGTCTGCTCAGAGCTGCTCATCCATCACACCCAGAGATGGATCTGCCCAGCACCTCCTCAGGGCTCCTGTCACTCACCCACTGAGGGCAGGGACAATGGGACACCCCAGGGGACCAGGGACAAGTCCAGGGACAATCCCAGGGCTGCAGCAGCCATTCCCAAGGGATGCTGCCTGCCATTGCCACTGGGAGCCAGGGGAGTGACGGGAGGGGGAGAAGGGCAGGTGACAGAACCCAGGATTTGGGAGAGGGACTGGGGACAAGGCATGGAGGGACAGCACACAGGGAATGGCTTCCAGTGCCAGAGGGCAGGGCTGGATGGGATCTGGGGAAGGAATTGTTCCCTGGCAGGGTGGGCAGGGGCTGCCATGGAATTGCCAGAGCAGCTGTGGCTGCCCCTGGATCCCTGGCAGTGCCCAAGGCCAGGCTGGACATTGGGGCTGGGAGCACCTGGGACATGGGAGGTGTCCCTGCCATGGCAGGAGTGGCACTGGATGGGATTTAAAGTCCCTTTCCACCCAAATAATTCCATGAGTTCTACCTTGATGATCTCCCTGGTTATCTACAGGTGAGGACCTGGATTTAATACTGGAGAACAGAAAAGTAACCAGAGCAATAAACCCCAGGCACTGAGCTGTGTAAAAAGCCATTTATTGCAGTTTTAACTGTATCAAAAAACCCCAAAAGAAACAGGACAGGGAATATACAGGCCACGTGTGGAACTAAAACAAAAGTTCTCAATATCAAGGGATCTGGAAAAGGCTTTCATTGTCAGTGGCACAGCCAAAACAAAATTCCTTTCAATTCCAAGTCTTCCTGCCTCCCCAAAGAAAGGGGAGGTAGAAGAAGCTGCACAGTGAGATGTGGAGAGGGGACAGCCTGCACCAGGGTGGGCTGTCACACAGAGCTGCTGTCACCTTCTCCACTGGGAATGAATCCATCCAGCTCCTGCAAATCCAGGATCCTGAGGGCACAGATCCCACAGCTCCTTATGGGCCTCACTGGATCTCCCCCATGTACAGCCTTTTGTCACTGGATGCAGAGAGAACTGAGGGGGAAAGAAAAAAAAGGAATAATAAAATTAAAACAGAATATAAAAACGAAAATAGAATATAAAAATTAAAATAGAACATAAAAACTAAAATGGAATATAACAATTATCCCAGTGGTTTGAGACCTCCCTGAGGACACAGCACTGAACTCCTTTTTGCTGGAAGCCAAATTTCGGTTTGGCTATGGAATAGTGCTGTGACACTGATGCCAGGCTGTGCCATCCCCTGTCCCTGAGCTGCTGGGAACGGCTGAGCTGGGATGAGGAGGGAAAGATGGACAAACACCTCCGGAAGGCTCCCGAGGTGGGATTTCCATCCCGGGGATTGTTGAGGCTCTGCCAGCACCACTAGAGGGCACATCCGGCCAGGAAAGTGTCCCCAGGACAGCATTCCCTGGGAACAGGGAAAACCCAACCGGCTCCAGCTGCCCCTGAGCCACCCTGAGCCACAGCCACGGGAGCTTTGAGGCTGGGGAACATCCCCGAGATCACCAAACCCCACTGCCAGGGGAACATCCCCGAGATCACCAAACCCCACTGCCAGCCTGGCACCACCCCCAGGGTCACCCACAGCTCCTCTGAACACCTCCAGGGATGGGGAGCCCTTTCCACGGAGAAATGCTCCCAAAATCCAACCTAAACCTTCCTCTCCTCCTGTCCCTGTTCCCTGGAGCACAGCCCGACCCCCCCGGCTGTCCCCTCCTGTCAGGGAGTTGTGCAGAGCCACAAGGGCCCCCCTGAGCCTCCTTTTCTCCAGGCTGAGCCCCTTCCCAGCTCCCTCAGCCCCTCCTGGGGCTCCAGACCCTTCCCCTCTTCAGGAAATTCAAAGCACAAGAGGCACAAGAATGACCCAGAAGACACCAACAGGTTTAATCCCTGTCCAGGAGAGCTCTGGGGGTTTCTGCACCAATTCCCAGCTGGGTGTTTGTCACCCTGCACCAATTCCCAGCTGGTGTTTGTCACCCTGTCACAGCCTGGCTCCCCATGCAGGTGAGAATCCTGCAGTGATTTATGGGATTTACACTCCCAGGAGTCCCCAGCCATCAGCTGCACAACTCCATAGGTTTTTATCAATAGTTCTTTAATTTGTATTTGAAGCCCAGTGATTGGTGAGCCAAGAGGAGCTCAGCACAGGATCCCACACCCAGACAGGAGCTGGCTCTGCCCCTCCAGCACAGCCCCAGGCTCAGGCAGAGCTGTGGAACAAATCCAGAGCTCCTGGCCCCTGCCTTGGCTTTCGGATTGACTGCTGGTAATTTTTGGCTGCTGACCTGGCCAAGGTGAGCGTTTCCATGGAAACACAGCACCCTGCAGTCCTGCCCAGCCCCTGCTGGACCAGGAAATGGAGCCTGGTCCCAGCTCCTGCAGGGGGGTTCAAATGGCTCTGAAAAGCCACCACGAGCTTTGCATCATCCAGCTCTGATGTGTGAGACACCTCCAGGGCCTAAACCCACTGCACCAAGAGCTTCCTTTGGCTGGGATTTCGGGAAGGAATTGTTCCCTGACAGGGTGGGCAGGGGCTGCCATGGAATTGCCAGAGCAGCTGTGGCTGCCCCTGGATCCCTGGCAGTGCCCAAGGCCAGGCTGGACATTGGGGCTGGGAGCACCTGGGACAGTGGGAGGTGTCACTGCCATGGCAGGGGTGGCACTGGATGGGATTTAAGGTCCTTTCCAACCCAGACCATTCTGGGATTGTGATTTTGTGATGCTCTGATTTGCTTCCTATAGCTTTTAGGGAGGTTAGGACCTCCCAGGTGATCCATGTCCTCATGCAATCACCTAACATGGTTATATCCCTGCCATCCCAGCCATTCCAAACCCTTTCCTCATGGCCCCTGGGAAGGCTGGACAAGCCTTGGGCAGTGGCAGCCACCCAGGAACCACCCTGCTGCCCTCTGGGTGTCCCCACCCCAGTCCCAGTGTCCCTGTGCTCAGCCCAGGGTGCCCCCACCCAACTGGAGATGAGCCAACAAGGCTCTGCCACCCCTAAATCTGCTGATAATTGGACTCTGAGCCACTCTGCCAATTCTGGGGCTGCTTCCCAGAGGATCAGCAGCTCAGTGAGCCCTGGGGAGCTGGGGAGCACTTACTGATGGGTTCCTCAGGGTGGAAAGCCAGTTCATTGACAGAGCCAGCATGGCCAGGCAGTTTGTACAGGATCCTCCTGGAGGTGGTGTCCCACACGTACACAAACCTGCAACAGAGTCTTGGTCAGGGCAGGCATGGCACAAAGAAAACATCTGTGCCCCTGGTGGCTCTCCAGCTGGCTGGAATAATCTTTGTGTGGATAAACAGGAACTTGCCAGGTGAAAAATGCTGCTCTGACTGGCCCAGGAGAGCAGGGAGGAGTCAACAGGTCCAGTGGCAAAACCCTCCCTGCCAGCACTGCACATCACCCCTCAGGGCACAGAGATGGATTTGAAAGCTGGGAGGCCAAAGAAATCCTTGATAGTGCAGAGACTGGGAGAAAATCAGCACTGGGAATGGGGAGGAGGGGTCTCACCCTCACAAGCACCCCCCAAACACTCTGCACGTCCAGGGCTGGCAGTGAGGAGCCCAGAGCCCCCCAGCTCTGCAATCCCTCACAGCCAGCAGCTCTAAAGATGAGATTTCCTCCTGCTGGGCCACATGATCCACTTGCCAGCATTTGTTAGGGAGTGATGGGATCACACTGAGCCCTTTGATCACTCCCTGTCAGGCCTCACCCACTGCTGGGTCCTGCCTGAGCTGAGAATCCCCCAGGATCCTTCCCTGGGGGCACCAGGCACAGCTCAGCTTTCACACTTCTCTTAGAAATTATCTCAGAGTCAGGGAAACCGAGCCCAAAATCCCCGTGGCTGCTGTGGGAAGCTCTGCTGGGAAGCAGAGCCATGCCCTGACCCTGGTCATGGAGATTTGGATCCATCAGAACAGGATCAACATCCCCCAGGCCAGGGCAGGTGGCTGCACCTCACCTGCACAGGTATCCCACAGCCCTCCCTCCCTGCCCAGCACGAGGGAAGGGAATTTGGCACAAGGCTCACAGCTCTGCAAAACCAAACCAAAAATCAGGGGCTGGGGAGAGCTGATGCTCACCCTGATGTCTGGAAAGGCTGACCTGGAACACACTAAACAAATAAAATAGGAATTTATTGAAAGGATTCACCTTGGGCAGTGCAAGAACCTGGCTGGGGCTACATCCAAATCAAATCCAAGATGGATCCTGGTCACGAGTTTTACATTTTTATAAATTTTGGTTCGTCTACATCTTGGGGTCAACTGTCCAACCACAGCCCCAGGCTATGAAGTCTCAGTCCCCTGGCTTGTCCCTTGCCCCTTTTTGGATAATTGCTGTCCTTGATTCTCCAGCTAGAAAGGAATTGTTTTGTCCAACCACCCTGTGAAGAGAACTCACCAACCTAACATGAAGTTTCAGAGTTACACACCAAGCAGCAGAGAGTCTGGAAAATACAAAAGCTCAAACCCAAGGCATCAACCCTGCCCTGCCATCCCCTCCCTAGGGAGGTGGTTGAGAGTTCAGAGGAATTCCTGGGGCAGGAGAGGGGTTTGGTGGGAAGGGCAGCTCTGCTGTCACACCCCAGGCATCACTGGGCTCCCAGAGGCTGAGGGATGGGGACAGCCCAGGAACACGAGGACAATGGAACATTTTCCAGGAACACAGGGAAATGGATCCCTGCTCCAAGGGAAGGTCACTGTGCACCCCATGGCTCTCCTGCAGGGACTCAAACCCACTTGGCATGGGCAGCCCCTCCCTCAGCACCAAGGCTGGACCCTTCCAGGCTTATTTTGGGTTCCTCAGTTTCCCCCTTCCCTTCCATGTCAAGGCTTTGCAGACCAGACAAATAAGATTTGCTCATACAATCAGCCTGGATTTTCACTGAAATACTGCTTTTCACCCCCCAAAAAAGCCCTGAATGATTTATAACCCCTGCTGGCTGCCCAGAGAGGGCACGGGGTACCAGCACCACATACTCCTCCTCCTCCTTAGGAGCTTTGCAGGCCAGTGCTATTCTGTGATTTATTTTCTTGAGGGAAACCCTCAGGCCTGCAAAGTAAACCTTGAATCAGGAATATTTCAAGCTCAACTCTTATCTAGCAGACAGGAATTGTATCTGTTCCTTTCTCAAAGCTCTCTGCTGTTGTGGTTTTGAATTTGGTGTTGCAAAGGAGGCAAAGTGGCTGATTTTACTACAACACTTCTGAAAGGCTCAACAGCAAAAATAAAGTTTCAGGTAATTGTCCCTCCAACACAGACCCAGTACAGAAGGAGAGAGGAATCACTGAGGGAATGTTTTGTACTCAAAACAAGATGTTTGTTTAATCTTGCTTTGCTTTTCCTGCAGATACACCTAAAAAAAAAAAAAACCTCCCAAAAAAGAAGAATAAATGAGAAGCTCTGTGATAGCAGGAAGATTGGAGTGGCCTGGTGTGACCTGCCCCAGGAGCTGTCAGAGCCCTGAGCTCCACCAGCACCTGTAGAATGACAACACTGCCCCAAACTCCAGGCACAGCTGCCCAGAGCAGGGATCCAGGCAGGAACTGCTCACCCAGGCCAGGAACTGCTCTCTCCCATCAGGAACTGCTCACCCAGGCCAGGAACTGCTCACCCAGGCCAGGAACTGCTCTCACCCAGGCCAGGAACTGCTCTCACCCAGGCCAGGAACTCCCCCCATGTGCCCCCTCAGTGCCCAGCAGGGCTGGGGGCAGAGTCACAGCCCCAGCTCGTGCTGGGACAGCTGCCCCACTAAATCTGGCCAGGGAGGGCTCAAGTTCTGCCTGTCTGCTATCAGAACCTCATTAATCTGGTGATTGCTGCTGCTCCATGCCCTGGCTCCTGACCTGCAGGAATTCCTGTCTCCCTGGCACGGGATTTGGGCCTGGATTTGCTCCAGGGGACAGGGGTGTCCTTCACAGGGACCTTCAGACCCTGCTCTGCTTCTTCTTTCTGCCCTTTGCACTCCTCAGCTCACTTTACAAAATCTTTCATTTACAAGTCTCAGATGTGCCAATCGGTTTTTATTTCTCCTTAATTAAAGGAGAAGTCATGAATGATCTCTGGAATCCCAGCATGCAGGGATTTAACTGGGATTTGTGCTCCTCATCCTCCAACCCCACACACAGACCCTGCTCTCAAAGACCTTCCCAAGCTTCTGC
The DNA here is from genome assembly GCF_052056855.1 of Sturnus vulgaris. Classification (NCBI taxonomy): domain Eukaryota; kingdom Metazoa; phylum Chordata; class Aves; order Passeriformes; family Sturnidae; genus Sturnus; species Sturnus vulgaris. The sequence continues at coordinate 1,810,199 of NC_142266.1, forward strand.
CAGCACACCCAGGGGTCCAACCCAGTGGCAAAGATGTCCCTGTCACCTGCTGGGGAATCCTGTGGTGGGACAGGGCAGAGCCTCAGCCAGGTTTTGACAATAAAAACCAGATTTTACAACAGTCAGATGCTCCTGCACAGACACCAAAACAACAGAAACACATCCCTGTGGAAATCAGGAAAACTCCCTGAGGGCTGTTTGTGATTTCACACCTTTGCACAAAACCCTGAGCCTTGAGATTCTGATGCAGGAATGCTGCAAATCCATCATGGGTTGACGTGGACAGAGGAATGCAGTGACAACTCACCTGTCAGCAGAGCCTCCTGCAATTTTACTGCCATCTGGGGACCAGGAGCACCTCAGAAGGTTCTACAACAAAAGAACATGCACAGATCTATTTAGTTTCCCCCTCTCCTTGAGTTAAAAGCACCACATTAATGATCTCCCTTGGAAGATGAGATGGTAATTACAGATTTTATTTTTTTGCTGGAAACAGCCAGTGCCTTGTTATCTTACACAAAGTAAATGGTAAGTGTAGAAAATACTTAATTTACAGCTAATTACAGCTGAACTGAGCAAAGAAATCTTGTTCCTGAGGCTTTAATTGGAATCCTACTTGGAGTATTCATCTTTCTTTGAGTTCTTATTAAAGCCTTTCTGGCCTAAACTTGAAATGAAAAAAACAGTTTAGAGAAAAGTTAATAGCAGGGGGAATTGAACAAGCAATGGAGCAAACTCACCTTTTCAAAATTATGGACATTTCCCTGGAAAATCTTGACACATCTCTCCTTGGGGGCAAAAGGCCTCACGTCCCAGATCCGAACTGCAACAAAACCAAAATCAAAATCAGCAAGTGAGGGGGAAGGGAAAGGGCAGCCCTGGCAAAGCCCCTGTGCCCAGGACAGGCTCCCTGATCCCTCATTTCCCAAAGGGAACCAGCAGCTTTCCCTGCAGGAGGCAGGACAACAGCAGCAATGTGGAATTACAAAAAAAATCCCAACCTCCCATCCCATAATTGAGCCACGACCCTCCTTACAGGAGGCTTTTCTTCATCCTGCCACATCCCATGGGCACGGTCCTGATGGGCTCAGCCTCACTGAGGGACAGTGGGACAGGCAGGGTGGCAGCTGGGCTGTGACTCCTGCTGAGGGGACACAGCCAAGGCACCCTGACACGAGCCAGACCCAGGATAACCTGTGCCATGGCTCCTGTCCCCAGTGTCCTACAGGATAACCTGTGCCATGGCTCCTGTCCCCAATGTCCTACAGGATAACCTGTGCCATGGCTCCTGTCCCCAGTGTCCTACAGGATAACCTGTGCCATGGCTCCTGTCCCCAGGCCCTACAGGATAACCTGTGCCATGGCTCCTGTCCCCAGTGTCCTACAGGATAACCTGTGCCATGGCTCCTGTCCCCAGGCCCTACAGGATAACCTGTGCCATGGCTCCTGTCCCCAGGCCCTACAGGATCTGGGACAAACCCCCCTGAGGCTGCTCCCTCCACCAAGGACACGAATCCGTGGTTTTGCCCCGTAGCCAAACTCCCGCAGCCCAGCCCCCCTCAGTGCTGTTTCCCCAGGATGAAGGCCCACAGGTGTCCCTGGCAGGCTCAGCAGCTGTACCTGTGTTGTCCATGGCGTTGGAGAGCAGGTAGGAGCCCTCGGAGCTGAGGCTCAGGCCCGTCACCGAGTCGGCGTGGCCGCGCATGCTGTAGGTGAGCTTGTTCTGCCGCAGGTCCCACACCTGGCACAGCAAAGAGCCAGCAACGCTGGAGCTGCAGCTCCAGAGCATCCCACACAGCCTCTGAGCACTCACAGCTGCCAGCAGCTGTGCCTTCCAGCTAATGGGGTCTGGAGCTTGATGGGAGGTGTAGGAAAATGGGATTTGTGCTCTAGATTTGTAACTGGATGGGTTCAACCCCCAGGGAGTTACATGGCAGCAGAGCCACACTCGCAGGGAGTGGTTTCCCAGTGCCAGAGGGCAGGGCTGGATGGGATATTGGGGATAAATCCTTCCCTGGGAGGGGCTGGGATGGAATTCCCAGAGCAGCTGTGGCTGCCCCTGGATCCCTGGCAGTGTCCAAGGCCAGGCTGGACATTGGGGCTGGGAGCACCTGGGACAGTGGGAGGGGTCCCTGCCATGGCAGGAGTAGGATGGGATGATCTTTCAGATCCCTTCCCACTCAACCCATTCCATGATCCTATGAAAATACGAGGCTGGAAGTTGATGTGTGTTCTAGAAAGATAAAATTTGCCTTTCCCAACATTTCTAAGTGAATGTGTTCAACCTCCAAGGAGTTAAATGTCAGCAGCCCCATGCCTGCAGAATTCCTCTTGAACTGGTACAGACTCCCCAGATCCCCCAAATCCTCCTTCCTGATGGCACAGAGCAGGAGCTCCCCAGTTCCCAAAGAGGGACAGGGGGACAGCTCTGGTGGCAGTGTCACACCGAGCACTGACCGGGACAGGCTGGGGACAGCTCTGGTGGCAGTGCCACACTGAGCACTGGCTGGGACAGGCTGGGGACAGCTCTGGTGGCAGTGTCACACCGAGCACTGACTGGGACAGGCTGGGGACAGCTCTGGTGGCAGTGTCACACCGAGCACTGACTGGGACAGGCTGGGGACAGCTCTGGTGGCAGTGTCACACCGAGCACTGACCGGGACAGGCTGGGGACAGCTCTGGTGGCAGTGCCACACTGAGCACTGGCTGGGACAGGAGTGGAGGGCACAGGGACAACCTGAGCCCTGCAGCCACCAGGACAATCAGCTGAATGAAACGCTGAGCTCACTCTTACATAAGAACTTTCCACACCAGCAGGTGCCAGGGGGAGCTGCAAACTCGGGCAGAGGGCACACAGGGGACATGTCACCACATTTTCTTCCACTGACCTCACCCATGGCTCTGTCACAGCCTGCCAGCACAGCCAGCATTCCGTGCTGGCTCTGGCAGGTGACAGCAGTGCTGAGACACCAGGAATGCCAGGCTGTCACTGCCAGCCTGGAACAGCTCCCTGCCACTTTACTGGCCCTGCACCACCAGCAGGGATGGACACAGCATGCCCAGGGGGGCTGGGTTGTAAAATTCAGCAGGTGACCCCCATGGCTGTCCTTGAGCAACATAAGGTGTGACAGGACAGACAAGTGAAAAAGGGACACAGGGTCCTACCTTGATGTCATTGTCGATGCCTCCAGAGATGATCTGGTCACTGGTGTCATTGAAGGTGACAGCCAGGACCTGGTAGGTGTTCTGGAATGTCTGGACAGCAGCTTTTTTCCTGATGTCCCACAGCTGGAAAGAAACGTGGCACTTATAAGAGGTGAACACAGATATTTAACAACAAAATCACAGGGAGCTGCAGAGATATTGGCAGAGACTCAGACTGTTCTCCTGAAATCCCTTTGTAGGTCTCAGGAAATTATTATAAAAAACGTCCAATGTGGAAATCTTTATTAGAAACATTAAACCTGGGGTGTTTGGAGCAGAGGAATGAACGGAAGGAAGAAGGGGCCAGCACAGATTTCAGGAGAAGGAAAAAGAAGCCAGCACAGGAGATTTCAAGAAAGAGAAGAAAGGGCCAGCCCAGATTTCAGGAATAGTTTTCTCAAGATTTGCTATTCCAGGGCAGCAGAAAAAGCCCAGCTGAGCAGCTCAACCTTCCCAATCCCCCCGAGAAGTACAGAAAAAAAAGGAGCAGTGAAATCTGATGTCACATTTTTGACTCTGAACTCGGGAATGAGAAGATAACGAAATGAGTAACAAAAGGCTGAATTCAGCCCAGTTAAAGGGAAGATCCTAAAAGCTTCTGCCCCTCTTTTCCCCAGGGCACACCCTGACCTTGACAGTGCCATCATCGCTGCCAGTGCACACGAGCTGGGGTCCCCTCCGGGCCGGGTAGCAGGAGTTGACAAAGGACGTGTGGCCCTTGAGCCTCTTCACCCTCTCACCGGTCTCGCTGTCCCACACAGCCACCGTTTTGTCCGTGGATGCTGAGAAGAGCATGCTGCAGGCAACACCCACTGTGAGGGCTCAGCTCCCTTCCCATCCTCCTCTCAGGAATAACCAGTGGGAGAAGAACCCCCCCCCCCCTTTGGTGGAGCCTGACTGAGCCTGGAGTGGCTGCATGGACAAATTGCCTTTAATTCCTGCTATAAATTGTTTTTCTGCCACCTCAAGCAGCGTCTGGGATGAGCAGAGGCAGCAAGGCCCAGCAGCAATGGTGGAATAGCCTTTTAAATTATCCAGGGTCTCACTTGTTCTATCTCCACCTCCCCAGTGACTCCCAGACACCCAACACAAACTTCCCTGTGTTCCCAAAACTGCATCAATGGCACTGGTGGGTGCCAGGTGTCCCCAGATCCTTTGCCCACACTGGGAAAGCCACAATACAAGGACTTGGTGTCCATGGACTGAGCAAGGGCAAAAATTCCAGAATCATTTAGGCTGGAAAAGAGCTCTAAGATCATCGAGTCCAAGCTGTGCCTGATCCCCACCTTGTCCCCAGCTCAGGAATTCCTGGGACACTCCAGGGATGAGGACTCCAAACCCCCCTGGGCAGTTCCAATCCCTGCCCACCCTTTCCATGGGGAAATTCCTGCTGCTGTCCCCCCTGAGCCTGCCCTGGCCCAGCCTGAGGCCGTTCCCTCTCCTCCTGTCCCTGTTCCCTGGAGCACAGCCCGACCCCCCCGGCTGTCCCCTCCTGTCAGGGAGTTGTGCAGAGCCACAAGGGCCCCCCTGAGCCTCCTTTTCTCCAGGCTGAGCCCCTTCCCAGCTCCCTCAGCCTCTCCTGGGGCTCCAGACCTTCCCAGCCCCATTCCCTGAGGTTCAGGGAGTCCCTGGGGTCTCTGAGCAGCAGCAAGCCCCTGCCCACACCTGCCATCTGTGTTGTAGTGCAGCTCCATGACAGCCCCACTGTGTCCCTTGAGGGTGGCAAAGTTGTCACAGTCTCCATAGACGTTCCAGAGCACTGGGGGACAGCAAGGGAGAGGTGAGCACAGGAAAACCATGGGAACAGTCTGCTGTGAGCATGGAGCTGATCTTTGGCATTTCAGCCAAGTGAAGGATGGACCAGCCCCATTGCTGAGTTCCATACTGCTGTGGGATAATCCACAGCAGTAACAAAACATCGTGTGAGCCCCAGGGCAGAGGTGATTTAGGAGTTTTGTTTAAGGTCAATTTATTAAGAAAAATTATAATCCTTGCTTCAGTAACCCTAAGCATTAAAAACTGCATTTCTGCAGACCTCTGGAACCTGTGTGAGGGGCACACAGGGCTGTGGCCAGTAAGACACAATTCCAGCACCATCAGGATGGGGCCTGGAGAAGAACTGGGAAAAGCTTCCAGCATCCCCCTGGGGAGGCAATTCCCACTCAGGACCCAGCCAGGTGAGGGCTGAGCTAAAACCCCTCAGCAGCAGGGCCTGAGCCTCTGTGAGCCCAACCTCTGGGACAGCAGGGGACAGCAGTGACACTCACAGATGAGCCTGTCGAAGCCAGCCGAGGCCAGGGTGTTGCCATTGGGATGGAACTTGCAGCAATAAACCTCCCCCTCGTGTCCTGACAGCAGCATGATGGGGGCCTGCAGCGAGGAGCAGCGCGGGGGGCCCTGAGGGACACACGGACACCGTGAGGGGACAAGGGACAAGGCCAGGGTACAGCCAGCCTGCCACCCCTGCCAAACATCTTGACCTTCTCACAGCACATCCCACCAGAATCACAGGATACTGAGGTTGGAAAACAGCTCCAAGATCATCAAATCCAAGCTGTGCCCGATGCCCACCTTGTCCCCAGCCCAGAGCACTGAGGGCTAGAGTCCTTCCTTGGGCACCTCCAGGGATGGGGACTCCAAACCTCACTGGGTAGCCCCTGCCAAGGCCTGCCCACCCTTTCCATGGGGAAATTCCTGCTGCTGTCCCCCCTGAGCCTGCCCTGGCCCAGCCTGAGGCCGTTCCCTCTCCTCCTGTCCCTGTTCCCTGGAGCACAGCCCGACCCCCCCGGCTGTCCCCTCCTGTCAGGGAGTTGTGCAGAGCCACCAGGGCCCCCCTGAGCCTCCTTTTCTCCAGGCTGAGCCCCTTCCCAGCTCCCTCAGCCTCTCCTGGGGCTCCAGACCCTTCCCAGCTCCATGTCCCGGACACGTTCCAGCCCCTTCTGCACTGAGGGGCCCAGAACCGAACGCAGCACTGGAGGTGCCTCAGCAGTGCCCAGCCCCAACATGCTCGTGGCCTTTCCATGCTATTGCAACCGCCCCCGGCCTTCTTCCCTCACCTCTCCACCCCATCCCGGATCTCCTCCCACCCTCCCCTCACGTTGCCCCCCTTACCGACTGCAGCAGAGCTCCGGTCGGCGGCTGCCCGCCCGCACCGCCCGTGCCCGGCGCCGCCGGCAGGTCATGGCGAGGCCGCTTGGCGGGCACGGGGACGAGCGGGAGGTCGGGGCCGGGCGCGGGGGCGACGCCGGGGGCGGCGGGGGCCGGGGGGGGGCCGGGAACGGGGCCGGGGCCAGGCCCGGGGCCCGGGACCTTCCGCTTCTGCTGCTCGATCATGGCGGGCGCCAGGCCCCGCCCCCCGCGCTCCATTGGCTGCCAGCTCCGCTCCCGCAGCGCTGATTGGCGAAGCGCCCTGAATGTCCCGCCCCCCTCACACGCTACCGGCGCGCCGAGGATAGAGCGGGGAGTGCGGCACCTTCTGGCGCGCCTCGCTCTGATTGGTGGAGACTGGGCGCTGGGTAGCTTGGGTAACGTTGATTGGCTGCGAGTCGCCACCCGGTAACATTGCGCTCTGTGATTGGCGGGGTGCGCGGCCTCTTGGCTTGAGGGAAGAATGGCGGGGGTGGTTGAGGTGATGGCAGCGCGTTGGTGTTGCTGGCCCGGGCGCTAACGAGCTCCCACCGCCCCGCGGGCTCTGGGAAGAGCCGTCTTGTCCCACGGCGCCAGTCTGGGTCAGTCCTGAACCGCGGCACTGTGGGTTCCGCTCGGGTCCGTCCCTGATTTCCTCAAGCTTCTGAACCCTGAGGGCTCTAGGGTTTACAGGCGTCAATGAAATGTTTCTTTTCTCAGTATCCTGGAGAGAGGATGCGGTAGCGTGGGGTGAATGCAGCTGGCTGGCACGGGACCTGTGGAGGCGATGGAGCCGCTCCCCGAACTCTACTCCATCTTCCAGGGCGAGGTGCGGGCAGCGGGGGCACGGCCTGGGCCGTGCTCTGTGGGAATTGATTGTCTTGGTTCCGCCAGGGCTTAGCGCAGGGGAAGTTTGGGTGACGAACAGCTCTGTACCCGTACACACAGCTGTGGGCGTGGAGTTGTTGTTTATATATAGGTATGTGTGCAGCGATAGAGGGAAGGCAGCACGGGAGGGGGGATTCTGTCCCTCTGCCCCACTCAGGTGATTCCCTACCTGTAGAGCTCGAAATTCCAACATAAACATCACCTAGAGCTGCTGGAGAGAGTCCAGAGGAATCCATGGAGCTGCTGCAGGGCTGGAGCCCCTCTGGAGCCAGGCTGGGAGAGCTGGGGGTGCTCCCCTGGAGAGGAGAAGGCTCCAGGGAGAGCTCAGAGCCCCTGGCAGGGCCTGAAGGGGCTCCAGGAGAGCTGGAGAGGGACTGGGGACAAGGCATGGAGGGACAGCACACAGGGAATGGCTTCCAGTGCCAGAGGGCAGGACTGGATGGGATCTGGGGAAGGAATTGTTCCCTGGCAGGGTGGGCAGGGGCTGGCATGGAATTGCCAGAGCAGCTGTGGCTGCCCCTGGATCCCTGGCAGTGCCCAAGGCCAGGCTGGACATTGGGGCTGGGAGCACCTGGGACAGTGGGAGGGGTCCCTGCCATGGCACAGGGTGGCACTGGATGATATTTAAGGTCCCTTCCAACCCAAACCATCCCCTGATGCTCTGATAATCTCCATGTCAGGTGAACTGTGCAGGTTTGTTGGGCAGGTTCTCCCCTGTGGGCTGAGAACAGGAGTGGTTTCCTTCAGCTCTCATGTGGATTTTCTCCCCAGGTTGCTGCAGTGACAGATTATGGGGCATTTATCAAAATCCCAGGCTGCAGGAAACAAGGTTTGTGTCTCTGAAGTTGTTTTTAATGTCCAAGGCAAGCAGGCACCTCAGAATTAAAGGGTTTTAACAAAAGCTCAAAAAATTAGGTTTTCCTCAATTAGGAAGAAATTTGGAGTTCTTGGAAAACATTTAGAAGATGATGGACTTTTGCATGATTCCCAAGAAATACTCAGAGGGGTTTTTGGTAACTTCAGGATATCTTGGGGTGGAGTTTTGGTAATTCCAGGGTGTCTTGGAGTGGATTTTTGGTAACTTCTGGATATTTGGGGGTGGGTTTTTGGTAAATTCTGGATATTTTGGGTGGGTTTTTGTATCTTCAGAATATTGTAGTGAAGGTTTTGATAACTCCAGGATAATTTGGAGAATCATTTGAAGATAATGGCAGAACTATAGAAATCCTGCAGTTAGGTAGTTTGCCAAATTTCTTCCTTTTAATGGTCAGTGTAAATGAGTGGGGGAAAAAAAGACTAAAACAAAGCTGAAAGAAAAAGAGGTGGAAAATCAGATTTAAAGCTGTTTCTGTGATTGTAGGAAAGCTGCAACCCCCAAGGAACCTCTTGTCTGCTGCCCTGCTGAATTCCTGCTCCCTGCAGGATTTTGGCTGCTGGGGGAAGGCTCAGAGTGACCTTGGAATGTGAGCTGGAGCAGCAGAGTGTTCCCAGATTTCTCCTCCCCTGCAGAACTCTGCTGTCCACATGTCAATCACCCAAATTAAAATCTAATTTGGGGTGTTGTGACCTGTCTTAGGAGTTAAAAAATTGCAGCACTCTCCAAAATACATATATGTTTATTCACAAACATATTTATTAGCTATATTTGTTATTAACATTTACAGCTTTACTAAAGGTGTCTACATTATAAACAATAATAAAAAAATAGAAATTAAAATGAGTTAAAGATTAAATAGACTATTAATTTTTATGTTTTGTTAACTTATTTATTAACCTATTTGTTTATTAATTAATTACTTTATTAAAAACACATTCTCCCCACACCCCAAAGGATTATCAGCTCCAAGCCACTTTGGAAACTGCAAATTTGAGATTCAGTGGAGAATTGTCCCCATAGAACTGAAAAAAGGATGAGCTAAACAATACACACTATTAATTTTTAAATTCTGTTGATTAATGGTGTAAAAACACATTCTTCCCACACCTCAAGGGATTACCTGCATCCACTTTAGAGCTGCTGTCTTTTGCTGGAAGGCAAATCTGAGCATTGTTTGTGTCTCTTCTCTCCCACCCCCCGTGCAGGCCTTGTCCACAGGACTCACATGTCCTCCTGCCGTGTGGACAAACCCTCTGAGATTGTTGATGTTGGGGACAAAGTCTGGGTGAAGCTCATTGGGAAAGAGGTAAGCTCAATTACAATAAAGTATCCTGTGTGTTAATTAACACTGTGCTCATTTATCCTGCTAATTGCATGTTTTCTAGATAAAGGATGACAAGCTGAAGCTCTCCCTCTCCATGAAGGTTGTTCACCAAGGCACAGGGAAAGACCTGGACCCCAACAACGTTTCCCTTGAGTGGGTAAATCTGAGCAGAACAGAGCAGGCCAGGGGGGAATGGCTTCCATCAGACACAGGGAATGGCTTCCACTGCCAGATGGAGTTCCCTGGCAGGGTGGGCAGGGGCTGCCATGGAATTCCCAGAGCAGCTGTGGCTGCCCCTGGATCCCTGGCAGTGCCCAAGGCCAGGTCAGCTATCCTATTTTTTTTTTTTTTTTTTTTTTTTTTTTTTTTTTTTTTTTTTTTTTTTTAAGTGTTGAGAGTAACCTTTAAAAGCCTTGTGGTCGGGTATGTTTGTACCAAAATGAGGTTAAAAATGGAGCTGCTCTTGTCCCTCCAGTCAGGATGAGAGGAAGAAACGAACCTTCAGGGACTACACGAGCCAGAAGATCACCCTGGAGGCCGTCCTGAACACAGTGTGCAAGAAATGTGGCTGCAAAGGTGGGTCTGGGCTGCTTCCTTATGGCTTTGTCCCAGCAGGCAGTGACCCTTGGTGGGGTTGTATCAATGTCTGTCTCATGGTTAGAATCCCTAAATGGTCTGGGTTGGAAGGGACCTTAAATCCCACAAGGCTCCAATCCCCAGGGACACCTTCCACAATCCCAGGCTGCTCCCAGCCCCAATGTCCAGCCTGGCCTTGGACACTTTGGGGATGCAGGGGCAGCCACAGCTGCTCTGGGCACTCTGCTGACATGGTTACACGTGGTTGTAAGGACTCAATTTTGGTTCCATGTTTGTCTTTTGGAGGAGGCACTTTTTTATCACTTGCTACAAAACTAAAAGATTTAGTTCAAATCTTTTAAAAAAAAGTTTATTCCTTAATAACACACCCCTTTGGGCTACTGGTGAGAGGCCAGTGGAAGCCACAAAGATGATGAAGGACTGGAGCCATGAGCAGAGACTGAGGGAGATGGGCTTGGTTGTTGTGGAGAAGAAAATAGTGAGAGGGGATGCTGTCAATCCACAGAAATACCCCAGGGGGTGTCAGAGGATGGGGCCGGGCCCTGCTCAGGGCCAGGACAAGGAGTGATGGCCAGAAACTCAAACACAGTGAGTTCTACCTCACTGGGAGGAAAAGCTTCTGTCCACGGGGAATGCAGAGCTCTGGAACAGAGAGAGAGTGGAGTCTGTCTCTGTGGAGCCACCCCAGCCCTGGCTGTGTCCCTGTGTCACCTGCTCCAGGTGATCTCCAGAGCCCTTCAACCCTGGATGTGTCCCTGTGTCACCTGCTCCAGGTGATCTCCAGAGCCCTTCAGCCCCAACCATTCTGTGCCTCCTGCTGGCCACAGCTCAGGCCAGATCCCCTTCCTGCACTGTGATTCCTGTCTCATACCTGAGATCTTACTCTGATTTGGGTTTTTAAGAAGCAAACAAACCTTGCCCAGGTGATCCCACTGTGAACCATCAGTGGAAGCTCCAGCTCAGCTGCTGGGACACTGGAGCTGTGTCTCAGAGCTAAAACCAAGTTTATGACTTGCTGAAATGGTGTCCTGCCTGCTTCAGCAGTGTGAAGATGATTTTGTGGTACCCTTCAGTAGATTTATTCAAGTTGCTGAGGCACAAAGTATTTTTTTGTGCAGGAGTTTTTGCTGTGCCCTACTTGTGTTATTTAGAGGAAATGGTTAATAGGGCTCATGCTATTCTGGAGGAGGTTAATGATGAGTGTGGGCTGTGTAGTGGTGGAGAAATATCCTTAAAATACTGTTTTAAAGAATTACTACTATTTAAAGAACTATTATATATAAACCACTATTTTAAAGAACCCCAAAAAAGCCAGGATTATGCCTATTTCCAATCTTCTTTTAAATAAATGTGTCTCCTCCTGACAGCAGGTGCCAGCTCTCCAAATTTTCACTGCAGCTCTTAGTAGGTCAACTTTGATGTCTCCAGAGTAGAAAGGGTAGGACCAGAAGAGCTGAATTCCTCTCTCTTTGTGGCTTTAGCTCATTTTCCAGGTGCCAATCACACCAATTTTTCTCCCACTCTTCTGGGCTGATTAAGCTCCTGCAGAGACAAATTTTTTGCTTGTTGAGACAAGAATATTTTATTTTATGCCTAACTAATCCCTCCAGAATGACCTGGGTTATGTTTGTTCCCTGTCCTGTTTAATCAGGGCATGTTCAACCAGCTGAAATTTCAGAACAAAAAATGTCCAGTGTAGATTGACTCCCTGTGACTGATAATCAAAAGAGCCTTGGCAGCACTTCAGGTGTGTGAAATGCATTTGCTAAAAAAAGAACAAAAAAAAAAAAGGAGAAGGGGCTGGGTTGTTCCTTCAAACACCTTTTTTTTCCAGGTCACTTTGCCAAGGAGTGTTTCATGCAGCCTGGAGGAACCAAATACAGCCTCATTCCAGAGGAGGAGGAGGAAGAGGAGGGAGCAGCAGCAGGACCTGAAGGGGATAAAAGGATCAGCCAGGCTGAGGAGTCTTCAAAAAAGAGGAAAAAGGTATGAGGTGGCCTCTGGCTGGCCTGGAAAAGGAAATGGGGGTGGGGATTTGCTCTGTAGTTACACCTGAGTTACTCCAGCAACATGGGTGTGAGTAGCCAGGTGTGGGCTGAGAAGGTGCCTCAGTTCTGGGCAGATTCTGCAGAAAAACAGGAATTTCCTCTGCAGATTTCTTACTAATTCTTAGGTTTTCTCCTTTTCCTGTCAAACTTCCTTCAAGCTGGTTTTGTGTTACAACTCACAGCCCTCAAAAGATATTCTTAGAGTGAGGAAAGGAGGATTATTGCTTTTCCTGGTCTTTGTGAGGCTCTGTAGGCATTGCTTCAGTGTCCTGAATTCCTGTATTCCTGCCAGTGACCTGTTTTCCTCCCTTCTCCTGCCCTCACACCTTTCTTTCATGTGGACTCAGTGCTCTGCTGGCTCCAGGGGTATCCTGACCCTGCCAGAGCTGTGGGAATTGGGTTTATCTGCACACCCTGGGGGAAAATCCCTGGCTCTGTTTGCACAGGGAGCATTCCCAGGCTCCAGAGCAATTTTTGTCCCTGTGAAAATGGCACCAGATCAGAGACATTTTCCAGGCAGTGTTTGACCTCTGGCTCAGAGCAGGATGGGATAAAATAAAACACAGGTGAGGCTTGAACCCAAACCAGGAGCTTTTGGTGGTCAGGTTTATTCAGGGGTGAGTATTCACAGAATCCCAGAGTGGTTTGGATTGGAAGGGACCTTAAATCCCATCTCACCCCTGCCATGGGCAGGGACACTTCCACTGTCCCAGGTTGCTCCAAGCCCTGTCCAGCCTGGCCTGGGACACATCCAGGGGCAGCCACAATCCAGTTCAAGACTTCAATGAATAAACTCTCCCATCAGCCCCTTCACAGTCCCACTTTTAATTACTTTTCCAAAGCCCTTTCTCTATTTTTTCCCCTCTTTCCAGGTCTGTGGCCTCTCTGTATCCCTGGAGAGTGGCAGCAGGCAGAAAAGGCTCAAGTTGTTTAAATGTTTTGGGGAAAAATTACACAAAAAGTGCACTAAGAGCACGAATAACTTGTTATCCTGCCCCTGCCCATCCACCAGCATGGGGATTCCCTGTGGAGTCTTGCCCTGCTGACACTACAGGAAATGTGTGTCACTGTCCTGAATTTGTTCCTGATTTTTTTGGGGTTGGTGAATTAATAGCTTTCCTTGAAATCTCACTCGTTCCTTTGATCTCCCTCCCTTCTCAAGGGTGACATCAAAAGTTTTCAGATGTTTTCCAGAGCTGGAATAATAAAACTTTGAGCTTTTTTGGGGGCAGGATGTGGGATCCTGGAGATGAATGGTTCCCTTGTAGTCTGGAGTGCCTGCTGTGATCTTGTCTGGGAGCCACCATGTGCTTGCCTGGGGCTCTGGGGGTTTACAGCACGTGGAAATAGCTCTGTGGATTCAGGGACAATCTCCTTGCTGACCTGTCCCCTCCCATGTGTGTGACACCACAGTGGGGCTGCGGTTTTTAAATGACAGGAGGGAGCTGCCAGCTCCCAAGGGATTCCACTGAGTGTCAGAGCAATAAAATTAATCTTTGTGGTTGTTCAGGATCAGCATTTTGTGCTTTCCTGGATCTGATGTTTCCTTGCAGTTTCTGGGTGTTTTTTCCTCTTCCCAGAGATTCCTCTCTTGAGACACTGCAGGATCCTCACCCTTTTTTTCTCACCTTGCTTTCCCGATGTTCCCAGCTCTGGTTTTCCCTCCTGCCTGAGCCCCACAGCGTTCACAGGCTCTGTGTGGGAGTGGCACTGGTGTGACAGTGACACATCATTGGGTGGCAGCACTGGGCCCTGTCCTGTCTCCTGATCCCTGATGGAGGGAGAAGGGGAGAGGCTGGAGAATCCTGAGGGAGCTCCGAAGGGGCTCAGCCTGGACAAAAGGAGGCTCAGGGGGGACCTGGCTCTGCACAACTCCCTGACAGGAGGGGACAGCCAGGGGGGTGCTGCCAGGGAATGAGGGCTGGGATGAGAGGAAACAGCCTCAGGTTGTGCTGAGGGAGGTTTAGGTTGGATATTGGGGAAAAATCCTTCACAGAAAGGGTTGCTAAAACTGTCCTGGCAGTGGTGGAGTCCCCATCCCTCATAAACCACCTGGGATGGCACCTGGGGATGTGCTGGTGGTTCTGAGGCCGTGGTTGGACTGGCTGATCCTGGAGGGCTTTTCCAGCCTAAACAATTCCATGATCCCATGGTGCTGTGCCAGGGATGAGGCCTGGAGCCTGTCTGGGCCAGCTGGGCAGGCCCAGGCTCTGTGTCCCTGTTCCTCCTGGGGTCAGGGGGTGAAGGAGCTCCTGTGGGAACAGCAGTGTCCCTGCTGGGACTGTGTGGGAGGCAGGAGGCTGGGAATGGCTGAGCCCTGCTGATCCTGCTGCCTTTGTCTTCCAAGAAAAAACCTGCAGTGCTGACCGAGGGATAACCCCTTGGATTGAAATTCTCCAAGTCTATCCCATCTGCTGCTCACACCACCTCAAATTTGGGGGTTTAGATCCATTTCAAAATTCCTTATGAGCTTTATTCCACATGGAGCAGCTCATCCCTGAGGTGGCTTTGGATGACCTTTGGGATGGGGGCATTTTTATGACTTTGCTGCTCTTTTCCCCACCTCGAGGAAAATTTCCAGATTTCCCTACAGATCTTCATGCAAAAACCACACCTAAGTGTGTTTGCTCTGTGACCTGTGACTCATCCAGCCTTGGTCCATCCTCAGTTTTACTGGTTTTACTGGTTCTTCGATGGCATTAAGAGGGCACAGCCCTTTACACATTGTCTTAATCCAAATTTTTCTGAATCTGGCTGTCTTTTATTTCCTGGCTCTAGGCTGGGTTCTTCTCCTCAGCTTCATTCTGACTGCTCCTCCAACAAAGGATGCAAAACCAGCTTCAGATTGATATAATGAATCTTGTTTGGAATGAAATTGGATGGTGGAATGAGGATAAAAAATAAGAAGCCTAGAAGGATTCCTGGCACACCCCTGGGGATGCAGACAGACGTTAGAAATCCATTTGAGTTTTTCACAAAGTCTAGGAATAGGATCATAACTCCTCTAAAGGGTCTGGTAAGAAATATTTCAACTTCTTGGAGAGTTCTGGGCACTCCCCTCTTATCTCAACCCCAAATACCTTTAGGAGGAGTGAGCTGTTGTGACATTCTGAGAGCACAGCCTGGAGCAGTCTCCTCACAAAGGGCAGGAGGAAGCCTGGGGTGCAGAGAGGCCCCTCTTGGAGGAGTTTTTGGAGCAGGAATTCCATGAAAAGCAGCACTCAGGCTCCAGCCCAGCCTGCTGCTGTCCTGCTGGCAGCTCCAGCAGGGGCTTGGGGAGAGATTTTGGAGCCCTTCTGTTGGGTTCTGGTGTGATAATTGCATAGGTGGAGCAGGATGTGCAGGGAACTGTGAAGTGCAGCTCTTTGTGCTGTGAGCCCTCTGCACCGAGAGCTGCTTGGGCCAAATCCTCTCCAAACATTTCCCCAAAATGCAGTGTTTGGAGTGCTGGGTGTGCCCAGAGCTGAGCTGAGCCCCATCCAGCACCTGACAGCTCAGGGCTGTCCCTGCAGGCACAAACCTGGGCTTTGCTGGGCAGTCCCTGAGCTGGGAGCAGCCCCTGCTGTCCTGTGCAGGGCTGGGATGCTGGACTGAAGGAAGGCTGTGCTCTGCAGCAGGATGCTGCTTGTGCAGGAGGATTTTGCAGCAGCACTGCCTCCTGCTACTGAAAATCATAAAATCCTGGAATGGGTTGGGTTGGAAGGACCTGAAATCTCATCCAGTGCCACCCCTGCCATGGGCAGGGACACTTCCACTGTCCCAGGCTGCTCCAGGGCTGGAGCAGCCACATTTTTCCCTCTGGGAATGCTCAGCTCTCTGTGTTTCCTGCTGCACCTCCAGCCCAGGCTGTGCTGATTTGTGCTGCCTGCACTTCTGCACTGGAGCAACCAGAGAACCGTGGAATATCCAGGGTTGGAAAAGACACAGGAATCATTTAGTTCAGCTCCTGGCCCTGCACAGGACACCCCAAGAACCCCACTGTGTGCCAGAAAAGGAATTTGTCTCTCTTGGAGTGATCTTGGCTGTTAGAAGCCCCCAAAAAGGGGAGAGTGAGGGTTTGTTGATTTTTTTCCAGCCAGCACAATGCCCACGTGTGCTTTTATGTCCCCTGATCCATCCCCAGGAGTGTGTGTGACATCCTGTCCTGCCTTCAGCCCTCACATCCTGAGAAAGTTTCCCAAGCTCTGGAATGAAACTGTTGATTGTGAAGGTCTTGTCAAACTTTCTCACCATGTGCACGGGCTGGAAAAGCTTGAGAAAATTCTCCTTTCTGCATCCCCTTCTCTGGAGGATTTAACTCTTTCCTATCCTCTCAGGACTGGGAGGATTTGCTTCTGTCATTCTTCTGTGGGTCAGGGACTTTGTGGTGAGCCTGTTGTTACCCCACAGGGAAACAGACTGAGTTTTGGGTGACATTATTTGCTGTTATGGAGCTAAAATGTGCCAAGGGTCTGGTGGGTGTGGAGAGACTTGATCTTCTGCTCCCTTCCCTGGAATCCCAGAGGACTCTGCTGGATGCTCAGCTCTGAGTGTTGTCTTTGCTCTTTCAGCTCCCTAAAAGAGTTGTTCAGTTTGACTAAAATGAAGCTGCCACCTCCTTTCCTTTTTCCCCAGCTGACAGCCTGGGCCTGGTGTTTGGACACACAGTCCACTTTGGGCACAGCTGCTTAAAAGCTGGGTTAGTCAGAGCCCTAAGCTGAGTTTGCTGGGTCACATTCCTCACTGGAGCTGTCCAAGCCTGTCCCAGGGCTTTGGTCACCTCAGTGGCCATCTCTGTCCATGAAACCCTCCTTGGCTTCTTTCCTTGTGTTCTCAAGTAGGGCAAAGGTTCCTGTTCAGCCCCTCTGGAGCCAGGCTGGGAGAGCTGGGGGTGCTCCCCTGGAGAGGAGAAGGCTCCAGGGAGAGCTCAGAGCCCCTGGCAGGGCCTGAAGGGGCTCCAGGAGAGCTGGAGAGGGACTGGGGACAAGGCATGGAGGGACAGCACACAGGGAATGGCTTCCAGTGCCAGAGGGCAGGGCTGGATGGGATCTGGGGAAGGAATTGTTCCCTGGCAGGGTGGGCAGGGGCTGCCATGGAATTGCCAGAGCAGCTGTGGCTGCCCCTGGATCCCTGGCAGTGCCCAAGGCCAGGCTGGACATTGGGGCTGGGAGCACCTGGCACAGTGGGAGGTGTCCCTGCCATGGCAGAGGTGGCACTGGGTGCTTGTTCAGGTCCCTTCCAACCCAAACCATTCCTGACCCTCAGAGCCTTTTCCCAGGAAGGTCTCAGGCATTGATGTGGCCAGGGATGGAGTTGGTGGATCTTTATTGGAGCCTGCTGCTGCTGTGCTTGCACAGAAAGCTGCAGCTTTGCATGACCCATGTGCAAGGCACAGTTATTTGGGAGGCCCAGCCCATTCCCCTGCTTCCCTGGACTTCTCAGTGCCAAGGGAAGGGACACCTGGGTTTTTGCAGGATGGGGTTTGCCAGGCCCTTGGCAGCTGCTGGCAGCATTCCTGCTCCCTGCTGGAAGGGGATGCAGCAGCACAGGGTCAATCAGATCCTCTCCCCAGGCCTGTGTTCTGTTAAATATCCCCAAATTGCCATCCTGCATCATTAAACAGTGCAGATCTGTCTGGGGTGATCCCAGTGCCCCCCAGCCTGATCTCAGGGTAATCTCTGCCTGCTGCTTCATCTCGCCTCAAATTGGAGGGTTTAGATCCATTTCAAAGTTCCTTGCAGGCTTTATTCCAGACCAGCTGTTCTTGTGCTGCAGCCAAGGGTCAGATCTGGAGCTTTTGTTTCAGGGCTTTGCAAAACCACAGCATGAGGGGCTCTGAGGGGAGAGAGAGCAGGAGAGGGGGCAGGGGGAGTTGGGGAGCAGGAGAGGAGGGTGGAAGGGAAGTTTGGGAACAGGAGAGTGTGCAAGGAAAACTGGGGGGCAGAAGAGTGTATGGAAGAATTAGCAGGAAGGGGTGCAGTGGAAACTGAGGAGCAGGAAGGGGTGCAGTGGGAAGTTGGGGAGCAGGAAGGGGAACAGAGGAAGTTGGGAAATGGGAGGGGGTGGTGAAATCTTTAGGGAGGTTGTGTAAAGAACCACATCTTGCAGGAGGGCACTGACCTCACCCTGCTGCAGGAAGCTCCCCTGGGCTGTCCTGCCCAGAGCAGGGAGTGTTTGGATGCTCCAGTGCTCCTGTCCTGGCAGGCTGGGGGCTGGGGCTGTAGAGATGCTGCTCATGGCTGGCTTACAAACCCATTTTTTAGGCAAAAAAGCTTCATCTTTCCAGCTTGTATTAATAAAGAACCATGAAATAAAGGAGTGAAAGCAAGAACTCTCCTTCCATGAATTATCCAATGTTTTCTAGCCTTGGATTTCCCTGTTGCTGCCCTTGTGCTCTGATTTCATGCTCTGTGCCCTGCAGCTGAGGGTGGCAGTGGTGATGATGAACTCCTGCCTGCTGGGGCACGGTGCCCTTTCCATGTAGGAACAGCCCAGAAAGGCTCGTGCTGCCCTGCTGAGCACCAGGGGAGCATTTCCACATTGCCAGGCTTTGCTGTGTTTTCCTAGGAGAAGAAGAAAAAGAAGAAGCACAAGGCCAAGCAGTGCTCGGAGTCAGACTCAGACAGCTCAGCCTCGGACAGTGATGGAGCTCAGCCCTCCAGCAAGAGGCCCAAGCACTCAGGGAAAGCCAGCAGGGCTCCCAAAAAGAAGAAGAAGAAGCACAAGAAGTAGCCCTGGGATGAGCAGGGCAGGCTGGGCTGCTGCCCTGGCCATTCCCTGGTGCAGCCAGCAGGGATCAGCACCTGTCCTGTTCCAGGGACAAGGAATTTCCTTCTCCAAGAAACACAGGGTGTGGTGTTACAGGTGCTGACCTTGCCATGAGCTGTCCTTGTCACCTTGGGCACGGGCTGCCCCTTTGTCCCTCAGCTGCTGCCAGCACAGGCTCATGCCACCCTGCAGGGCACCCCTGCTGTCCCACACCTCGTGTCCTGCTGGAGCTGCTGCCAGCTCTTGTGACAGCTGGGGGACAGCAGTGGCCTGCAGAGCTTGGGGTGGCACAGGCAGGCCCACACCGTGCTGGGGACAGGGTTTGGTGTTGCTGGTGGGACCACAACCCCCTGGCACAGCTCTGGGCTGCAAACCTGCCCTGACTCCCTTGGTCTCTGCAAACACTGGGAGTGAAGGAGCAAGGAGCAAATGGGGGAGTGGAGATACTGGGAGTAAACACGAACTATGGAGTGTTTGCTGCCTTGGAAAGGGATGGAAAATAAATCTGCCCTGTCCAGCTGTACTTTGTACTGGCTCCTTTATTCTTACTCTCCACACTTCATCTTGGGTGGGGGAAGAACAGCACTGGCTGCATGGAGGAGATGGGAAAGGGTTTTTTTGGGAAGTTCTGGCTGCTTCCCGAGGTTCCCTGGGGTGGGAAGGGGGTGTGTGGTGAGGTGAGACATAGGAGAAGCTTCTGGAAGGAGCATAGATCTTGTAACTGGAGCTGAAGGTCAGGGAAGGGATGGCAGGGGGAGTGTGCCAGGAGCAGCTCGGCCCTGCTGGGACAGATGTGACTGGGGAAGGTGCTGCAATCCGGGGATCTGGGGGTGTTCCTGGTGCCATGACCTTCCTGGAGGGGTGTCCTGCAGGGAATGTCCCAAGGGGCACAGGCACATCCCTCAGCAGTGAGGGCCTTCAGCTCCAGTGAATTCATCTCTAGTGATTCCAGCTCTGGTGATTTCAGCTCCAGTGAATCCATCTCTGGTGATTTCAGCTCTAGTGATCTCCAGCTCTCCTGTGAAGTCACTGTCCAGTGACACGGAGATAAAGAACAGGAGCCTCATACAGCATTCCACAGAGAGCAAAGTCTTTATTATGGGAGGCCACTCTGAAGGTGCCAGGGATCAAACTGGGGAGAAACAGGGATTTCTATGGGGAAGGCAGGGGGTGGGGTAGAGCAACAGGACAAATAGTCTGAGGGCTCAGAACCAAAACCAGGGGAAGAGACCAAGGCGGTGCAGACTATAACCATGAAGAAACAGAGCACGGTGGGGGTGGCTTTCTTCTCACCGCCAGCTCTGAGGGGACTCGTTTGGGAGCTCTGTCTCTGGGAAGGGACTTGGATCCCTTCGGCCCTCAGGCCGCGCTCCTCCACGGGAGCACAGGGGGTTCCCGTGCTGAGGGCGAATTGTCCTCCTCAGGAAGGAGTCGCTGCTGTGGCCGCTGGCTCTGCAGGGAGCTGGGGGGGTTGGCAGCTGTTGGCGTCGCCGGCAGGAGGAGCTGGGATTGCTGATGCAGCCTCTCCTTATCCCTTTCCTTCCCTGTGCTTCCCGGCCCAGCTCCCCATGGCTGCATCCCCCTTTGGGGCCGTTTCCCTTCCCAAATCCCGACACCAAGAGCTCAGCTCTTTATTCCAGGTGAGCCTGCGGCTCTGGCTGAGGCTGTGGCGCTCCGTCCTGCCCTGGTGGATCCGCCTCGCTGGGCGGGGCATTCCTGGATCCTGATCTGCTACAGGAATTGAACATTGCCGCCAGGAGAGCACATTTCTGAGCAGAACTGATCCCCACCGCTTGGAGAAGAGGCTGAGATGAGCTACTGGGATCACTGGCCATTAACCCCATCCCTGCCATCCCTATGGCTGGGCACGTGCCCAAAGCACCTTTTCCCCAGTAAACCGAGCACAGAGCTGTAACAACACCTTTTTTATTTTTCCATGTGACTTTTCCCACTCTCAATTAAAAAAGAACCCAACAACAAAGCACGAAACCACCACCCAAGCCCCTCGAGCCCCTGCAGGCGCCGGGCGGGGGCAGGGGCGGCCCCGGCGGGGCAGCGGCTCCGAGCCCAGGGGAAGCCGTGCCTGGCACGGGGCCAGGCGGTGGGGACGATGTGGCACCGGGTGACAGGCAGGGGACCTGGGACAGCGCCTATGTCGCCTTCTCGTAGGTGCGGGTGGAGACGACGTTGCCCATGGTGAGAGTCTGGGGGCAGAGGGGTGTGGGGGTTAGTGCTGCCTTGCCCAGCCCCGAGCTGAGCTCTTCCCACTTCAAACCATTTCCGAGGTGGGGGCCTCAGAATAAAACCATTTCTTTACCAGAATTAATTTCCCATCTTTCAGCTCCCGGACCAGCGATGTCTCCTTTCCATCCCATTTCTGCACATGGACGAGTTTGCCTCCATCCAGTGTGACCACGGACTGCAGGGAGGGATTGAGACCCACAGTTACCTTCCTCCCCGGGCTTTCTGGGCTCTGGGGGGGTTTGTCGCTCAGAGGGGACCCTGGAACCCCGCAGGACTCGGGATCAGCCTGGGGGTGCCACTGTGGGGATGCCAACCTGGCACGTCCCCGCCTTGGCTTGGTCAGCCGCGCTAAGCCCAGCCTGGATCCTGCGCTGGGTCACGGCCTCGGCTGCCCCCCTGTGACCCCGGAGTGCCACCGGCACGGTCACCCTGCCCTCCGTGCCCCGGGGCCAGCACGGGGAGTCCCGCTCGGGGCCACGTCCCACTCCGGGGCCACCAAGACCTGTCCCGGCCGCGCTCCCAAGAGGGGACCAGAGAGGCGGGGCAGGGATCGGGGCTTGGAACCGGAGCTTCCCTGCCCTGCAGGGCCCGCCGAGGGTTTTTGGAGGGGCTGGTGCGGCAAACACGCCTCTGCTCGCCGCGCTGCTGTTTGCACAGCGCCGCTGCTGACTCAGCCCCGAGAGCCCGGCCTGTGCCAAGGTTACTGTGACAGCGCCGGCCACGGCACGCAGGACGGGGTTGTGCCAGGAAAAGCACTGACACCGCCCGCCTGTCCCCATCCTGCCCTGTGCCCCCCACCCAGCCCCCTCCAGAGCCGGGGGCTGCCCCTCGGGTGGTGCCCCCATGGCTTGGGTCTGTCCAGAGCTCAGGTGTGCCCCTGCCCCACAAGGGCCCCACAAAGCTCTGGGTGCTCCCTCAGATCCCAATTCTCCCCACAGCTGGGTCAACTGCTCCAAAAGTTTGGGTACCCGCAGGGTTCGAGTGCCCCACTGCCCTGGAACCCACAGCCAGAGGGCAGGGCTGTGCCTGGAATACTGGGGAGAAATTCCTCCCTGTGCGGGTGGGGAGTGCCCAGAGCAGCTGTGGCTGCCCCTGGATCCCTGGAATGTCCAAGGCAGGTTGGACACTGGGGCTTGGGACAATGGGAGGTGTCCTTGCCATGGCAGGGGGTTGGATTTAGATGATCTTTAAGGTCCCTTCCAACCCAAACCATTCCATACTATCCTGGGTGCCCCACAACACCCCATGGCTGACCCCCTCTGCCCCATCCTGTCCAGCCCCGTGCCTCGGGCAGCCGTCCTGGCCCCGCTGACCCATCATGTGCCCTCTGGCCCCCGGCCTGGGGGCACCCCAAGGGCACGTCCCGGGCTGTGGCAGCAGCTCCGGGCCGGTCACACGCTCCTGCTGCTTGAACGGCTTCCAGGAGCTGGGGCGGGAGGGAGCTCACACTCAGCCCCTTCCCCCAGCCTCACTCCGAGCCCAGCCCTTTGTGCTTCCTGCTCTGGGGCCAGGAAAGGGTTTTGTGCCCAAAGAGCCGCCAGGTCCCTCCTGAGGTGGCCCCCCGGGCTGGGTGTGGGGCACAGAGCTGCCAGCTGTTCCTGCATGGAGCGTTCAGTGGGGCATGGGCGCGGCAGCTGAAATCTAGGAAAAGTCAGGAGATGGGCCACTCCTTCAAGGGAAAATGTTCCTGCAGGGTGGGAGAGGCCACGAAAGTCGTTGATCTCTCTCAGGTGATTTTTGCCTTGCTGTTACAAGGAGGAGCAGCCTGGCCTGGGAAGTTTTGAGCTCCGCAGCCCTGGGATGAGCCCTTGGAGAGGCGCTGACCAGCTGGGATTGTCCCGGTGCTCCATCCCTGCAGCGCTGCCTGCTTGGGAGGGCAGGCCCAGAAGGGGCTCAAGAAAGGGGTGTGGTGCCTCTCTTCCCTCAGGGCAGGGACACTTCTCACCACCCCACCACGGCCTCCTCTTGAGCAAGCTGGCACTCGCCAGCCCGGCTCTTGCTCAACCTTCCCGGCAGCTCCGTCCTGCTCCCGGGGGAGCCCAGCCCCAAAACGGACCAGGGGGGCCTGTCTGGAGGGGACTGGGATTGAGCAGCGGCCCCGGAGGACACAGAGGTTTTCCCCTTGCACAGGGAGCCAGGATGGAGCCCTGGAGCCGCGGGCTGATGGAGAGATCCCCCGGAGCCCACAGAGCCTTTCGAGGGTGCCACGGGGTGGGGCAGGGTTGGGGCTCACCTTGACGTGCCTGTCATCTGCCGTGGTCTCGTCGAACTCCTCGCCCAGCTTGAAGGTGATCTCGGTGTTCTTGAAGGTGCTCTGGGTCTTCACGGTGATCTTGTCGCCATCCAGCTCGATGATGGTGGTGGGCTTGGTGAAGCCGGCCACCTGCCGCGTGGCGAAGCCCACGCCTGGGGGCCGAGGGGTGAGGGGGTGTGGAGGGGCACGATGCAGCCACCCACCCCTGGCATCACCCCCGAGCTCTTCCTCCCCGTGGTGGTGGAGGGTGAACCCCAAAATCCTGCCCGCTCCCGGTCCTGGGGGGCTCGGTGCGCTCCCGAGGCAGGAGCAGAGGAAGGGGGGACAGGGAATGCTGTCCTTGCTGAGGGATGGATCCGGGACCAGCACCCACCAGCCCCTGAGCGGGGTGAGGGGGAAACCGGTATCTGTGCCCCCTCCCCGCACTGCCCTGGGGTGGGGCACTCCCCTTGACCGTGCCGGGGCTGGCTGATGGTGGCTCGGGGGCTGGGGAAGGCTGCGGGGTCCTGAGCGGCCCCCAGCACCCAGGACGGGCATCCCATCCCTCTACCTTCTGCCAAAGGCTGCTCCCGAGGGGGGCACGGGAAGGACGAGACCCCTCACCTGGCCTGAGATCCCCCTCATCCAGCCCAACCCCACGTGCACAAAACCCCAGAGCGCCCCTAAACCACCCACGGAGGCAGCAGCGACCCCCCACCACCACCTGCAACCCCCCCAGCCAGACCCCCGTGCGGGGGCGGGGGTTCACCACGCAAATTGGGGAGGGGGGGCGTAGGAAAAAAAAAAAAAAAAAAAGGTGATGTGACTCCAAGCCCGCTCTCAGCCGCGCCCACTCACCCAAAGCTTTCATGTACTCATCGAAATTGGTGGTGTCCACCAACTTCCAGGTGCCCACGAAGGCGTCGACCATGGCGAGGGGGCGAGGGGGGGCTGCAGACGCGCGGGGGTCCGGCCGTGTGCGAGCGTGGCACCGCCTGCAGCTGCTCCGGCCCCGCAGCCGCCTTAAATAATGTCCTCATCACATGATTGGAAAGAGCACAACGCGCTCCAGAAATACTCCCCGGCAGCGCTGCCAGCGGCCACCCCGGCCCGGCCACCGCCCCCCGCCCCCGGGGCGACCCGCAGGGCTGGGCAGGGATGGGGACAGCGGAGACGGGCACTTGTGTCGTGAGCTGTGCCCGGGCTGTGCGGGGCAGGAGCGGAGGTGGGCACGGAGGGTGTGTGCCCAGCCCAGGTGGTCCCATGGGTGCGCGGGGAGGGGCAGGGGCTACCCCTGGGCACGTCGGGGCACGGGGACAGCGACAGTGGTGATGACAGATGGGACACGAGTGGCGGGGACAGGGGAGCTGGGGGAACTGAGGCACGGGGAGCAGGGACAACCGGGGGGAGTGTGGGAATACATGTGGGGACTCCAGGAGAGTGTGGGGACATGTGTGACACCCCCTCAATGCCAGGTGCCTGTGGGGACGCGTGACCCGGTCCCTGCTTGATGTGCCTGTGTGTGGGCACACGAGTGACCCTGTCCCCTCCCTGTGTGCGTGGGGACACGAGCGTGTGCCACCAGTGATGCTTTGGGTGCTGGGGACAAGGACAGGCACGGGGCTGTGGGACCCACAGCAGGTCCCCCCATCTCCCCCTGCTTTGGGCTCCCGTGGGACCAGCGCATCCCCGGCCCCTTCCCAGCGTGGGTGGGGTCACCCCGGCCGTGGGATTCGGTGTCCCCTGGACCCCAGGGGACGATGCCCACTCCTGTCCCCATCCCCGGGCCGTGGAGGGATCCACCTGGGGGCTCAGGGACGCCGGTGGCTGCAGCGTGTCGCCTTGTCTTGGGGACTTTGGGGTCAAAGGCACCAGGGCCGTGAGGGACTGGGGACACTTTCTCCCTTCTCTGTCCCCTGTGTGATATTGCCGACACCCAAAAATAGCCGGAGCTCGTGCTCAGCTTCCTCCTGCTGACACTGCCACCGAGCAGGACCCCTCACCTCGTGCCCTGGGGGCTACAGGACCCGTCCCCGTGGGATGGGTGTTCCTTTCCCTGCCCCTGCTCGCCAGAGTCACAAGGACAATTTATTCCCCAGGGAGACAGAGCCTCCGTGGCCAGGGGGGACACAGAGGGCAAGGACGGTCCTCTGTCCCCTCACCTGGGTGTCACTGTCCCAAAGCCGCACAGCCCTGTCCCCTTGAGTGCTCCCTCTACAACGGCACTGTGAGATGGGGGCATTGACAGGAACAGCTGCCCAGGCACAGGGACACCCCCCTGGCAGGGACACCCTGGCACAGGGACACCTCACTGACTGGGACACCCTGGCACAGGGACACCCCGGCACAGGGACACCTGGGCACAGGGACACCTCACTGTCAAGGACACCCCGGCATAGGGACGTCTGGGCACAGGGACACCCCACTGGCAGAGACACCCTGAAATATGGACACCCTGGCACAGGGACATCTGGGCACAGGGACATCCACAGACAGGGACACTCTAACACAGGGACACCCACTGACAGGGACACCCACTGACAGGGACACCAATGCACAGGCACAGCAATCTACAAGGACAGCAATCCATAGGGAGCACCCACGGGCAGGGTCACCCAGGCATGGTGACACCCACCCACAGGAGACAACCATGCACAGAGTCACCCACACAGAATGACACCCGGGCACAGGGACACCCGTGCACAAGGACACCCACTGACAGGGACACCCACTGACAGGGACACCCACACGGCTGCCTCTGCACACCCACCCACAGAAGCATGCATGAACACGGCCACCCACTCACCTGGGGCGTGCACGGACAGACACACACACACACACACACACACGGATACACACACACGGATACACACACACACGCACACACGGATACACACACACACACACACACACATGGATACACACACACACACACGGATACACACACACACACGGATACACACACACACACGGATACACACACACACACACACACACATGGATACACACACACACACACGGATACACACACACACACGGATACACACACACACACGGATACACACACACACACACACACACATGGATACACACACACACACACGGATACACACACACACACACACACAGATACACACACACACAGGGACACAAACACGCACACACGGATACACACGCACACACGGATACACACACACACACACACACACACACACGGATACACACACACGGATACACACACACACACGCACACACGGATACACACACACACACACACACACACACACATGGATACACACACACACACACATGGATACACACACGCACACACGGATGCACACACACACACACATGGATACACACACACACATATGGATGCACACACACACACATGGATACACACACACACACACACGGATGCACACACACACATATGGATACACACACACACACACACGGATACACACACACGGATACACACACACGGATACACACACACGGATACACACACACACGCACACACACGGATACACACACACACAGGGACACAAACACACACACACACACACGGATACACACACACACACATGGATACACACACACACATATGGATGCACACACACACACATGGATACACACACACACACACACGGATGCACACACACACATATGGATACACACACACACACACATGGATGTACGTGCACTCAGGACTCTGTGCCCATGAATTCCGATTTAAATGAGTGCCCGTGACCTCACAGATGCCCACACACAGCGAATCCAGGCTGTGCAGGTGCCCATGACATGGCTGTACACACACAGGAGATCCCATGACAATGAACGCCCATGTAAGTGTGTGCCCACGCACAGGGATGCCCATGCACACGTGTCCCCGTGTGCACAAATGCGTGTAAGTGTGTGCCCATGCCCACACGTGCCCCCACACACAGATACCCACGGACACAGATGACCCTGAAGCCGTCCCCTCACACCCAACCCTCCCATCCAGGACTGGCCTCCACGCCAAGGGACAGACACAGGGCCCGGGAGCCCGATGGTGGCCGGGACACCATGGGGGGCTGGGGACGGGGACTGCTGGACACGGTGGCCCTGCCTGTGGCCCTGCATGTCTCTCCAGTGGCCATGGGGGACCTGGGCTGCGGGATTCCTCTGCTGGTGCCACAGAGACAGCTAGAGCTGACCATCCGGGACGGGATGGATGGAGGGATAGGGTGGGTCCAGCTCTAGGTACAGCCATCCTGCCTGGCTCCAGTCAGCGGCCAGCGACCCCAGAGCCGGCAGACGAGTCCTCCCTCAGCCCGTCCATGGGGACAGAGGGTCCCATCCCGCCCTCTGGAGAAGTAGAGGATGTGGGGAGCACAGCCACAGCCTGGGAAAGCCTCAGCCCACGTCTCCCGCATCCCCAAACGCCGCAGGATCCGCCTGGCCCCGCCCGGGGCTGCGGGGGAGGATCCGGCGTGGGGACAATGGGTGACCTGGCTCAGGGGGCTGGGTGTGCTCCAAATAGCATCGCCCTGCTCCCCACACCCCAAACGCACCAGCACCCCCATCCCCAGGAGCGGGGACCACGCTGGGGTGCTCTGCTCCTCAGTGGGATCCCTCAGAGACCTGCTGGCAACCCGGGGGCTTTGCTTAAGGGCTGGGGGGCTCTCGAGTTGTGTTTCCCCATCTCACCCCCAGAAAAACCTGGGAATGGCTCCTGAGTCACCCAGAAGAAAGGCCAGGAGACGAGGTGGTACCCAAAAACATCACAGTGAACACCACACTCAGCAAGAAACACCCGCGGCTGCTCCTGCGGCCAGGAGGGCCCCCCCGGGACCCCCCCGGGCTCGGCTCTGCCAAATGCCCCAGAAGAAAAATATTCCTCCCCCCGGGGAGGCAAAAACATCCCCCCCCTCGAGTCCCGGCCCAGGGCGTGGGTGGGAATCACCCCTTGGTCACAGCAGGTCCCCTCCATGTCCCCGCCACGTCCCCGCCACGCGCTGCTCCCCCATGGCCGGGGGGACGCTCCAGGGTCTCGCTGCGGCAGCACCGAGGAAATCCCAGCGGACTCCGGCTGTGCCAGGAAAGCTGGGCTGCTGCTCCACAGCCTCCTCCTTCCTCCGCCGGTCACAAATGTCCCCCCCGGGCGGGGTTAGGACGTGTCCTTCAGCTCGGGGCTGGGGGGCTGCGGAGGAGGCACCTCCGCTGAGGGCGACTGCATGTCCTGGGCACTGCCTGCCAGGAGAGACCAGGGGAGAGGTCATGGAATGGGATCAGAGCACGGAATCATGGAATCACCGAGGCTGGGAAAGAGCTCCAAGAGCATCGAGTCCAACCTGTGCCCGATGCCCACCTTGTCCCCAGCCCAGTGACCAGGCATTCCTTGGACACCTCCAGGGATGGGCACTACAAACCTCCCTGAGCAGTTCCAGTGCCTGACCCCCCTTTCCATGGAGAAATTTTCCCCAATATCCAACCTGGACCTCCCATGGCCACTCCCTCTCCTCCTGTCCCTGTTCCCTGGAGCACAGCCCGACCCCCCCGGCTGTCCCCTCCTGTCAGGGAGTTGTGCAGAGCCACAAGGGCCCCCCTGAGCCTCATTTTCTCCAGGCTGAGCCCCTTCCCAGCTCCCTCAGCCTCTCCTGGGGCTCCAGACCCTTCCCAGCTCTGTTCCCTTCCCTGGACACGCTCCAGCCCCTCAGTGTCCTGATCCCTAAGCACGGGATGAACCCCCTGTCCCTGCTCCCCCCCTTCCTCCTGCAGGAGGTCACCCACCTGCGCTCAGGGACATCTCGGCCAGTTTGAGGGGCAGGTCCGCGGGGCTGACGCCGGCGGGCGAGCCCAGGATGTCGGGCAGGGCATTGCGCCGGCCCGTCCTGCTGGAGGATGCGAAGTCCAGCACGGGTTCCACCTCGGTCATGCTAACCCTGCGGACAGATGTCCCCTCTGTCACCCCCGAGCTAAAGGGACCCGGCTCTGCTCCGGGCTGGCTGCTCTGGTGCCCTCTGCTCCCCCCTGCACCCCCTCTGCCCTCCCAAGGAGCAAAGGCAGGCCCACTCAGCCCTGGGACTCGCCACCACCACCCTGGCACCTTTGGGTGCTCTGATCTCCACTGCAGTGTGCAGGGAGGGGTTCCCGGGGGTCCCACCAGCAACCCCACCCCAGGCAGCCTTACCGGGCACCCTCCAGCCTGGCCTGGCACCGCTCCTGCCCTGTGCCCAGTGAGGGACACCACGGGGGACAGGGATCAGTCCTGGCTGGGTCCCCTCTGGCTCCGACCTGCAGCAGGCAGAGCAGGGGGTCACCAATGGGGCCGGGGGCAAGGGGGGTGAAAAGGGAGCAGGGAGTGAGTATGGGGTGGGGGATAACAGGGAGCTCCCCATGGGAACACCCACAGCACCCCCCACCCTGGGGACTGCTCTGAGCCTCGTCCATAGTGGGATGAGGGATGATGGATGATGGATGGATGATGGATGATGGATGATGGATGATGGATGGATGGATGGATGGATGGATGGATGGATGGATGATGGATGGATGGATGGATGATGGATGATGGATGGATGGATGATGGATGATGGATGGATGATGGATGGGTGGATGGATGGATGGATGGATGATGGATGGATGATGGATGGATGGATGGATGAGGGATGATGGATGGATGGATGATGGATGATGGATGGATGGATGGATGGATGGATGGATGGATGGGTGGATGGATGGATGATGGATGATGGATGGATGGATGATGGATGGATGGATGATGGATGGATGGATGGATGATGGATGATGGATGGATGGATGATGGATGATGGATGATGGATGGATGATGGATGGGTGGATGGATGGATGGGTGGATGGATGGATGATGGATGATGGCTGATGGATGGATGATGGATGATGGATGATGGATGATGGATGGATGATGGATGGATCAATGGATGGATGGATGGATGGATGGATCAATGAATGATGGATGATGGATGGATGATGGATGGATGATGTATGGGTGGATGGATGGATGATGGATGATGGATGATGGATGGGTGGATGGATGATGGGTGGATGGATGATGGACGGGGGTAGAGAGCAGGGATGGGGATGCAGAGGTGACAGGGAGGGAGGCTGAGCCAGCACCGCCAGTGCTATATGGAGTCCCCAGCTTGGAGACACCACCGTGTCCCTTGGAGAGTGGCTCTTGCTCAGCCGGGCAGGCAGCAGCAATGCTGGGGTGCCCTGGGTGGGTGGGGACTCTCCTGGGAAGCCGCTGGAATCGGGAAAATCCGACTGGCATGGAGCCATCCATGCTTGTGCTGCTGGGACCTTCTTGAGGTGTTTGCTCAGCTCCAGGTGAGGGACTCCAGGAAACACTTTGGGCTTTTGCCATGGAAGGTGGGAATGGCACAGGGGTGGCACAGGGGTGGCACAGGACCTGGCAGAGACAAGGTGCTGTCCACCCCCCACAGAGCACAGGGACCCCAAACCACCACCCCAGCAGCCCCGTCCCCTCCAGGCCAGATGTTGGTGGCATTGCTGGGACTGCTGTCCCCAAGCTGGTGGCAGTGGGGGTGTGAACTCACCGGTGTCCTGCTGGGAATCCCTGCTGGGAATCCCTGCTGGGAATCACTGGGAATCACTGGGAATTCCTGCTTGGAATCACTGCAGGGAGGACGAGCCGAGGTCCTTGGGCGCAGGCGCTGTGTGCACGGCAGGGGTGACCACGGCTGCAGGAAGGGGAGAAATAAATGATTAACCCGGGAGGTGATTAGTGATTAGTTAATTAGTGATCAGTGCTGGGGTGGCTGTGCCATGAGGGGCAGGACTCGGGTGCTGCTCCGGGGGGGAAACTGAGGCACAGGGCCGGGCTGGGGGTGACAAAGGCAGGGGTGGTGACAAAGGTTCCCCGTACACCTGCACGGCCATTGACCTCTGGAGCCACTCTCACTGCTCCTGCACAGGTGTGTGTATTGTCACATGAGTGTGTGAATTGTCACATGTGTGTGTGGTGTCACTTGTGTGTGTAGTGTGACACGTGTGTGCGAATTGTCGTGTGTGAATTGTCACATGTGTGTGCATTGTCACATGCGTGTGTGCATTGTCACACGTGTGTGACACAGCCTCTGGCTGGGCTGTTTCATGTGACTGTACAAGTGTGTGTATGTGTGACATTCCCTGTCACATGTGTGCCTGTGTGGCACTCGCTGACACTGTGTGCAGGTGTGACACTCCCTGTCACACGTCTGTGCATGTGTGGCGTTCCCTGTCACACGTGTGTGCCTGTGTGACACTGCCTGTCACTGTGTCTGCACTTGTGGCACTTCCTGGTTCCCAGTGCTGCAGCCGTGTCACCTCCTTGTCCCAGATTTTGTCCTCACCCCCGTCCTGCTCAAGGTCACATCCCTCCCCTGGCACCACCTGTGCCACAGCAGCACCTGGGGGAGCCCTGAGCCTGGCACAGGGACACGTGTGACATCCTGGGGGTGTCCCCCCCTTGTCCCCTGGCACTGTTTGGAAACACACACCGCTGTGTGACGGTGTGAGCACATGAGCAACACATTCCAGGGGTTCCATGGATTTTAGGGAGGAATCCTGCATGGAAAGGGCTCTCCAGGCCACCGAGTCACCAGTCCTGGGGGATTTAACAGCCAAGCCGTGGGGATGTGGCACCTGGGGACAGGGGCTGGTGGCTGAGGGAATGGTTGGGTTCTGATCTCAGTGGGTTCTTCCAGGCTAAAGGATTTTGTGATTCCCTGTGGATCCCTGATCCCATGTTCACACACACTCACACACAGATCCTCTGCACACCCAGCACAGCCAGAGCCCTGCAGGCCCGATCAAAGCTCCTTCCCAACAGCCCCAGAGGCTCCTGCTGCCTCCAGCGCTGGACAATGTGGAATTATCAACCTCCAGGACCTGCTGGTCACCCTGCTCTGGAAAGGCACACCGGGGATCAGGACCCTGCTGCTGGCTGGGGACCCAAACCCGGGGGTTGTCACAACCCTGAGCACTCCTGGGATGCAGCATCGCTGTCCCAGGAGCCCAGGGCTGTCCCTGCACCCCTGGGGACAATGTCCAAGCCACCAACACCTGCCCCACGCCACGACCTCCAGGTCCCACAGGCAGATCCAGCCCCAACAGGGCAAATCCCACTGGATAAACCTGGTGAGCAAGGATTTCCCCCTCTAAGCAGGAACAGTTTCTGTGGCTTAACGTGGACTCAGCCTAAAAAAGCTCCTGGAGTCACATGGAAGGTCCTTGGGGCCACTGGCTCCTGTTCTAATGCCCCTAATGGGATAGAGGAGGGAAGGGCAGAAATAAACCTTAATCCCTGCTGGAGATGGGCGGCAGGGAAGGTGCTGGGAGAGGTAGAAGGAGGAGATGGACAGGGATGTGTTCCTTGGGCAGGTTCCCTGGGATAGCAGAGCCCTGGAGGAAGGTGCTGAACAGGCAGAGAAAGGTGTGACCCACCTGGGGATGGAGCAAAGAAACCCAGGTCAGGGTCAAACACATCCATGGGCACATCCATGGATCCCCTCAGCATTGGCATGTGTGGTTATGTCTCCTCTAACAGCTTTGTGGGGTTACTGGGCATGGCAGGGACCCCAAGCTGCACGTGGAGCCCGAGCAGGGACCCCAAAATGCACCTGGAGTTGTTGGGGGTGGCAAGGATCCCAAACTGCACCTGGAGCCTGGGGACCACCACAGACACACCACAGCTTTGCCAAACACTTCCTCCCACCAGAGACAACAAACCAGGAATGCTCCAGGAATTTGGGACATGGGAGATGTTACAGGGATCTTGAGGATTCATTTAACCACAAGGATTTGCTTCTTCAGCTTCTGAGTTGTTAGTGGGTCATGAGCTCCTCTGGAAGGGGGTTTGGGGCATTTAATGCTCTTGGCTTTCTCTGTTTGGGGGATTCTTCCTGTTTAATTCAACATTTTATGGGATCTGTGCTGGGAATGCTGCAGCCTGGAACAAACTCTCCAAAATCCACCAGCAACGACTCAATGCTGATGAACACGATGAAAAATGGGAAGGGTTTAGCAAGATGAAACCGTAAAATTGAGTGAAATGGGAAGGTGAGACCTGCCCCAGGTCAGAGGGAACAGGAGCATCATCCAGAAAAATAAGCCAGGAGTCCACACGGGAGGGAAATCCAACAGGGCTGGGTTAACCAGAGCCTGACAGCCACCAGACAGCCCGAGCAGCCCCTGGAGCTGGGAACAGCAGATGGCAATAATTAAACACAGGATAAAATCTGGAGAGCCGGGAGCTCTCCCGGGGACGCAGCAGGTTCAGTGCCGTGGGTTCCTCTCCAGGGAAGTGGCTGCAGGCTGCTGGACCCCGGGGATGCTGAGCCAGGCTGTGTCACCTGCCCAGGGACAGCTCCAGGGGGATAAATATTGTCCTGAACTCCCCTCCTGGGAAAGGAGGAAAAGGCTGCAGGGATGTGGGCTGCTGCAGGAATATTGGATGTGGAGGTGCAGAACGACTTTTGGAACAGGTTTTGCTCCACATGAGGAAGTGTCTGCAGAGGATGATCCCTCCTGGCAGGGATGCAGCTTCCAGGACCCATTCCCGTGGGATGCTGGCACCTCCCTGCCTGCCCTTGGCAGCAGAACCTCTCCAACCATGGCGTGGCACTTTCATCCCTAAATCCCCAGGATTCCAGGGGGGCCAGGCAGGAATTCGGGCCAGCTCGGATCTTTCACCATTGGAGTGATGGTCTGGAGTGAAGCAGTGCAGGGATCCAAGTGAATCTGCATCCTGCTTGGAGCTCAGCAGGGTCTCTCACTGGATTTTCCCCAGTTTTCCTCTGGCTCTTTCCCAAAGCTCTGAGGAATTGTTCCAGTGGGATTTCTAAGCACAGGTGACACTGGCAGCTCCCCAAAGCTCTGGCCCAGCCTGAGAAGCTCCAGCACACCCCAGTGTTCCAAAGGCATTGGACAAGTGGCTCCCACTCCTTCCCCCTCCGTGGGGCAGCAGATCCCCCTCGTTGGGACAATGAACTTCCAGAGGAATTCCCATCAGCTTCTAAGCCCCTTCCTGCCTTGAGCGCTGACCTTCCTCCTACTCTTGCACACTCATCCTCACATCCAGACTGGTTTTCCCTCTTCTCCACCACTTGTGCTTGGATTGTCTCAGCCATGGCTTTGGGAAATGATGAAATGTCTCTTTGTCCCCTCCATCATCCTCACATCCCTTTCCCCTGCTCCCTGCCCGGTCCCCATCACTGCCCTGCAGATGGGCAGGACCAGCCTTAGGCTCAGTCCCACCCCTGCTCACACCCAAATCCTGAATTATTCCACCAAGACCTTTCCCTGGATCCCAGGGATCCTTTTAAAGATCAGCCTTCATCCTCTGCTTCCTTTTGCACAATTTAGGGTCTCAGTGCCCAGAGAAGCTGCCCCTGGATCCCTGGCAGTGCCCAAGGCCAGGCTGGACTTTGGGGCTGGGAGCACCTGGGACAGTGGGAGGTGCGGCAGGGGTGGCACTGGGTGGGATTTAAGGTCCTTTCCAACCAGGGATTCTATGACTTATTCTTTTAGTTGTGGTTTGATTTTTTTTTTTCCTCCAGCTGTAGGACTTGGAATTTTTATTTCCACACAAAACCTGAGCTGTGTCCCAGCTAATTCCGGCCTAGGCTGAGCATAAACCCTTCCCTTCATGGGCTAAACTGGGCCTGTGGGATACTGGGACCTAAATTCCTGTTCAAGGCAAGGAGAAGGAAGGGCTCTGAAATGGGACACTGGTAATCTCCATTCCCTGTAATTCCCGGCTTCCAGCAGGGAGATGTGCACGGGAGGTGGGGTTTGCTGCTGACATCCACAGAATGGAGCTGCCGGCAGAAGCAGAGGCTCTGTTATTTCTCAGTCAGTCAGGGGGATGATGGCAGAGTTCAGCTGTGCTTAATATCCCACAAAACCTAGGAAAAATCCTAAAATCCAACCCAAATCTGTCCAGAAAGGATTTCAGGCTGTTTGTATAAACTGTCCCTTCGGTTTTTAAACGTTTGAAATACAAACCAGAGCAAGTCCTGCTCCCGTGTGGGAGTGGATCTGTCTCTTGTGCTCCTGAAATCCCAATCCTAAGTTTCCCTGAGCAAACCCAAATTCTGTCAACCCAAACCCAGGTGCTTCCAGACCTGGGGGTGCTCACACCACGTCCCACATCAGGGCTTGGCATCCCCCAGGGCAGTGACCCCAGAGAAAATCCCCTCTGGATCCCTCAGCCCTGGATTGGGCCAGGGAAAAAGAGCTCCAGAGGACTCAGCAGTTTAATCCTGGCACAACCCTGCTGAGCTCAGCATCTCCTACAAGTCCACACCAGGATAAAATCGAGGCGTTTTTCCTCTGGGAGCAGCGCTCGGGGCATCCTGGAGAGATGCTGAAAGCACCGGGCAAACCTGGATGTGTGATTCCCTCTGGGCCACCTGGATTCCAGCCCTGGACAAGCCTGAGTTACTCTAATTAGAAAACAAAGCACCAAATGCTTAGTGAGGATGTGGGCTGACACTGCAGGGCTTCATCCTGCATCCCAAACCTCCAGGAGAGTGCATGGAAAACCTGGAGAGCCTCAGCTGTGCTGCCCACGGTGCCCAGAGAGGGAATGGCCAAATCCCAGCTCCTTTTCCCCATCCTCTGAGGCTCCCAGCCCAGTACACATCACTGCTTCCCACCCCTCCTGCTCTCCCCTGGGATCCCAGCTCTCCCCTGGGGGATGTTTTCATCACTTTGTGCTCATAACGAGGATTTCTGGCTTTTCCCATCGCACGGAGCAGGGTTTCCGGAGGCTGGGAGGGGCGAGGTCCCTCTGCCAGGAGGCACTCAGGGCTCTGGGAATGCTGCTGCTGGCAGGGATGGAGCTGTTTGGCAGGAGGGCATCCCTGAGGAAGGGATCAGCTCCCTGGCCAGGCTCTGATCCGTGTGCTGGGTAAAGCACGGGACTGGAGCAGCTCGGGGACAGCAGGAAGGTCCCCTCTGCAGCACCAGGGATATGAAAAGCACCCACGAACCACCAGCAGCACTCCAGCCACGGCTATTCCCTGTGGGAACGTGGCAAATCCCAAGGGCTGGCAGTGCCTTCATTCCCAGTGCCAGGGGGCAGCTCAGGGATCCAACTTGGCACCAGCAGGGAGAGACCCTCACCCCACATTGGTTTGGGTGGGGATGGGGATCATTCCCGCAGGAGCAGCTCCCTGGATCCCACCCATTCCCTGCCAAGCAGGAAGGATTCCACCCCATCCCAAGGAGGAATGGAAGCTGCTCCAGCCACTCCCAGGTGCCCACCAGCCTGTAGGCTGTGACCTATTCCAGAGCTATTCCTATTCCATCCTCCACCCCCATCAGTTAATTCCCTTTAATTAACTGATTAAAGGTAATCAGCTGGAGTGCTGGGAGGAGCACAGGAATTCCTCCTGGGGAGTTTGGCTGCCCCTTAGGGACCTACAAAGGGTGAGCCTCCCTTCCCCACATCCCTCAGTCCCATCGGCTGCATCCGGGTCCTTTTTGAGTCCAAGGGGGAAACACAGCGGCCCCTTTGGCATAAGAGGGACGAGAGCCACCCCCAGCCCCATGGAGATGGACCTGGCACCTGGATAACCCAGCCCCACTCTGGGGAAAGGAGTGCCACATCTCCGTGGGGAAGGAAGGGATCTAATGAGGATAATTAGGGTGATTGAGCCCTGGGTAATGGAGCTCCCAGCAGAACCCTCAGTTCCCTGCTCTGACACACCACAAACTGTAATTTTGCATAATAAAACCAGGTAATTTTGCATAATAAACGTGTCACCCACATCCACGGCAGTTCCATTCCTCACCGGGTTCAGGTTCTCTCCTTCCCAAATGGTTTTCAACCTCTGCTCCAGCCTGAGCATCCCGGGTGGAGTTGACGGACACGATCTGGGATGGGGATGGGGACACCCTCGGTTTGGGGACACCCTCGGTTTGGGGACAGCGTTGTTTCTCCCGGCTGTGGAGCTGTGGATGGCACAGGGATTGGTGCCAGGGGAACCCCAGGGAGCTGTGCTGAGGGCTGTGGGCTGTCACAGGGTGCCAGCTGGGTGCCACCAAGCACATCCCAGGCTGTGCCATGGGCTGGGTGACATCGGAGCTCGTGCACCACGGGAGCCTCATGTCCCTACACGAGCTCCTTCTCCTTCATCTGCCACTGGTGGCACCTGGAGAGGACCCTGATCCAGGAGGAGCTCCCAGCCCTGCCAGAGCACCGGGATAAGTGCAGGCACCCAGAATTCCGGGAGCAGAGGCAGCTGAACCTTCCCGGGAAGCTCTGGCTCCCTGGGGAGCCCTGGGCATGTGCTTCCCCCAGGCCCTGGATGCCGGTGGATCCTCTCCTTCCCACTGCAGCTCAGCCAAGGGGGGAGGTGGAAAACTTCCAGGATAAATCCAGCTTTGAGGCAGCAACCCCCACCCAGTGGTGAGGCTTTGCACGAAGGTGATCCAGATGTTTCCCTGCCTTCCCTGCACCGAGGATGGGAGCACTGTCAGGATTCTCCAGCTGTCACCACCACCCTGTGACAAAAGCCCCAGCCCCTGGGAAGCTGGCAGGGAAGGGACCAAAAGCCAAGGAGGGAAGAAATCCATGCAGGCGCTCTGGGATCAGAGGCAGAGCTGGAAATCCGTGATGGAGCAGAGCCGGATCCAACACCCAGGGCTGAGGCAGGAGCTGGAATCGCCTGTTCCAGGAGCCAAGGGCAGAGCAGGGCCATGGTCCCCATCCTGCTCATGGTGCCAGGACCCCCAGGGTCTGGAGTACTCAGCCAGAGCTCCTCCAGCTGCCCCAGGAGCTGAGCCCCAAGGTCTCCTCCTACAACCAAACCCCCAGAGCCTCCCCCAGAGCACCCCCACTCTGCCTCCCAGTGTCCCAGTCCCGGGAGAAATGTTGGGATTCCCTTAATTTAAAGAAGTGAGAAACTGGCTGTGCCACCACCTCCCTCCTTCCCAACCGCCTGCTTTTTGGGGAAGATGGTGCTGAGCAGGGGAAGGGTGGGGACAGGGGGAGAGTGGCAGGGCTGTGTCCGTTTGTGACAGCAAGGACTGAGGTGTCCCTTGGTGGACACCCCAAGGTCATGGGCTGGGAGCATTTGGGGTGAGCACAGGACATGCTGCCTCTGTCACCTCCTCAGTGGCACTGCCATCCAGCCAGGGGACAGCAGCCAGCTCCGGGGACCAAAGGGACCCGATCCAAGCATCTGCAGGGGCAATCTGCCAAAATGATGCCCCGAAGGCAGGGAGGAGGGGCAGTCCCTGGGGAAAGCCCTTTCCTCCCGGGAGGAAGCACCACAGGAGAGTGTCCCCAGCATGGTGGGGGTGCTCAGCCCTGGAGGGACTCTCTGTGCCTGGGGACCCCCGCAGCTCCCCGGGCCCAAATCGGCTGGGAAGCTCCAATCAGGGAAGCTGAAGGCTGGAGCTGGGGGTGGGGATAGAAGAGCCGTGATAGCTGAGGAGGACAGGGCAGGGGGAAAGGTGGAGGGGGCAGCGGTGACCCAGGACAAGCAGGGCGTGGGTGCCAGGGTGTGAAAGAGGTGCCGCCGTGGGGGGTGATCTGAAGTGCCCACCCTGAGACAGACGAGCCTTGCTCGGTGCCTCAGCACTGCTCCCCCAAATTCTCCCCGGAGCCCCCTGGCCCCGGGGCGGTGGGCACGGATGCCCCAAGCCTTCGAGAGACACCCCACCGCAGCTGCTGCAAACTTCCATCCCCCCCAAAACCCATCTGTCCCCGAGGCCACCACCATCCTCTGCCCCTCCGGCCTCTCCACCTTCCCAGGGAGGTGCCCAGGGTGGGCATCTCCTTCCCGGGGTGGGCACCCAGCCCCCGGGGTGGGCGCCTGGTCCTTCGCCCCGATGAGCCCAGGGCACCCTCCGCGGTGGCCCAGGGCCTCGGTGCCACCACGTCACCTGCACCCAGCAGCCACCAGCCGCTCACCTGGTGCCAGCGGCGATCCCGGTGCCGGTGCCGAGGCCGGCGGCGATGGTGACACCGAAGGTGATGCTGCTGCCGGGGCTGATGCTGCTGCCGGTGCTGCTGCCGGTGCCGGCGGTGATGGGGATGTCGGTGCCGGTGTTGATGCCGATTCCTGTGTCAGTGCCGGTGCCGATGGTGATGCCCGTGCCCGTGCCAGCCCGTGCCAGCTGCCGGTGGAAGGATGCTCCGCGCTCGGCAGGAGCCGCGGGGAAGCCTCCGGCTCCAGGCGGCCCTGGGGCACCCGGGGCCGAGCCGCCGCCGCCGCCGCCCGCCCAGCGCTGCCGCTCCCGCCCGGCCCGGCCCCCGCTCGGCGCGGGGGGGACCCAGCGCCGGCCCCGCCCGCCGCCCCCCCCTCCCCCCGCCGCCGGGGCCGCCCCTCGGCTCCCCCCGGGCTGCTGTGTCCCCGCGT
This sequence comes from Sturnus vulgaris, assembly GCF_052056855.1. NCBI lineage: Eukaryota > Metazoa > Chordata > Aves > Passeriformes > Sturnidae > Sturnus > Sturnus vulgaris. Next base: position 1,849,890 of record NC_142266.1, read on the forward strand.
CCCCCCGCGCTGGCACAAGGGGAGGGCTGTGACATCCCCCCGGGTCCCATCTCCCCCCAAGCTCCGTGTGACTCTGCCCCGCTGGGACCCCCCCCAGCCCGGGCGGGGGGCTCACAGCCCGCCGTGGCCACCAGCCCTGCTCAGGGAAATGGGTGATTTTCCCTCACATCTCCTCTTGATTCGGCTCCCCGGCTGCAGAGTCCCACGGCCCCCACCTTGGGGTGGGGGGGATTGAGGGGGTCCGCTCGCCCACCAGGACAATTTGACCCCAACCCACACAGCTCCATTTAGTGCAGCCAAAATCAATGACAGGCTCCGAATCTTTGGGGGAGAAAAAAAGAATTACAAAATCTGTGGCTGCACCCGTGTGGCATGTGGTGGATGGGGGAGGGGGCGGGGGGCTGGGAGACCCTGAATGCGGCTGGTGGCAAATCCAGCGGATCACGGCGCAGCCCCGCGCTGTGCCCTGCTCGGGGACTGTCCCCGCTGGAGAGACCATGGGCACAGCCTGGGCGCGGAGCAGATGCCACCAGCTGCTCCTGGCCTGACACGGGTGTCACCTTGAGGGGAGGGACACGGCCAATGCCGAGGGTGTGAGATGGGGGCTCTCACCCCCACCCCTGAACTGGTGAGGGCAGCGACTTGGGGGAGGCAGAGCGGGAATTTAAATCGACCGGAATTGCACCCAGGAGCAGTTACCACCTCCCAACGCTTCCATCGGCATCCCTGCAACTGGGAAACCGTGTGGGGTTGGTGGGCTTGGTGGGCGGCTCCAAAATGCCCATCCTGGCCCTGAAGGTGGCTGTCCCCAGGGCTGGGGGAGCGGGGTGTGCTTTGGGAGGGACCCCGAGGGTGACGGGGCCGCTGCTCCCAGCAGGAGCGGGGCTGGGGGCGCGTTCCCAAATTCCGGGCTCTGGCCAAGCTCCTCTCCCCACTGACGGCGAGGGGCGATGCTCAGCACCTGCAGCGAGGTGTCCCTCCCGTCCCTTCCCCTGCAACCCGTGGGCCACGGGGACACCCCGGTGCTGCTGACCCGGCACGGGCGACGCTTTCCCTGAACCCGGCGGCCACCAACAAGACAGTCCCGGCTGCGCCAGGGGACAGGGCCACGGGCCAGCGGCGACACCAGGACACGGGCGGTGCTCGTGTCCGGTACCCCCGTAGCCCAAAGCCCCGGGAGCCGGGGGAGGGCCGCGGGGCCGCTGCTCGTGGTGACGGGCGAGCGGCAGCTCCTGCGCGGCCGGCGGGGAGCGGAGCCTTCGCCAGCCGCTATTTTTAGCTGCTCACGCTCCGCTTTCTCCTTGACTGTCTCCTCTCGCCACAGCAGTCTCGGGCCGAGCAGCGGCGATGTTTATCCTGCCTGGCACCCGATCGGATGTGACACTGCTGTCGCGGGCCGAGGGGACGGCTGGGAGCGAGGGAGGGGATGCTGTGGGCATGGCAAGGGACAGGAGGAGAGCCCGCTGTGATTCGGAGCACCTTGGAGAGTTCTCCCTTTCTGCAGCTCCCGAGTGGCCCCGGGGGATGCTCTGCCCTGGGACAGCTGAAGGGCGGCCACACCACATCCCCATTTCCCATTTCCCACATCCCTATTTCCTCCAAGGCTGAACAATTCCCAGTGTGATCCTTTGGGAATGGCTGCGCTGGGGGAGCTGGGGAAACTGAGGCACACCAGAGGTGTGTGAGTCCCTCCATATCCTGCCAGTGCAGTGCTGACACGGAATAACCTCTCCCAGCCCGCCTGCATCCAGGGCATGCTGAGCATCAGCAGCCCAGAGCTCCCACACTCTCAGGTACAAACCCCACGGATTCAGGACAGCAGCTGGGAAGGGGAAAATTATTCCAAAATTATTCCTTGCTCAGGCAGCTCCCGCTGGGAGCTGGTCCAGGTAGGGCCGTGGTGCCTGGTGCTGCACCCGCGTGGGGGCAAAGGCTGCTCTGCTCCTCCTCTGCTCTTTCACCAGCTCCTCTGGGGCTTTGCAGATCTTGGTATCCTTTTCCCAGGATACTCCCAGCAGGACAAGCTTCCCTGCTGATGGGGTGGGGGGGGGGTGGGGGGGTGTCTAAAATACATCGCTTGTGCCCTCCCGAGCTTCGGGAGAGTCCCTGATTGATCCATCAGGGATGTGAAGCCAGCGAGGATGGGCTCAGACTGCTCCCAGCTCTGCCACCTGGCTCTAAATCCTGTTTTCCCCTAGAAACCCAGGGTCCAGAACTGGGAGAAGATGGGTCTGGAGGAGTCTGTTCTCCTGCTGTTCTATCCCCCTGGGCAGGAGGGTCAATGAACCCCAGTGACCCTCGGGCTGCTGCAGGTGCAGGGCAGCTCCCGGCGTGGAGGCAGCAGAGAGGGAGCAGAGCTGTTTTCCACCGCCCTGCCCAGCACTGCGGGCTCTTATCTGGGCTAAAAGTCACTGCTGGGGGAGAGCAACCCTTTGCTGTTCCTCTTTTAGACACATCTTCCCGATTTCCAGCCCGGCTAAGCCCCTGCTCGCCCGCTGGGGACACAGGTGACGCTCAGGGAAGGTTATTCCTGAGCCCAGGGGCTGCGTCAGTCCCTCGGTTAAGGCGCTATTTCGGGACATGGGTCACAGGGTTTGGGGACCTGCAGGTTGCTCCCTGGCTGGAGGCTGGGACTTTCCATGAGCTCCAGCAGGACACGGCCTCGAGGCCGCCCCTGGAGTGATGGAGGTGTCTCCTGAGCGATGGATGTGCAGGAAACGCGCTCAGCCCTCGGGGAAAACCTCCCTGCCTGTGAGATTTCAGGGGCCAAAGGCAGCGAGAGCATTTGCTTGCCTGGAGGATTTCAAAGCAGAGGGAAAATGCCAGCAAAGAGCTCCCAGGGAGAAGATTTGTCACCAGGCAGGCTGGAGCGTCACACTGAGCCGAGAGTCTGGACATGTCGGTGCTGCAGCAGTGCCCTTCCCAGGCACCCTCCGTGCTCCAGGACTCTGCCATCTGGATCCCAGTGTGCTGCTCCGCCCTGCCCTTCGCAGGCCACAAGGATTCTGCAGCTCCATCTGCCCCCAGGACATCGGGGAGCTTTTGGAGATCTTCCCCCCGCGGCGTGTGCACAGCCCAGAGCATCCTGCCCCGGTGGGGGACAGCACACAAGCTGCTTTTCCTGTTCCTATTCCCTAATTTAAGCCGTCAGGGCAGCTGGAATATCTGCAGTGAGTTGCACAGGTCTTTGCAACTCGTCTGCAGCCTCGCTGTCCCCGGCAGAATGGAAAATTTCAACCAAAAGAATGATTTGTGGCTGTTTTTGCAGCAGCAGAAGCTCCTTCCTGACCCAAAGGTGAGGCGGATCCTGCAGCCAGATGCAATCCCAGCCAGAGGCTCATCCTGCTGCCAGTTCATCACAGGAGCTGGGGAAAAAAAGGGGACTGAATGACTCAAAGTGCCTCTCTCGGGGCTCAGCCGCCAAAATATTCATCCCCTGCCCCAGTGGACCAGCAGAACACGCAAATTATTTCTGTGAATTAGTTCAGGAAACCACCTTGCCTGTACATGGGCTCTGATATTGGCTGAAATCCCACATTTCTGGGCAGCAGCCTGGGTTGTACAGGCAGGAGTGAGCCCAGGCAAGGTCAGGACAGCTCAGAGCAGCACAGGAGGGCTTGGGAAGAGCTGGAATGGGGTGGGAAGAACTGGGATGTGGCAGGATTTGCCCAGTTCTTGCTTTAAGGGGCCAGATCAGGGCAGCGAGGGGAGCGCTGGGAGGAAAGGTGTGCTGGAGTTAACCGAGCAGAAAGGCAGCATCCCAAAAAAATGTGTTCATGGGCAAAAAAAGAAGCGCTCAAATCTATTCTTCATGCTCCAGTAACTTCCTGGATGGGGATGTGGAGCCTCACAAACACCTCCCAGTTCAGGAGAGAGCCTTGTCCCTCCTGCCTGCCACTGTCCCCTGTGCACAGAGGGGGACACCCGCCCCAAAACTCGGGGATTTCACCAAACCCACCAGATTCCAACCCCTCACTGCCCAGCTGAGCGCAGAGATGCCCCAAACCAGCCCGAAAATTGGGAAAGCTGCAGGTGGGTGGACAGGGAGTGGCCAGGGCCCGGTGGCACCAGAGATGCGGGCACCGCCTGCAGCCCTGCCCGCCCGCACCTCCCGCAGCCACGGGGATTTGTGCAAAGCTCCCAGCGCCCGGGCTGGGCTTTTTTTATCCCTGGCTGCTCTTACGTTGACATTCTTAGCTGTGCCACTGGCTCCAGCGCTGCTCGCTAACCCCTTTTACAGGCGGCTAAATATAGCCCAGGCAGCCAAGCAAAATCTGCTCGGCACGGCCACGTGGGGCTCGGCAGCGCCGCCGCAGCCACGCCGGCCCGGGGGGGCTGCCAGCACCGGGGGGACACCGCCAGCTCCCGCTGGTGGCATCTGTCACCCCGCCGTGCCACCAGCGCTGCCGCTGCTGCTCCCGGCGGGTCCCAATCCTGGCCTTGGAGCGCCGGTTCTGCTCCCACCCCGAGGTTTTCTGGGGTTCGGCCACCCATCTGGAACATCTGGAGTGTGTTAGGATCCCCGATCCTGGAAACACGCGCTGGAAAAGCCCGGCTGGCTGCTGTGCCTGACAAAGAACAGCCGAGCGGCTGCGGGAGCCCATGGGTGCAGGCAGCAAAGCCAAAATCCGTGCAGGGCTCCTCTGCACCCCACAGAGGCTCTGCAAAGTGGGGACGGGACTCGGGGATGGGCTGGGCTCGGCTCCTGCCTCTCCTGTCAGACGGAGATTTCTGCTAGATCCATGAACTCATTAAACAGACACTGATCTAATTGTCTCCATGCCACCACTTGTGTTTTATTTATTTATTTTTTCTCTTTTTGGTTTTAACTGGCAAGAACGAGGTGAAAGGCCGACCAGGGAAGTCTAATTGGATCTCCATAGCTCATTAGCCGTTCTTCAAGAGGGAGAATCGTTAAAGCTGCAAATGAAGAGGCTCGAAAGCCTCACGCAGTGCCTTGGGCAGCTCTCTCAAATTTGCCTTGCCCGGGGCATTGCCCCTGGCTCCTGTGCATCCAACTGGCACTGGAGATGTCCTGACAACCAGGGCACATGGGGAGTGCCTGGGGGGGCTCAGGGGGACTCGTGAGGGAGTTTGGAGGAAGGCTCCAAACTTTGTGTTGACTTTGGGTGTCCTTGGGTGGCTTTGGGTGGCATTGAGTGGCTTTGGGTGACATTGGGTGGCTTTGGGTGGCGTTGGGTGATGTTGGGTGGCTTTGGACACCTGGAAAAAAAATTGTGGGGCTCAGGTCTTGAGGATCCAAGCGGGATCAGGCAGAAGAGAAGGGAAGAACCAGCTCCTCCTGCCAAGGTGGGCCAAGGACACCTTCAGAGCTCACCCTGCTGCTTCCTCCTGCAGGCTCCCTACCCCACCACCTCAGGAACTCAGATCCTTGGGGAAGAAATTCAGCTCACGGTGGAGTAACTCCCCAAATTTTCCACCCCATGAGAGACCCAGTGGCTGTGACAGCACAGAATCTCTGCTGTGACACCGCCATCCATCACCAGGCAGGTGTCTGGGCACCACCAGGAGAAAGACAAACAGCATCTGTCCAAGCTCAACAGGGAAACACTGCAGGTTTCCCAGCCTGTCCCTGTGTCTGGGAGCCCAAACCAGGATTCAAGGACAGAATTTCCAGCCCTTCATCCTCCTGGATAGGAGAAGCTGTGGGGAGGAGGCCCCAGTACGATGACAAGGGACAGGTTTAGTGATGGCCCCTCAGCCTCTGTGTCACCCCAGTGGCCTTAAGACATCTTAAACTGGCAAAAGATTCTTGAAGAGGGTCCCAGTTTCTCAGTGAGTTTCTCAGAAGCAATGCCAGAGGGTGGGAAGGCTGTCAGGAAGCTCAGAGAGTTTTCTGGGGCTCCATCAGGCTCCTGGGCTGGGCAGCTCTCAGGAACGATGCCCCAGGGAATGGGCACGGCCCCGAGGCTGCCAGAGCTCCAGGAGCGTTTGGACAGCGCTCCAGGGATGGACAGGGGGGATTGTTGGGGGGTCTGGGCAGGGCCAGGGATTGGGATTGATGATCCTCGTGGGTCAGGATAATCGGTTATCCATGATTCTGGGATTTGAGATGTTCTGGGCTGGAAAGACAGGATGGTCCTTATGAATGAAAGGGAAAGTAAAGGAGCTCAGGCACAGAAGGCTCTGCAGATTCCTGCAATGTTCCCCCTGAAAATCATCCCTCTCATTTCCCCTGGCTCTGAATCCTGGCTCCTGTGACCCTGAACACCCTGACTGGCTGTAATTAAAGGCCAAGCAATTGACTGTTGCTCCTGTGTCTGTGTTTATTACAGAGGAGCTTAGTGAAAACTAATTCCCCACGTGCCTCAGAGGCATCCTCAGACCAGGGGTGCTTCCATCCCAGCCCTTCTGCACTCATCCTTCCCACCCCAGCCTGGCTCTGCTCCTGTCCCCATTCTCATCTGGGGGCTTCAGACCCCGAGGGAGGCAGCAGAGCTGAGCAAAGACACTTTGGTGGCTCCATCCCTGCCCCTCCATTGCAGCACAGGGTGGGTTGGGGACCCCCAACCCCCAATGCTGGATGTGCCTGATTGCAGCTGGGGGCTGAGGGGAAGGGTCCTGTGTGCCCTAAATCCTAATCCAGGAGCCCCCAGGATGCCAAGGTGGGACAACCCCAGAGACCAGGGCTTTGTCAACCCCAAACTCATCCCCCCAAAATTGTTCCTTGTGCCACGGCTGCATTCCCCTGTCTCAACAATGCTCTGGAGAGCACTGCTGGCTTTAGCTGCTTTTCCAAATGCAGACCCAATTATTAATTATTATTAATTACTCTAATGTAGGTTTATCCATGACTAGCAGGGCTCGGGAGCAGCAGGATTCCTGCTGGCTGCACCCACAGCTAAGCTGGTATTGTCCCAGATACAGTCACATGAGAGCGTTTGTTTTCCTGGGCATCCCTGGCACGCTGCTCCTGGCTCTGCTCCTCCCAGCCCTATAATCCCCCCACGGGGGCAGAAATGGGGCCCTGAGCCCTAAGGAACCATAGTTGAGGTTTTGGGTGCCTTGAGCCCTAATGAATCACACCAGGATAAAGATGCTTGGGTGTGGACACACACATTTAGAGAGCTAGGGAACTACAGCTTGGAAATTCTTTTCAGGTTTGGATTTCTTTTGACTTTCAGCTCCATTCCCAGGCTGACAAGCTGACTGCAGCTTCAGTTAGGGAGGAGTCTCCCAGGGTGACAACATGGTGACAAACAGAGTGGAATTCATCACCAACATTAACCCCTGGTGTCTTTCCCGTGGGACACATCCTGAGGTGCTGTCCCAAGGATGTTTTTCCCAATTGTCCAATGAGCTCCTGTCCTGTCCTGGCTGCACTAACACACTTTAAATCTGGGCTGTCTGTACAATAAATTGTCCTTTTTTCCCCAAGAGCTCCGTGTGTGTTGCTGTCCTTTCTCTCTCTTTGCACTGCAGTGACCACACCTGTGGGGATGCAGGAGAAGAAGCAGAGGGGAGGCAGAGGGAAAAAAAAACCCATAAAAACAAAGTGTTTTCTTGGGATACAGGGATGGTCCCAGCAGTGGGACACGGGCTGGCATGGCTGGAGGCAGCCCCGTGTCCCTGAGCTCTGGTGACATCGCGTCCCCTGTGTGCAGGGTGAGGTGAAACCGGCCTGTCCGGGGCCTGCAGGGCTCTGTCACTTGTGACACCGCTGTCACAAGGCTGGCACAGCGCTGGGTCCCGCCCGGCCCGGGACAGCCCTCGCTGCCCGCAGCCCCTCCCGGGGGCTGATGCTGGCGGTGGTGGCAGTAGGGTGGGGACCCTCTCCCTGCTGGCAGCCGTGATGTCCCCTGGCTCCCCGGGAGCGGCAGGGACGGAGCCCGGTGTCCGTCCCCGATGTCCGGCGGCGCTTCACTCCGCCACTGCCATCTGGTGGCATCGACAAAGGGACCAGGGGACAGTGACGGGGGCGGGACTGGTCCCTCCAGGGTGCATGGAAGCATTCCTGCTCCTGCCGTGCCATGTGCTTGCGAGGACAGCAGGAGCGAGGGGACAAACACCTGCCCGGCCGGTTTGTCCTTCCCGAGACGACAGGGACTGAAGGACATTCCCAGGGCTCTGACACCCAGCCAGGAGGGGACGGGAGCTGCCAGACCCCCCGGCCCCTCCCGGGGGCTGTGTCAGAGCCAGCCCATCGTGTCCCGGGGCCGCGGGGCGCTGCCAGACCCGTGCCCGGGCCAGGATGTCCCCGCACACGCCCCAGCGCCTCCGGAAAGGAGAAACCTGAGACCAGCTGAGATCAGAGCGCAGTTTTTGGGTGCTGACCTCTCCTGCTGCAGGGCCCTGCCAGCAGATTTTGGGAGCCCACAGAGGCTCAGACAAACCTCTATTAATTTGTACCAACTGCTGATCAGGGGCCAAATCCAGGAGCTTTACCTCTGGAGCCAGAAGTGTGACACCCTCATCTTCCTCAAGGACACAGGGGACACGTGGCCCCAGCCCTGTGCCCCCAAGTCTGCTGCTGACACATAGTCATGTACTTTCTCGTCTGTCTAAATTTAGGGTCTGGAAGTGGGCTGGCACCTCCCGGTTTATCCCAGCCCTGAATTATGCATGGCAGAGCACTCACTGCCCTGGGAGGTCATGCCAGGCTCTGTCGGGCAGGAAGAGCAGGAAAAGCAGGAAAAGCCAGCTCTGTGTCACCCTCAGCCCCCTGAGCCGGGGTCTGGCCCTGCAGGGGAGTGGATTCAGGACCCTGGTGGGTCTGCTGGGAGGGTTGGGAATGTTGGAGCTGGAAGGTGTGATGTCAAATCCAGCAATAAGGGCTCCTGCAGGAGAAAAAGGCAAGATTAGGTAAAACCCGGGTCCATTGCTCAGTGAGGTGCCACGGGAAATGGGTGAGGCAGAGAAAAGGAATTCCAGAGAATCCAGAGATCCCGTGGGGAAAGGCTGCACCAAGGAAGACAAATCCTCGATGGGAGAGGATTCAGATCAGGGCATACTTCAGCAAACTGGGCACATTTTAGTCCTGCTGGGATGTCCCGAGTGGTGAGGGCGGGACTGGTGGCATTGTGAGGCCCCTCTCCACAACCTTTCACTGATGGTGGGGATGGAGAGAAGAGTCTGGAAGGCTGGACGAAACCAAATGTCACTTCTACCTTCCAGAAGGGCAGGGAGGACCCAGGGAACTGTGGATACAGCAGCCTCACCTCAGTCCCTGGGGAGGTGATGGAGGAGCTAATCCTGGGAAGCATTTCCAGGCACATTAAGGATGACAGATCAGAGGAAGCCAAGCTCAGCCAACCCGATAAACTTCTCCAGTGACAGCAGTGGCTGGGTAGAGCAGTGGGTGTTTCTGTGCATTAGTGAGATCCCCCAAAGCTCTATGCAGGCCCATCAGCCCCAGCCTCTCAGCCTTTCCCTATACACGGGATACCCCAGACCCTTCATTACCTTCGTGGTCTTTGCTGGAGTCTCTCCAGCCTGCCCACACCTCTCTTGCTCTGGAGAGCCCAGAACTGGACACAGCAATCCAGGGTGGCCTCACCAGTGCTGATCATGGGATCCCCTCCCTCGAGCTGATGCAGCCCAGGACACCTCTCACCTCCTGCAGCAGGGACACGCTGCTGCCTCGTGTTCCCCCTGGTGCCCAGCAGCACCTCAGGGCCTTTCCCAGAGCTGTTTTCAGCTGAGTGGCCATCACCACATATTGGAGTCTGGCATTCGTCTCCCTGGGACAAAAACTTTGCCTTTTCACCTTGTTGAACTTCCCGAGACTCCACTCAGCGTCTCAGGGCCTGAAGGGGCTCCAGGAGAGCTGGAGAGGGACTGGGGACAAGGCATGGAGGGACAGCACACAGGGAATGGCTTCCAGTGCCAGAGGGCAGGGCTGGATGGGATCTGGGGAAGGAATTGTTCCCTGGCAGGGTGGGCAGGGGCTGCCATGGAATTGCCAGAGCAGCTGTGGCTGCCCCTGGATCCCTGGCAGTGCCCAAGGCCAGGCTGGACATTGGGGCTGGGAGCACCTGGGACAGTGGGAAGTATCCTTGCCATGGCAGGGCTGGGATGGGATTTCAGGTCCCTTCCATCCCAAACCCCATGACCCCTTCCCGCCGGGGGAGCCCCAGACAGGCCTCCTGGCCATCCCCATCCATGACGATGTCCCAGAGCCCCCATCCCGGCTCGTCCCCATGGTGTGGGTGGGATCCCCTCGGCGGTAACAGGGGGAGATGGAGGAGGATGAAAGGGAGAGGGAGGGGGAATGAGCATGGACGAGCCACGGAGAGACTCCCCTGCGATCGAGAGGAGCCTGGACCCTCCCTCGCTCTCCCCTCCGCCGCCGTAGGGCCCGCCCGCGGGAGGCGCGGCAGCAGCGGCCGCCCCGAGCTCTCCGGGCCGGGCGGGGCCAGGGAGCCGGCGGCGGCGGAGGTGGAGCTGCAGGAGGCGACCGGCAACTGGGAGCGGCAGCAGCGGCAGCAGCACGATGGGGGCCTGTCTCGGGGTCTGCTCCCTGCTCAGCTGCGTGAGTGGCCGCCCGGAGCGGGGGCAGCGCGGGGCACCGGCGCTCCTGCGGTGCCGCAGCGGCGGGCGCGGCACAGGGCGGGGGAGCCGCGGCTGCTGCGCGTCCGGGGAGGCCCGGGGAGGGCTGAGGGACACCCCGGGAGGGCTGAGGGACACCCCGGGGACACACCCCGCTACACCCGGACGGGGAGGGCTCCAAGGGATGCCAGGAGGGTGATGCACAGTACCCCTGGGAGATACGCCTCCGTGTACGCAGCGGATACGGGGGACCCCCGGCAGGATACACCCCTGGATATGGGGGGGATGAGGGGACCCCCGAGAGGATGTTCCCTGCCTTGTGTAGCCGGGGGGATGCAGGCGACCCCCGGAGGATGCACCCCTGTGTACATGTGGGATGTGGGGCACATATACCCCTGTATATGGGGAGGGGTTCAGGGGGTGCATTCCTCAGTGGCTGGGGGGATGTGGGGGATTCTCGGAGCAGGGCATCCCACTGCAGCCAGAGCATCCATGGAGACACGGAGTGTTCACTCCAGAGAACTCTGGGGCTCTGGTGGAGGGGAATGGGGTGGGTGGCACTTGGGGGAACAGGGAAGCCAGAGCAGCGATGTCGTGCTGCACCTGGAGGAGTGGGAGGGCCTGGCCCCAGTGAGAGGCTGGGGGTCGTGCCTGGGTCCCTCTGCTGAGCCCCAAAGTGGAGATAGAGTAAGAGAAGGAGCTGGGACAGGGGGAGCAGGGGGCTGCGTGTGGGGTTCCATGGCCCAGGGTACCTGCAGGGTGTGTGGTTTGGGGTGCCATGGCCCAGGACACCTGTGCAGGGTGTGTGGTTTGGGGTGCCATGGCCCAGGGTACCTGCAGGGTGTGTGGTTTGGGGTGCCATGGCCCAGGACACCTGTGCAGGGTGTGTGGTTTGGGGTGCCATGGCCCAGGACACCTGTGCAGGGTGTGTTATTTGGGGTGCCATGGCCCAGGGCAGGCCCAGGCTGTGTGACTCAGGGTGCTGTGACGTGTGACGTGGGGCGCATGGTTCAGGTGACGCAGGCACCTGCCCATGCCAGAACTTCCTGCCCCGGTGATGCCTCACCTGTGGGCACGGGGCCAGGGCAGGACTGTGGAAACAGCCTGGGAGGTGCCAGCCTGGAAACCTGGAAATGGGACCTGTTTTGAAACTTCACCTGTGAGGGCTGGAGGTTTAATGAACAGGATGTTTATAAATGAAGGATGAAGGTGGTCTGCAAGACATCCCCCCCTCTGAACACATTCCTGTGCTTTTCCTTACGGGCAGGTGTTGGGAAAGCAGGGAGTTACTCCAGAGCAGGGCTATGGAAGTTTCTCTACGAATTCTGGACTTTTTTTCCCCCCAAAATGTGTTGTGGCTCAGACTGTGATAACAGAGTCGTCACTGTATAGGTTTAATTTTCCTGTTCCTTCTTGTGGAAGTTGTTGATGAAGGTGCTGGTTTTGTACAGGTTTGAGCTGAAGAACAACACTGAAAAAAACCAAAACCGAATGAAACACTCCCCCTAGTCTGTGTAATATTTTAAAAAAGTATTATTTTTAACAAGCTTTTGTTTAATTTTGTTGTTCCTCCTGCTGCACCTGGTTGATGAAGGGGCTGTTCTAGCACTAGATCTGAGCTGAAGAACCACAACACTGAAAAAAACCTAAACCGAACTGAGCAACTGTAGCTGTGGTTTAGGGTATTAACCCTTTAGGTGTAGTGGAAATAAGACACAGTTACATGTTTTTTTTCAGGACAGGAAAGAAGACAAATTTATTCTAAAACACACTGCTTAAGTACAGTTTTCTGAAACTTAAAAGACAGGATAAAGTTGATGGTTGCAGAGAGAGTGACACTTTTTTCTTAGGCCTGGTCACGCACTGAAACAGGTGTTTTATCAATTTATTTTTATTTTGACTAAGTTATTATCCTGGGAAAAAAATCTTCCTGGCTGAAGCTGAACCAGCTTATCAGCCTGGGAACAGAGCTGAGAAGCTCCGGCCTGGAAGATTTTCCAGGCTGTAATTTTCCTAGCTCTCTTAAGTGTGTGTCCACAAGCAACCTCCCTAGTCTGTATGTTTTATTATTATTATTTTTAACAAGTACATCCTGACTAACTTCTGCTCTGCCTGCATCCCTTGAGTCACAGCACCACGAGATTGCCAAGCCTTTTCTTCAGCGCTTTCCCAATAAAACCCTACAAGCTGCTCCTGAGTGGGACCTTGCATCACAAAAGGAGAATTTCCCTGCATGCTGTGGTTTTCCAGGCTGCCATGAGCAGTGTGGTCATTCTGAGCTGCCTCCCTGCCTCACAGGCCTGGGCTTATCAGCAGAAGGCTGCCCCAGCCAAAGCAAACCCTGGGGTTTGGGTAATCCTTAGACACCCCTTGGGGACACTCAACTCGTGGTACCAATCCAAAGCCACCTGCCAGGCAGGAAGGTCACAGCTCCCCAGGCCTGTGCCTGTGGGGGGTTTGGTGCTGATTAACCTGCCTGCTCGTTAATTTGGCAGCAGAGAAACAAACACCGGGTGCTCGGCATTGCTTTGGGTTGACTCACTCTTGGAATTCTTGGGGCTGCCAGGGTGCAGGCAGCTCCAGATGGGGTGAGGGGTGGTGTGGTTGGGGTGGTGTTGTTGTGTTGGTGTAGTTGGGGTGGTGTAGTTGGGGTGGTGTTGTGTTGCTGTAGTTGGGGTGGTGTTGTGTTGGGGTGGTGTGGTTGGGGTGGTGTAGTTGGGGTGGTGTTGTGTTGGTGTAGTTGGGTGGTGTTGTGTTGGTGTAGTTGGGTGGTGTTGTGTTGGGGTGGTGTGGTTGGGGTGGTGTAGTTGGGGTGGTGTTGTGTTGGTGTAGTTGTGTTGGTGTAGTTGGGGTGGTGTTGTGTTGGTGTAGTTGGGGTGGTGTTGTGTTGGTGTAGTTGGGTGGTGTTGTGTTGGGGTGGTGTGGTTGGGGTGGTGTAGTTGGGGTGGTGTTGTGTTGGTGTAGTTGGGGTGGTGTAGTTGGGGTGGTGTTGTGTTGGTGTAGTTGGGGTGGTGTTGTGTTGGTGTAGTTGGGTGGTGTTGTGTTGGGGTGGTGTGGTTGGGGTGGTGTAGTTGGGGTGGTGTTGTGTTGGTGTAGTTGGGGTGGTGTAGTTGGGGTGGTGTTGTGTTGGTGTAGTTGGGGTGGTGTTGTGTTGGTGTAGTTGGGTGGTGTTGTGTTGGGGTGGTGTGGTTGGGGTGGTGTAGTTGGGGTGGTGTTGTGTTGGTGTAGTTGGGGTGGTGTAGTTGGGGTGGTGTTGTGTTGGTGTAGTTGGGGTGGTGTAGTTGGGGTGGTGTGTTGGTGTAGTTGGGGTGGTGTAGTTGGGTTGGTGTTGTGTTGGTGTAGTTGGGGTGGTGTTGTGTTGGGGTGGTGTAGTTGGGGTGGTGTAGTTGGGGTGGTGTTGTGTTGGTGTAGTTGGGGTGGTGTAGTTGGGGTGGTGTGTTGGTGTAGTTGGGGTGGTGTAGTTGGGTTGGTGTTGTGTTGGTGTAGTTGGGGTGGTGTTGTGTTGGGGTGGTGTAGTTGGGGTGGTGTAGTTGGGTTGGTGTTGTGTTGGTGTAGTTGGGGTGGTGTAGTTAGGGTGGTGCTGTGTTGGTGTAGTTGGGGTGGTGTAGTTGGGGTGGTGTTGTGTTGGTGTAGTTGGGGTGGTGTAGTTAGGGTGGTGCTGTGTTGGTGTAGTTGGGGTGGTGTAGTTGGGGTGGTGTTGTGTTGGTGTAGTTGGGGTGGTGTAGTTAGGGTGGTGCTGTGTTGGTGTAGTTGGAGTGGTGGTGGGGTCAGTATTGTTTGGGTTATGTTGGGTGGGTGTTTTTGGGTTGGAGTTGTTGGGGTGATGATGTTGGGCTGATGTAGTTTGGTTGGGGTAGTTGGGCTGTTGTTGGGGTAATGTAGTTGGGATGATGTAATTGGGGTGGTCTGGTTGGGTTGGTGGTGTGGCTTTGTGGTGTTGGGGTGATGTTGGGTGGGTGGTTTTGATTTGGTATTGGGGTGATGTTGGGCTAGTGTTGGGTTGGTATTGTTGGGGTGATGGTGTGAGGTGATGCAGTTGGGCTGATGTTGGGTTGGTGTTGTTGGGATTGTGTTGGGCTGGTGTTGGTGTAGTTGGGCTGCTGTTGTTGGGGTGGTGTAGCAGGGTTGGTGGGGTGGATTGGTGGTTTAGGGGGATGTTGGGTGAGTGTTTTTGAGTTGGTATATTGGGGTGGTGTAGTTGGGATGATGTATTTGGGGTGGTGTAGTGGGGCCGGTGGTGTGGATCAGCGATGTTGGGGTGGTGTTGGCTGGCTTGTGTTGGGCTGGTGTGATTTGGTCAGTCATGTTGGGCTGGTGTTGGTGTAGTTGGGCTGGTGGGGTGGGTTGGTGTTCTTGGGGTGATGTTGGGGTGGTGGTGTGGGGTGGTGTTGTGGTGGAGTTGGAATTATGTAATGGGGTGGTGCAGGTGGTTTGGTGGTTTGGCTTGGTGTTGGGGTGGTGTTGAGCAGGTGCTTTTGGGTTGGTGTAGTTTGGTTTAGTTGGATTGGTGTAGTGTATGTGGTGTAGTTGGGTTGGTGTAGTTGGGTTGGTGTAGTTGGGCTGTTGTTGGGTTGGTGTTTTTGGGTTGTCTAGTTGGGTTGGTGTAGTTGGGCTGTTGTTGGGCTGGTGGTTTTGGGTTGGTGTAGTTGGGTTGGTGTAATTGGGTTGGTGTAGTTGGGCTATTGTTGGGATGGTGGTGTTGGACTGGTGTTGTTGGGGTGCTGTTGTGTTGGTGTAGTTGGGGTGATGTATTTGGGCTGCTGTAGTTGGGTTGGTGTTGTTGGGGTCATGTTTTTGGGGTGGTGCTGTGCACTGTGTAGTGTGGTCAGTTGTGTTGGGCTGTTGGGCTGGTACAGTTTGGGTGTTGTCATTGGGTTGCTGGTTTTGGGGTGCTGTTGCTGGGGTGCTGTTGTGTCAGTGTATTTGGGATTCTGTTTTTGGGGTGCTGTTATTGGGGTGCTGTTATTGGGGTGCTGTCACTGTATCAATGTATTTGGGGTGCCATTTTTGGGGTGCTGTTGCTGTATCAGTGTATTTGGGTTGCTGGTTTTGGGGTGCTGTTGTTGGGGTGAAATTGTTGGGAAGCTGTTGCTGGGGTGCTGTTGCTGTGTCAGTGTATTTGGGGTTCTGTTTTTGGGGTGCTGTTTCTTTGTCAGTGTATTTGGGGTGCTGTTTTGTGGTGCTGTTTCTGTTTTGTTGTATTTGGGGTGCTGTTTTTGGGGTGCTGTTATTAGGGTTCGGGTTTTAGGGTGCTGTTTCTTTGTCAGTGTATTTGGGGTGCTGTTTTTGTGGTGCTGTTTCTGTTTTGTTGTATTTGTGGTGCTGTTTTTGGGGTGCTGTATTTGGGGCCCATGTGGCATTTCCCTGCCTTGTCCAGCTCCAGCCCCGCTGTCCCAGCCTCGGGGCGGGGCAGGGTCGGGAGGAGCCCTGCGTGTGTCACCGAGGTGAGCTGGGCTGCGGGAGGAAGTGAAACTGGAGAGTTTAATCATCCCGCAGCCACTGAAAACCGACACTTCCCCATTAACCCTCGGCTCTCCTGCTGCTGCCGCCGCTTCCCTCGCCGGCTTTTTCCATCCTGCTCTTTGTCCCTTCACCGTGCTCACATTTTGGGGCAACTTTAAAAATCTTTGGAAGGCGAATCAGAATGTCCAGCACTGCTGGGAGTGTTTTCCGTGTTGTTAACCATTGTTTTCTAAAGAAAAAGACTGAAATCAGAAGTGCCCAGGCGGCTGGAGGGGTCAGTGTGTGGCACAAAGGGTTCCTTGGCTTCTCTGTGAAGGAGCTTTCAGGGAGTTATCCTAAAAGGATGTCCCAAAAGGAATCCACAGGATTCCCGTGTTATGGAGCAGAGCAGTGGGATGGGACTGTCCTATCCCATTACCTCAGCAGGAGCCTGTGAAACCTGAAATACAACCACGGAATTTGGCTGTGTAAGAATCATCCTGCAAAATAAACCTCCAGGGATGCTGCGGGATCCCAAAAAACCTTGTGCCTGTTGGAGAGAGCCCGGAGGAATGCAGGGAGCTGCTGCAGGGCTGGAGCCCCTCTGGAGCCAGGCTGGGAGAGCTGGGGGTGCTCCCCTGGAGAGGAGAAGGCTCCAGGGAGAGCTCAGAGCCCCTGGCAGGGCCTGAAGGGGCTCCAGGAGAGCTGGAGAGGGACTGGGGACAAGGCATGGAGGGACAGCACACAGGGAATGGCTTCCAGTGCCAGAGGGCAGGGCTGGATGGGATCTGGGGAAGGAATTGTTCCCTGGCAGGGTGGGCAGGGGCTGCCATGGAATTGCCAGAGCAGCTGTGGCTGCCCCTGGATCCCTGGCAGTGCCCAAGGCCAGGCTGGACATTGGGGCTGGGAGCACCTGGGACAGTGGGAGGGGTCCCTGCCATGGCAGGGCTGGGATGGCTTGGGCTGAAGCCCCAAATCCACACCTTTGTAAACAATACAAACCTCGTGATTTTCCTGTCCAGAGCTGCTGATTTTGGGACTGGTGCTTTTTTTTTCAGTTGGCACTGAAGGAGGGGGAGCTGGAGGGGTGGATTGAGCACAGAGGTGCTTTGCTACATCAGATGATGCAGTAATTCTGCATTTAAAGGGATTTTTGTTGTTGTTCCCTATTTTTTTTTTTAATTTGAAGGGAAATACAGTAATGCTGGCGCATTTTAATGCACTCTGATGCACGTGGTGCATTTAATGAGGCTGAAATGAAGCAGTCTCTAATTGAAAGCCATTTTCCCATGCTTCCAAGCTGAAAACACGATGTGATGCCCCTGAGAGCTCCTGGAGGGAAAGGATGAGAGTTCCCATGGGATACCTTGGGTCTCTCACCCACCCCAGCTCCTGTGGATACCATCAACACAGCTGTTAATGGGGCAGGGATGTGGGGCTGGCATGGGATAAGAGGAATAAGTCAGGAAGGAGGGGATTTTTCTCAAATAATGGTGTGCTTATGTTTAAAAAATATTCGAAGTCACCTTTAGTGATTTGGAGACATCAAAGTGGTCGCTCTGGCATGAGGTCCTGCTCACACAGCAGCTCCACACCTGGTTTTGTTTTCTGCCATGTCCATTTTTTACACTGATTCCAACAATGAGAAATCTGAATCGATAACGAGCCATCTTTAATTAATACTGACTACAGGCCCTGATTTGGGAGCACGTGGCCATAATAAACACACAACTCATGCACATCCCTCAATAGCAGCAGAGAGCAGAGCCCTTCCTCTGCCTGAATGTGCTGAATTCCAGCAGAGGAAGAGCTGTTCTAAGGGAACAAGGTTTATTCTGCACTGTCCCTGTGCAGGAAACTCCCACCAATGCTTTGCTTTCAGTGAGTTTGGGTTTCCTTAGCCAGGATTTCCCTGCTCTGGCACAACAGGAGTCTCTGGAATGGGGTGCATCTGGCAGCACTGCCTGTGCTGGTTTTGGGAAGCCAGGAGCCACTGCGGACTCTTGGGGATGCTGTGCCTCAGTTTCCCCACCTGTAAAGTGGCCTTTGCAGAGGGGAAGGGCAGCAGCATGAGTTGCTTCCCCCACGGTGATGATACCAAAATCTTCCCATCCTGGATTTGACTGAAAGGGCAACCTGAAATTATTTTGAAAACCTCATTTTTGTACAAAAAGGAGGCTCCTGCAGGGCAGGGCTTGTTTTGAGCAGATCCTTGCATGGAGCGAAAAACATAAGGGTGTCTCCAGACACTGGGTTTCATTTTCCAAGCTGGCTGTTCCTGCAGCTCTTTTGGTTTTCAGCAACTTTTTGGGGGAATTTGGTGCTGTTTCCAGGAGCTCCTGCAGGCTGTGGGTTGTGCTGGGAGTAGCTCTAGGCAGCAGAGTGAATTCCCAGGTTGATCTCCTTAAGAATTGAACTGGGCACAGATTTTGGGGCCAGTCTCTCCCCCTCATCACGGGCTGGTCTCCTTGCAGGTGTCCTGTCTCTGTGGTTCTGCCCCGTGCCTGCTCTGTGGCTGCTGCCCCTCAGCCAAGAACTCCACCATCTCCCGCCTCCTCTTCACCATCTTCCTCTTCCTCGGCACCCTCGTGTCCATTATCATGATAATCCCGGGCGTGGAGAAGGAGTTGCACAAGGTAAAGAGCTCCTGGAGGTCGCTGGGAAGAAACGACCCAACTCGTGGTGGGGACTTGAGGCTGAATCAGAAAAGTGAATTTTTGGGTCACAATGTGCTTTTGTTCCTCTTTATTCTGTGCATCTCACTGAAAGGAGGCATTATTAGCCCTGGTTTTCCATGGAGGGGAAATTCCATTTCATGCAGTTACTGGTATTCCCAGATGCTTCCCAGGAAAGTTGCCTACATCCTGTTTTTTGGGGTTCAGCCAATGCCTTGTCAGTCAGGGAGGTGAGACTTCAGGTGGAGAGAGCAGAGCTCTGCTGGGCTTTAGGGAAAGGCTGGTTTCATGCCAGCTTTCCACTGACCGGCTGGGTGGCTTTGTCTGTGTCACCTCAGGCAAGTGACATTGGAGCAGTCATGGTCTGCCATCCTTAGTGGCACCAGGGCTCGTGGTGGGTGTGGAATCACAGAATGGTTTGTGTTGAAAGGAATCTCCAAGTTCATCTCTTTCCACCCCTGCCATGGCAGGGACACCTCCCACTGTCCCAGGCTGCTCCAAGCCCTGTCCAGCCTGGCCTGGGTCACTGCCAGGGGCAGCCACAGCTGCTCTGGGCAACCTGAGGGCTTCACAACGGAGGAACTGATCCTCAGTCCAACCAGCAGATCTTCGATCCAGACCTTCCCACAGCCATCGGCCCCCAGCAGGATGTGCTGAGGTGATGCTCACGCTCCCATCACTATTTCAGCTCCCCGGGTTCTGTGAAGGCAGTGGCTCGGTGCTGGGGGTCCAGACCAACGTGGACTGCAGCAGCTTCCTGGGCCACAAGGCCGTGTACCGCATGGGCTTCGCCATGGCCGCCTTCTTCTGCCTCTTTGCCGTGCTCATGGTGTGCGTGCGCAGCAGCAAGGACCCGCGGGCCGCGCTGCAGAACGGGTGTGTGTGCTCCCCATGGGCCCGGGGGTGCCGGGGTGGGGACGGGCAGGACCCCCCAGCCCTGTCCCCGCTGGCTGCACACTGTGCCTCCTCTCTCCTCCCGCAGCTTCTGGTTCTTCAAGTTCCTGGTGCTGGTGGGGATCACGGTGGGCGCTTTCTACATCCCCGACGGTGCCTTCACCTCAGGTGAGGAGCAGCCCGCGCTCTCCTTGGCCCCTCTGCCCGGGATCAAACCCGGGGCTGTGCCCTCGAGTCTCACCTCCCCTGTTCTCAGCTGTTTTTTCTCCTCCTCTCAAGTCTGGTTTTACTTCGGTGTGGTCGGCTCCTTCCTCTTCATCCTCATCCAGCTCGTGCTCCTCATCGACTTCGCGCACTCCTGGAGCCAGCGGTGGCTGCACAACGCGGACGAGGGCAGTGCCAAGGGCTGGTACGCAGGTGGGTGTGCTGGCACCACCGTGATTTTGGGGCTCAGCTCGTGCCAGGGCTGGGTGAGGCTGAGCTGGCCGCGACTGGGGGCTCTGCTCCAGCCTCTCTGGTCTCCTCCCCCAGCTCTTTGTGCCGTCACCTTCATCTTCTACGCCGCCTCCATCGCGGCCGTTGTGCTGCTCTACGTCTACTACACCAAGCCTGAGGGCTGCACGGAGGGCAAGGCCTTCATCAGCATCAACCTCATCCTCTGTCTCATCGTCTCCGTTGTGTCCATCCTGCCCAAGATCCAGGTGAGGCAGTGGGGAGCACCCAGGAGCCTGGGGCTGTGTCACTCTAGGGTGCAGGAGCACCCAGGAACCTGGGGCTGTGTCAGTATAGGATACAGGAACACCCAGGAGCCTGGGGCTCTGTCACTCTGGGGTACAGGAGCACCCTGAGCACCCTGAGCACCCAGGAGCTTGGGGCTGTGTGACCCCGGGGTACAGGAGCACCCAGGAGCCTGGGGCTGTGTCACTCTGGGGTACAGGATCATCCTGAGCACCCAGGAGCCTGGGGCTGTGTCACCCTGGGGTACAGGAGCACCCTGAGCACCCAGGAGCCTGGGGCTGTGTCACCCCGGGGTACAGGAGCACCCAAGCACCCACTGTTGTGTTTGCAGGAGGCTCAGCCACACTCAGGGCTGCTGCAGGCATCCCTCATCACTCTCTACACCATCTACGTCACCTGGTCCGCCCTGGCCAATGTGCCAAGTAAGCCAGACACTGCCTTGGGTTTGGGAGAGGGATGGATGGGGAAGGAGCACCCACTGGGGTGGGTGTTTGTCCCTCTGTGTCCTTGGGGGCTGACCCTGGTGTGTCCCCCAGGCCTGCGCTGTAACCCCACGCTGCTGGTGAGGAACAGCACTGGCTCAGCCACGGCCACCGAGCCACTGACAACCTGGTGGGATGCCCCGAGCATCGTGGGGCTGGTGATCTTCATCCTCTGCACCCTCTTCATCAGGTGAGCATGTGGCTCGTGTCCCTGGGGACAGCTCTGTCCCCTGGAGCACAGAGCCATGGGAGAGGAGGTCACACCCTGGTCCAGGGGTTTTGTCACCCAAGTCTCTTTGTCCAGCCATCTCTGTCCCCAGGGGCACAGGCCTGACCACAGTCACAGTTTTTAGGGTTTCCCCACAGCCCTAAATTGCTGTGCCTGTCCTGGGAATGGCCCCAAGGACAAAACCCCTGCCACGGGGTGGCCTTACCAGAGCAGATCACTGGGTGCCGTCCCTGGACCTGCTGGCTGTGCTTTGCCTGGTGCAGCCCAGGACACCTCTCACCTCCTGCAGCAGGGACACGCTGCTGCCTCGTGCTCCCCCAGTGCCCAGCAGCACCTCAGGGCCTTTCCCAGAGCTGTTTTCCAGATGAGTGGCCACCATTCTACATTGGAGCCTGGGGTTGTTCTCCCCAGGGGCAAAACCTTGCCCTTCATTCTCTTTGTTGAGCTTGATGAGGTTTCAGTCAGCCTTCCAGTGCCTGGAGGGTTCTAAGAGAGCTGGAGAGGGGCTTTGGACAAGGGTGACAGAGATTTTAGGTTTTCCTCACAACCTGCATACCCCAACCTGCCCTGGCTGTCCCATACCTGAAGGGGCTCCAGCAGAGCTGCAGAGGGGCATTGGTTAATGGCCACAGTCACCGTTATTAGCGTGGCCCCACAGCCTTTGTCCCTCAAACTGCCTCGGGGACGGCCCAAAAGACAAAACCCCGGCCCTGGGGGCAGTAACGAGGTGATGCTGATCCCTCTGCCCGCAGCCTCCGCTCCTCGGACCACCCGCAGGTGAACAAGCTGATGCTGACGGAGGAGAGCGGGGCCGGGGCCGGGGCCGGGCCGGGCGCGGAGGAGGAGGGCGGGGTGCGCCGAGCCTACGACAACGAGCAGGACGGCGTCTCCTACAACTACACCTTCTTCCACCTGTGCCTCCTCCTGGCCGCTCTCTACATCATGATGACCCTCACCAACTGGTACAGGTGAGAGTGCCACGGACTCCCACGGCTGTCCCCTCCTCCTGGGATGCTGGTCTCCTGTGCTGGGCACAGCTGAGGTGTGCGAGGCTGCTGGACGCGCTCCCTTGTCAGCTTTAATTATTCATAGGGTCGTGCCAGGGCTTGCCAGCGTCCTCTGCTGCAGCCCAGGATCCTTTGGGAGGAGGGGGAGCAGGGACCGAGGCTGAGGCTGCAGCGGTGGGGTCACACCCCGGGATGGCTGCAATGATGGGGTCACACCCCGGGGTGGCTGCAATGATGGGGTCACACCCCGGGGTGTCTGCAGTGATGAGGTCACACCCCGGGGTGGCTGCAATGATGGGGTCACACCCCGGGGTGTCTGCAGCGGTGGGGTCACACCCCGGGGTGTCTGCAGCGATGGGGTCACACCCCAGGGTGGCTGCAGCGGTGGGGTCACACCCGGGGTGTCTGCAGCGATGGGGTCACACCCGGGGTGTCTGCAGCGATGGGGTCGCACCCCGGGGTGGCTGCAGCCGTGGGGCACCCCCGTGTTCCCTGGGTGGCACCCGTCCCTCCCGGGGCACTGGCAGGGTGTCACAGTGGTGGTGCCACCCTCGCGTTCGCTGTTTCAGGCCGGATGAGAGCTTGCAGGTGCTGAGCAGCCCCTGGACGGCCGTGTGGGTGAAGATCTGCTCCAGCTGGGCCGGGCTCCTGCTCTACCTCTGGACCTTGGTGGCTCCGCTGGTGCTGCCGGACCGGGACTTCAGCTAAGGTGGCCCTGGATGTGCTGCTGCCATCGTGGCTTTGTCCCTCGAGGCTGGGGACAGCCCCAGCTCTGCCTCGGCCTCAGTTCTTCATGCAGGAGCTGCTGTGCTGGATTGTGCCTTCTTGCAGCTCTTTTATTTTAATTTGAAAGGGATGAAGTGCCAAGCAGAGAAAATTAAGGGCTGAGAGAGACCTGAGGGTGTTCTTAAACCTCTCATCATCTCCATGTTTGTGTAGAGTGCCTTTGGCAGTGCCTCCAGACCCTCTCCACCCAGCAGACACCACTGCCTTGCCTTGGGAGGGTTTGGTTCTCACCAGCTGTTGGTGCTGCGGGACCGTGGTGCCTTTTGGGGTCTCTGGGGTCTGGCCGGGTACCAGGACCCAGGACCCGGCGGGTGTTGTGTCCCCAAACAACCTGGATGAAAGCAAACCCCGGGGACTTGTGGCTGGAGGCAGAGGTCCTGCTGCATGCCAGCCTCCATGGTGGCCCCAGCTGCTGGGGCTGTCCCGGCAGGAGGACAAGTCCCTGTCCTCTCCGGAGCACAGGTCAAGTTTCCCACAGGCTGTGCTGGCCTGGCCCCAGCTGTTTGCCTCCTTAATAAAGTGTCGTTTGGAATAAACACGGTGGCTTTGTCCCTTTGCAGTCTTTTCCTGGTGTGTGGGTGCCCAGCAGGCAGAGGGATCGGGATGTTTTTTACACTGACCCGACGCCGGGGTGGGCACAGCTGGCTGCCCGGGGGTGGCATCACTTTGGGGCATGGAAACTTGGATCCCAGGACCACCTTGCCAGCCTGTGACACCCCGGGAGCCGTGGTGGTGAGCAAAGGGGGGTGCACAACGTGGGGTGCAGAGCGTGCCCAGGGACACACGGGGATGGGGTGAGCTCCAGGTGGGGCACACACGGTGCTGAGGGCACAGAGCAGGCGGTGTCCGGGCTGGGAGCTGTCCCCGGCAGGAGGTGCCGGCACTGCGGCAGCCGCGGGGCTGGGCAGTGCCCACTGGGTCCCGGCTGTGCAGCCAGTCCTGGCGGTGCAGCCCAATCCTGTTCCCGATCCCAATCCCGTTCCCATCCCCATTCTTCTATCCCATCCCACCCCGCATCCCGTTCCCGTGCGGGGCGGCTCCAGCCACGCGATGGCGCTGCGAGCCCGCGCTGCGACACCTGCACCCCGCAGCGGCACCGATCCGGCCCCGAGTGACCCCATCCTGCACCCAGTGATCCTCAGACTGCGCCCAGTGACCCCCATCCTGCACCCAGTGACCCCCATCCGGCATCCAGTGATCCTCAGACTGCGCCCAGTGACCCCCATCCTGCACCCAGTGACCCCATCCTGCACCCAGTGACCCCATCCTGCACCCAGTGACCCCCATCCTGCATCCAGTCACCCCATCCGGCCCCGAGTGACTCCCATCCTGCACCCAGTGACCCCATCCTGCACTCATTGACCCCCATCCGGAACCCAGTGATCCTCAGACTGCGCCCAGTGACCCCCATCCGGCCCCGAGTGACCCCCATCCTGCACCCAGTGACCCCATCCTGCATCCAGTGACTCCCATCCGGCCCCGAGTGACCCCCATCCTGCACCCAGTGACCCTCATACCGTACCCAGCACCAATCCTGCACCCTTTAGCCTTCATCCTCAGCACCCAGCACCGATCGTGCACTGATCCTGCACCCAGTGATCCTTATCCCACACCCAGTGCCCATCCTGCACCCAGCGCCTGGCACTAATCCTGCACCCATCCTGCACCCTTCATCCTTCATCCAGCACCCTGCATTCACCCTGCACACAGTAACCCCCATCCTGCACCCAGTGACCCCCATCCTGCACTCACCCTGCATCCTGTAACTTTCATCCTGCACCCAGCACCCTGGAACCCTCATCCTGCACCCTGCACCCTCACCTTTAACCCTGCACCCTTGTGCCCCTGCACCCTGCAGGGAAGGTTCTGGGAAGGACTGGATTGCCAGATTTCTTTTCCCCTCGTGCCTCCCTTCATCATTTATTTCCAGGAGAATGTTTTTGCTCCCTGTTTTCTTCAGGAACCCCTGGCAGATCTGCACCAACGCCATGGTCTGTGCACCCTGAAACAACACAGGAAACTGAGGCAGGGCACTGGGGGGTGACCCTGGCTGTGCTGCCTTTGGCGTTCCTGGATTTGGGATTGCAGCACAGCAACACCCCAATGGAACGTTGTTCCCTGTGGCATCTGTCCTATCCCCCTGGATTTCTCTCCCCATGTTCATCCCAAGCTGTGCAAGGCCCCCCGAGGAGTTGCAGCCATAGGGAAGCCTGGATGCTTTTGCCTTCTTGGCTGTATTTAATAGGAATTTAAAAAAAAAAAAAAAAAAAAAAAAAAAAAGATTGATGGCACAAAATCCCCCAGGACAAAGCATGAGGTGAGTGGGACCCACGGGCAGTCTGAGCCCCCCCAGTTCCCTCTCTGGGAATGTTCTGAGCTCTCCACAGAGTTGCGGCTGTTCTGCATTTGCTTCTCAGCAAGTACAATCCATATCCGTGTCCAAATACCGAGTTTTCTGCAGGAGGGGAGGAGGGAAGCAGCTCCCTGCCAGCCGGGCACCACCACCACTGAGCTCAGCCTGTCATGGGAGAGGGTGCAGGAGTGTCCCGTGTCCCCTGGAAGTGTCACCCCCCCCAGCCCAGAACTGCCCCCGGGATTCCCCAGCCAGCGCTTGGCCTGCCGGGTCTGATGGAAAGGGAAAGTGCCATGGAGAGATCAGGGAGAGTGCAACCGGCACAGAGCCAGGGGGGACTAAAAACTGCCTTTATTTGGTGACTGTCACTTCAAAGGGGAAAGTCCCCACAGGCAGCAGCAGCATTTCTGGGAGAGCTGGGGGTGCTCCCCTGGAGAGGAGAAGGCTCCAGGGAGAGCTCAGAGCCCCTGGCAGGGCCTGAAGGGGCTCCAGGAGAGCTGGAGAGGGACTGGGGACAAGGCATGGAGGGACAGCACACAGGGAATGGCTTCCAGTGCCAGAGGGCAGGGCTGGATGGGATCTGGGGAAGGAATTGTTCCCTGGCAGGGTGGGCAGGGGCTGCCATGGAATTGCCAGAGCAGCTGTGGCTGCCCCTGGATCCCTGGCAGTGCCCAAGGCCAGGCTGGACATTGGGGCTGGGAGCACCTGGGACAGTGGGAGGGGTCCCTGCCGTGGCAAGGACTAAAACTGGATGAGCTTTAAGATCCTTTCCAACCCAACCCATTCTATTTCCATGATAATTTTCCGGGTGAATAATTCATCAGTGAACATCTGCCACCTCCAGCTCAGCAGAAAACACAGCCCTGGGCTGGGTCCCCTCCCTCCTGTCCCTGCCTCCGAGTCACAGCTCCAGCCTGGAGAGCTGGATCAGACCAGGGACATGCTGGGACCCCCCCACCGGACTCATTATCGCCCCAAGTGGCTTTAATTGCTCTAATTACTCTCCCTGGGTGGCCACCCCGAGGGATGGATGGGGTGGTGAAGGGTAACGTGGGACATGGGGGAGCCCAGGAAAAGCCTGCGGCAGTCACAGAAAGTGACTGTGAGCACTGCGTTCCCAAATTAAACGCGATTTAAACCCAGGGCTGCGCACAGGACCTTCCTGGGGTCACCACGAGTTTGGGACCATGAGAAGGGAGGACCCCGCAGTGACACCAGGTCTGGGTGGTGGGGACAGTCCCACGCTGGCCCCCGCGATCCCTCTGCTGGCCTCCCCAGCATCATTTGATTCCCTTTAATGCATGGCCTCTCTTGGTTTTTATTTTATTCCTGGGATTAACACATCGGGCAGCAGCCGGACTGGCTCCTGCTCAAAAGAGGAGGGGAAAGCGTTTACATAATTCATTTAAATGAGGCACCCGAGGAAACCCAAATTGGACTTCCAGCATGTTTACAGAGCCACGCAGAGCTCCGCGATCCGCATCTGGAGCCATTAATGCCTCCCAGACGGAGCACAGGGCATGGATAATTAATTAATTGAGGAGCAGAGCCCTTGCCCAGCTCCAGAGAGAGCGCTCGGGGGCACAGGCAGCGCTCCCCTGGGGTGTGGATTTATTACCATGGGCTCTTCTCCTTCCCAAAATGTTCCTTGGGGCAGGAAGATGCGGGGGGGCGGGGGGGAGGGGGTTGAAGCCATGGAAGGAATGAGCCGAGTTGGGCTGGAAAATCCCAAATCCCTGTTTGGAGGGGGTTGAGGGGAGCAGGAGCCCGGTGGGGGCTCCTGGGGGTGATGGCAGAGCCAGGGCTGAGCCCTGCCCTGGGGAGGGGGGACGGGAGGGGACACAGGGACTCCCGGAGGGGACACCCCCCTGCCCTGGGGAGGGGACACAGGGACCTCCGGAGGGGAGCAAAGGGCCCTGCCCCACTCAGCCCCAGACACCCCGGTTCTGTAGGACCAGGCAGCCGCTGTTCCAAGCAGGGGGGGTCTGTGAGACATCGGGGGTGCCCCGGGACCCTGCCCCGTGCTCGGGACCCTGCCCCGTGCTCAGCCCCCTCCTGCCCTCGGGAATCTCTCCCTGGGGATCCCTCAGGCACTGGAATTGCTCCCTGGGGTGCTCCAGCTGCAGCACCCAGAGGCAGCTCCCACCCCAAACCCGGCCCTGATCCCGGGGGTGTTTTGGGGGCTCTGGGAAGGACGGGGACACGGGGACACCTCAACCCACTTAAAGCCTTCATTTGCAGCCCCCTGCAGCTGGGACAGACTCCTCAGCCTCCCTGCTGCTCTCAGAGCTGCTGGCTCTACCTTCAGCACTGCTTTGAAGAGCAAAGGAGGGATGGGAAGGAGACAGGGAGGAAAAAAAAGAAAAAAAATATTAAAAAACCTCCAGCTTGAACTCTGCTGCTGGAGGAACATCTGTATCTATAAATATCTGTGCTGGGAGTGGGAACAGGCTGTATCTGTATGTGCAGCAGCTCCCGAGGCAGCAGCAGCCTCTCCCCAGCTCACCCTGCTCCAGCTCCAGCACAGCCTCCTCAAGGCGCTCTGGGCCCCGCAGCCTGGCAGGGGATTTTGGGGATAAAATCCCCAAAGTGGTCTTTAATAAAACAGGAGCTAGAGCAGGGCTGTGCCCGTGTTTGCAGCAGGTTCCCAGCAGGTCACCGGGGCTCTGGGGGCAGCGGGGCTGTCCTGGCTGGGACACGATGTCCCCTCTGCTGTCCCCACCCCGCTGTCACTCTGGCAGTGACCTTGTCCACCCCTCCAGACTGGATTATGTGTGCTCAGAGAAACCTGCATCACCATCTCAAATCCCAATCCCATATCACAATCCTGTATCCCTCTGCCACTCCTATAGCACAATCCCACATCACAATCCCATATCCCACTCCTAATAGCACAATCCTATATCACAATCCTCTGTCCCAATTTTGTATCATAATCCCATATCCTAACTCAAAATCACAATCCCAGTCCTGTATCCCAGTCCTGTATCCAAATCCCATATCCCAATCCCATATCCCAATCCTGTATCCAAATCCCGTATCCCAGCCCCATATCCCAATCCACATCCCAGTCCCATATCCCAATCCCATATCCCAATCCATATTCCAGTCCCATATCCCAATCCTGTATCGTGGTTTGGGATAGCAGGGACATACTGGGCACCCCATACAGGGCACCCCAGAGCTCCTCAGCACACGGGGTCACCCCACACTGCTCTGTCCCCCCTGAAGTGAATCTCGTCCTTACCCCTCCTGGCTGACAGGAACCTGCATTCCCAGGAAGAACCTGCATTCCCAGGCTTTCCAAGAGGTTTTTGGGACTCTCCTTCCCCATTTCCAGGCAAACCTCATCCAGCTAAATCCTGCAATCCTACTCTGGGGCTGCGTGGCCCTACCAGGCTGCTTTCAGTTACCATTTCTCCATCCCACACCCCAAAGCTGCCGTGCTTCTCATCCTAACGCATCCATTGTCATTTTCCCTTGGATCAGGGCCATAAATCCTCCAGAATTCCCTCATTTGCCTCAGGGAAGGAGGCCTGGAACCCCCCTGGAGCTCCAAAGATCCCTGAGGGCTGAGTGAGGATTGGAAACGTTTTCCTGACAGACCTCTGGCTCTTTCTACTGGATTCCATTTCCCCCATTTTTTTCTGGCTTCCCTCCTCCCAAAATTCCTCCCCGTGCTTCCCATGGGGGCCTGCAGGGTGGTTTTATTCCCATGACAGGGATCCTACAGCTCCAGCTGCTGCAGAAACAGCGAATCCTGGGGCACACCATTGTCCCAGCTTTGCAAGGACTCATCCCGGATCCTGGAGACTCCCGTGCCAGGAGCATCCTCCCTCCCTCCCTCCCTCCCGGCACGTAGGGCCCGGGCAGATGGAAAATCCTCGGGATGGGCTCCAAAGGCAGCGCTGTGGGAAGCCCAGGCTGCCCCCACGGGTCCCCTCTGCAGCCCCGCCCCACAGCAACCTTGTTTTTCCCTTTTTCCTCCCTTCTTTTCTTCCGCCCATCTCCCTCTAACAACCAGGACTTTTCACGAGCCGCCTCCCTCCCCCTCCTTTCCTCCCTGACTCATTCCCTCTGTCCTTCCAGCAGGATGTGCTGGTCCCCACGTCCCGGGCCAGGGGACAGCGAGGGACTGAATGCAGCACAGTGAATATTTCCTGCCCTTTGGTGCTAATTCCAGCAGGGAATTTCAGTGCCAGGCACAAACAACTCATCTCCGAGGGGCTCGGAGGCAGAAATTCCCCATCCCGTGGCAGTGGGGTTTTCATGGAGTATCGGGGATGGGCTGGATGAGCTTTTCCAGGCTCAGGGATTCCATGATGGATGAAGCTGGAGATGTGGCAATGAGGACAGGCTGGTCAGGGGCTGCTCCAGCACCACCCTGTGCTGTCCCCGTTGGTGTCTGGGGAGGGGACAGGGTGGGGTCGCTGCTGGGCTGGGAGAGGGTTTGGGTCCTGCAGGGATGGAGGTGGCTCCAGGAGCCCTGGGTTTGGGTCAGGGATGGAGGTGGCTCCAGGAGCCCTGGGTTTGGGTCAGGGATGGAGGTGGCTCCAGGAGCCCTGGGGTTTGTCCCCGGGTGACAGCACTGCTGTCACATGCCAGCCACCTGTGCCAGCCTTTCCCTACCCCTCTCAGTGACCTGCAAAGCCAAAAGCTCCTGGTGGCTGCCAGTCCTATCTGTGCCCAGAGCCCCCTGGGAACAGTTGTACTCCAGAAAAACAGTGGGGAACAAAAGCCCCCTGCCCCTTCCATCCACTCCCCTTCCCATCCACATCCCTTTGGATAAAAGGACACGGTGACCCCCAAATCCAGTCACTGACCCCTCTTCAAGCCTCACAGCCCAACCTCACCCCTAATCCCAGCACGCCCCCACCAATCCAGCCCTGTTAAGCAGTGTCTGTACCCCATTAAAAGGAGCTCAAGAGCCTGGAGAAGTGGCCACTGTCACAGAGGGACCCAGCTTGGTGACAAACTGGTCAAAGCCACGCTGGACACCCTTCACTGTGGTGTGGCTCACCCTGGAGGGGAGAGAATGCACCAAACCCTTCACTGAACGTGGGGTCGTTGCTGCACAGGGCTTCAGTCCCATCCCGACCTCTGAATCAGAGAAAAATAAAATGAAAAAAAAAATCATAGAATCAATCATAAAATCACAGAATCACAGAGTCACAGAATGGTTTGGGTGGGAAGGGACCTTAAATCCCATTCCAGACCTGCCATGGCAGGGACCCCTCCCACTGTCCCAGGTGCTCCCAGCCCCAGTGTCCAGCCTGGCCTTGGGCACTGCCAGGGATCCAGGGGCAGCCACAGCTGCTCTGGCAATTCCATGGCAGCCCCTGCCCACCGTGCCAGGGAACAATTCCTTCCCCAGATCCCATCCAGCCCTGCCCTCTGGCACTGGAAGCCATTCCCTGTGTGCTGTCCCTCCATGCCTTGTCCCCAGTCCCTCTCCAGCTCTCCTGGAGCCCCTTCAGGCCCTGCCAGGGGCTCTGAGCTCTCCCTGGAGCCTTCTCCTCTCCAGGGGAGCACCCCCAGCTCTCCCAGCCTGGCTCCAGCCCTGCAGCAGCTCTCTGGCATTTCCCAGCGCAAAGCGTGACCCTCGATGTGCAGAAGGATTTGGAGACAAACGCGGTGGGGTGGAGCAGGAATGCGGATTGATCCCTGTGCATTTGTGTCAACAAACGTCCCTTTGTGCCCTGACATCCTCACCGGGCTCTGGAGGGGGAGAACTCTGGGCTGTGCAGGGAGGACGGACCTTGGTGCCACTGCAGTCGCTGCTCCTGCAGGGCTGCAGCCGGGATTTGCGGGATTGAAGGGCTCAGGCACCAAAGGGCTGGAGTATTTACAAACTTCCTTTTGCTGCTTCTGGTGGAAAAAGCTGGGAATTGAGGAGAGCCGAGTGTTGGTTCTCCCCTGGCAGGGAACTCCCAGCCCCTGACCCCCCTGCAGAGGTGCCCAGGGTCCCTCCTGGCGTGACCTGGCTGCTGCTGGTGCCAGCTTTGCCCCTCTCCCTCAGTACCACATCGCTTTTCCTCCCGGATTTCGGGGGAGGAGAACTCTTTGCCAAATTGCTTCAACCCGTGCAAACACAGATTTGTGTGTGAGACTCCACCAAAGCCCCCAAACCTCCTCTGCTGGGGCCCGGCCCGGGGGATGCCCGAGGCCACCGGCGGCTGTGGGAGCCGAGTGACAGCAGCAGGGTGACACTGGCAGTGTCGCAGCCTCCATCCCCTCCTGCTGCAGCCCCGGGCAGGGCTCTGGGGGTGCTGGAGGTGCCTCCCCACCCACGCAGAACCATCTGGGGCTGCATGAGTGAGGCTCAGCTGACGGCGAGCAGCGCCCGTGGGCGCGGGGAGCGCGGTGAGTGCGGCTCAGCCGCGCATCCCCCGCTGCCAGCGCGGCTGCCCGCGCTAGGAAAGGAGCAGAAATACCTTTCTTCAGGAGATAAGGGCTGAGGAGAAGGTAGGGAAAGGTGTTTCAGAGAAGGACCTGAGCAAGGAAAGGAATCTGCTGGAAGGGTCTCATCCCTGCTCGGGGTGCCTGGGTCTTGTCCCTGCGGCTCCCCGGGGACAGCAGCTGCTCAGGCAGCTCCCCCGTTCTCACAGCCCGGCGCTGTGCGTGTCACGGGGATATCAAAAATAAATGAGCAGCTCTGGCTCCGCGGCCTGGCCGTGGCCGTGGTGACATCCCATCCCTCCGGCCGCCGGTGGGGCTGGGCCGGCACAGCCAGCGGGAGCATCCCCGGCGTGGGAAGGAGCACCCTGAGCACAGCCACAGCCCCGGGCAGCGCTTCCGCGGCTGGAGCAGCTTCTGGAGCGTGCCCGGGTCACACCAGGGCTGCAGCAGCCCCAGGACGGGCGGGTCCCTCCTGTTTGTGCTGTCCTGGACTTTTCCTGGTGCTTCCCGCACCATCTGTAACCCACTGAGCACAGGATGACCCCAAAGGAATCACTCCTGACAGCCCTTTCCCTCTCTGGGCATTAAATCCTGCAGAGCAGAGTGAAATCCCTGCAGCCCCGGGGATGCTGCACCCCCTCAGGCCAACCCTCTGCTGCTGGAGCTGTGTCCTGCCCGTCCCTCCCTGCAGGGACCATTCCCAGCTCCGTGGGTGCCTCTGACGTGTCCCCAATACCCATCGTGGAGCAGCCTGGCCCCTTCCTGTGTGTTCCAGTAATTTTGCTGCTTTCAGATCCCCCAGCCCCGTTTGTCTCCTGTGGCAGCTGATGAGATCAGATCCAGCCCCAGCGCTGCTGCTCCACCAGCTCCTTGTGCCCTGCTGGCTTTGTCCCACAGGGGCAGGGCTGGATGGGATCTGGGGAAGGAATTGTTCCCTGGCAGGGTGGGCAGGGGCTGCCATGGAATTGCCAGAGCAGCTGTGGCTGCCCCTGGATCCCTGGCAGTGCCCAAGGCCAGGCTGGACATTGGGGCTGGGAGCAGCCTGGGACAGTGGGAGGTGTCCCCATGGAAGGGAATGGGATTTAAGATCTCTTCCAATTCCAAACCATTCTGTGAATCCATGACTCTTTCCCTTTTCCAAAGGGACAGTCTCATTGAAGCAAATCACAAGATCCAGCTCCAGAAGGAACCTCCTGGAGCTCTGAGCATCAGCCACAGAGCAGCAGTTCCCAGATCCAACATTCCTGCTCGACATTGTTTGTAAGTGAGGATGAGATGGATCCTAATATGATTTTGAAAAATGATCAGGTGGGCAGGAAGGGTTCCTGGAGCTTGCTTGCAGCTGTGGACACTGGGAAAGGAGCGTGGATGTGGCCACAGCTGAGCTGTTCCCATTCCCAGGGACCCCCTGAATCCCTGAACTGTTCCAGGACCCCCTGAATCCCTGAGCTGTTCCCATTCCCAGGAATCCCTGAGCTGTTCCAGGATTCCATGAATCCCTCAGGAGAACTCTCGTGGCTGGACTGTCCATCCTGATGGCACAAAGACAACCTGCCAGGCTTTCCTATGGTCTATCTCAAGTTGAAATCAAAATAATTTCAGTATTTTGCCCCTTCTCTTTTGCTTCCGAGGAAATCTGGCTGCAGGATCTTTGTTCCCCACGTATTTCCATGTTCTGAAGCACTTGGAATATAAAAATGGAGTGTGAATCATATCCTTGCTTTAAATAAAGCTCCTTCCATCCTTAAGGATGTGTTTGTCACTGATTGTGTGACTCCTGTGATTGAGCAGTGCTTAGAAGGAATAAAGCAGCCAATAATTATCCTGAAATTCCACCAAGGAGTGCTTTATTGAGGAAGAGATAAAGAAAGAGGTGATGTTTGAGGGGAAGAAATAAAGTTTTTTATTAAATCAAATTATAGAGCTGGAAAATAAAGACTGGATTTTAACCACAGCTCAGAGTTTGGCCATGGGCAGTGGAAAATGTGGAAAAACTAATTTTTTCTCTCTATGCTATTAAATCTAAAGATGTTTGTGAGTCAGCCCTGCCTCCCTTCCATCCTCTCCCAGCAGAGCTGTCATGGCACTGTCACAGCAGGACAATAAAAGTCATCTCCTCATCTGCCAGGGGGATGGATTGGGGAAATGATTTGTAAAAAAGGAAATATTACCTTTCCCTGCTGCAGGTCCACCTTCACCTCGTTTTCCTGCTTCTCCTTTGGGATGCTGTGCTGGGAGCCCCAGGAAGGGCTGGGTGATCCCACACATTGTGGGCTTTGGTGGCCTTTTCTCCACTCCAAAATGTCCCAACCCTTTCCAGGCAATGAAGAGTTTGGAGAACTGGCTCTGCAGTCAGGGAAGTTTCTCCACTG
Source organism: Sturnus vulgaris (assembly GCF_052056855.1). Classification (NCBI taxonomy): domain Eukaryota; kingdom Metazoa; phylum Chordata; class Aves; order Passeriformes; family Sturnidae; genus Sturnus; species Sturnus vulgaris. Next base: position 1,883,776 of record NC_142266.1, read on the forward strand.
CCTGTGGGATGCAGGGCTTGGCTTCACCAGGTTCATGGAGCCTCTGGGATCTGAGTTCTGGGAATCACAGCTACAGGAGACCCTTCTCTACCATGCAGAATCTGTTTTTTCCTTCACATTCTCATTTTATCCTGAAAATTGCCTTCTCTGAGCTATTCCTGCCCCTCTCTCTTCCTGAGGGTGAAGAAATTGGGCAGAGAAGGGGGATTTTGGTGGCACAGCTCTCATGTTGTTTTGGGACTGACAATTCATTTATCCAGGGAAAAATTAGAGTCCCCATCCCTGGAAGTGTTCAAAACCTGAGCAGACACTTCATGCCATGGTTTAGAGGGATGGTGGGATTCAAGGGTTGGACTTGATAATCTTGGAATGTCTTCTCCAACCTTGTTGTGGTTCTGAATGATCTGAGCTAGGAAGAGGCTGGAACACTCTGGAACTTCCCCTAAAATATTCTGTCCCACCACATCTTCTGGAGCTCTTGGGCATGCAGGAATTCATTATGCCCCAAATATCCCTCCTTTCACATTCTCAAATAAATCTGATTTTCCCCCACTGTTTTGAAGGCCCAGCATGGAGGACACCCAGTCACAGATGTTCAGCAGAGCCTGGGAGAACTGGTTGGAATTGGAATTGGAATTCCAGCAATCCCAGTGTCCAGGGCAGGGATTGACCACGGACACTGGTGGGGAAGGAGCAGCCTGGAGGTCTCCTGACACCTCCTGTGGACAGAGAGAAGGTGCTCCATGACACAGCGAGTGTCCCAGACCCCATTTCCATGAGTGTCCCTTGGGAGAAAATAAAAACAACCCCAAGGAATGTGTGCCTGCAAATGGAATGTGCTGGAAACACCTGGAGCAGTGAGAAATGTCCCTGTCCCCAGGGGCTGCGGGTGGCAGAGAAAATCCAAGGAAGTCTGGGGTGGGTCCCTGGGAAGGAGAGGCCATGGGGACCCTGTGGAGAGAGCAGAGCAAACACAGCCAGAAATGGGGAGACACATCCATGGACAGGGACACACATCCATGGACACACATCCATGGACAGGGACACACATCCATGGACAGGGACACACATCCATAACAGGGACACACATCCATGGACACACATCCATGGATATGGACACACATCCATGGACATGGACACACATCCATGGACAGGGACACACATCCATGGATATGGACACACATCCATGGACAGGGACACACATCCATGGACACACATCCATGGATATGGACACACATCCATGGACATGGACACACATCCATGGACAGGGACACTCATCCATGGACAGGGACACACATCCATGGATATGGACACACATCCATGGACAGGGACACACATCCATAACAGGGACACACATCCATGGACACACATCCATGGACAGGGACACTCATCCATGAACTGGGACACACATCCATGGACACACATCCATGGACAGGGACACTCATCCATAAACAGGGACACACATCCATGGACAGGGACACTCATCCATGGACAGGGACACACATCCATGGACAGGGACACTCATCCATAAACAGGGACACACATCCATGGACAGGGACACTCATCCATGGACAGGGACACACATCCATGGACACACATCCATGGACACAGACACACATCCATAAACATGGACACACATCCATGAACTGGGACACACATCCATAAACAGGGACACACATCCATGAACTGGGACACACATCCATGAACTGGGACACACATCCATAAACATGGACACACATCCATGGACACACATCCATGGACACACATCCATGGACACACATCCATGGACAGGGACACACATCCATGGACACACATCCATAAATACAGACACAGCCGTGGATGTGGGCAGCTGTGCAGGGATATAAAGTGAGCAGGCTGTCACCAGGGACCCCACCAGGAACGTTCTTACAGCACCTCAAACACGGACACTGGCAAGGGCCGAGTTCCCCCTCCCTCCCCCAAAGGGGCTGGATGTGTGGAAAGCCTCCAGACACGGAAAAGGCACAAAGGGGGCCCTGATTTGGAGCATTTCCAGCAGCTGGCAGGACACGGGACAAACTTGCTGAGGCCCAGCTGTTTGTGTTGGCAGTGCCATGGCTCTTTTCTTTCCCAGGCCTCCTCCTGCCTTCCTGGCTATGGGGTTGCTCCAGGAAATCTCCTTCTCATCCGTGTCAGTCCTCCCGAGTTCTCCAGACATTTCTCCCTGGCTCTCCTGCTCCCCTGGGCAGCTCAGCCACTCTGAGGTGAGGGTGACAGCCAGGCTGTCCCTGCCACTGTGCAAATGGCTCTCAGGATCAACAAGGCCAATAATTGTCCATAAACCAGCCAAACCGAATCCATTCTTCCTCAGGCAATTTTGGGAAGTGGTTCTGGAACCTCCACTGCTGCTCAGTGGTGAGGAAAAGCTTTGGGGTCTTGGAGAAGGTGAGAGGCTCATGACTGGAGGTCTCAGGTGCCCTCTAGGGATGGGGACAGTCCTGCTTCTGTGGGAGGAGACACTGGAGCACCTTCATGTCCCAAACCAGGGCAAACCTGTCTAAGAATTCTCGTTCTCCCCAGGTCAGTAGAAGGAGCAGTGGGATGGGAATGGCTCCTCCCTGTTCTCAGAGCTCTGCTGCAGACTCTGCTCCTGCACAGAAAATGAGGATGAACCATGGATTTGAGAGACTTTTTTCACCTTCCCATTCCTTGTCAGCAGCCCTGGAATAACAGGTGTGGCAGAAAACAACCTTGGTTATGCACCAGGTCCCTATAAAGGTGATTTTGCTCTGTCATGTGCCACAGTCACCCTCATTTCAGTCACCCTGGGCCAAATTCACCCCGTGGAAAGGACAGGGAAGAAAGCACGGAGCTGCTTTGCCAGAAGAGGAACCGACAGCTCGCTGTGTCTCTCCACAGTCCATCTCCACATTTATCTTCCTCTCCCCATCCTGCTCTTCCCACGTGCAATCTGCTGCTCCGGAGCAATCCGGGTTTCCATGAAGCCCCTGGGGCGATGGGGAGGGAGCTGCTCCGATCTGGGAGCTGCTTTTAGAGCTGGGTTCAGATCTCTGCTGCTCCTTTTTCCTTTCCAACTCACCCCAGTCTCCAGGGAGATCAGGGGAACCTTTCCAACAGGGGAGGAATTTTCCACCTAAACACTTCCCTGACCTGAAATCGCTTCTTATCGTCCCAGCAGAAAACATTATTTCCATAGAAGGTGCCTTTCCCTTCAGCAAATAAAACCCTTTAGCTCAGCTCCCAGAAAGGAGAGGTTTAATCCTGAACACTGAGCACCAAAGATGGGTTTCTTGCAAATAAAATTCCCCAGGATCTTTCCTGAGGGGCCCATCCTGGGAATTTCCAAGCCCCCAGTGAAGGCTGGGAGCCAGCAGCACATCAGCTCCCTGCAGAGCTGCTCAGGTCCTTCAAACCACCAGCACCGAGCTGGAGAGCCAAGGAACCCTCCCGAGCCAGCCAGACTTGGCTGCCAGAGGGGGCTGAACTCATTCCTGGTGATGCTGTTGGCAGCTCTGCTTCCCTGGGATCTGTGCATCCAGCCCTGGAAACGCTGGGAATACCTAATGGAAAACACGTGGGCATTCCTTCCCTTTCCCTTTCCCTTTCCCTTTCCCTTTCCCTTTCCCTTTCCCTTTCCCTTTCCCTTTCCCTTTCCCTTTCCCTTTCCCTTTCCCTTTCCCTTTCCCTTTCCCTTTCCCTTTCCCTTTCCCTTTCCCTTTCCCTTTCCCTTTCCCTCCCCAGTGTAAGCTCAGGGCAGGGATGAAGGCTCAGGGCAGGGATGGGATGAAGGCTCAGGGCAGGGCAGGGATGAAGGCTCAGGGCAGGGATGAAGGCTCAGGGCAGGGATGAAGGCTCAGGGCAGGGATGAAATGGAGCTCAGGGCAGGGATGAAGGCTCAGAGCAGGGATGAAGGCTCAGGGCAGGGATGAAATGGAGCTCAGGGCAGGGATGAAGGCTCAGGGCAGGGATGAAGGCTCAGGGCACGGCAGGGATGAAGGTTCAGGGCAGGGATGAAGGCTCAGGGCAGGGATGAAGGCTCAGGGCAGGGATGCTCCATCCTCTCCTCTGCTCCAGCAGCTCAGCCCAGCAGGACCAGCTGGCCTTGCACGGGGCTTGGCAGCAAATCCCAGGATTCTGGGCTAAAAGGAGCCTTTTCCTGGCCAGATGGAGGCAGGGATGGTGGTGCTGGGGGCTGCCAGTAATGGCAGGGAAAAACCTGGAGAGGGAAAACTTGAAGGTTTCCCTTTGGGTTGTGTCCCCCACTATCCCCACCTTCAGTCAGCCCAGGCCTTGGAGCAGGGGTGTCCTGGGAGCAGCTGGAAGGGTTTTCCTTGCACACGGACATCTGCAGGGCCCCATTTGTGCCCACAGCCACAAAGACTGGAAGATTTCCAGGAAATCTGTTCCTACCCCAAAAAAAACCCCGAGGAACTGTGGGGGGGCTGGTGGAGCAACTGGGGCCATCCAAGAGGGAAAACCAAGGTGTGAAACCAGGCCATGGCTTCCAGACAAGCCCTGGCAGCATTCACAGGTTGTTATTTTTGTGGATACAGCAGGGAGGTTGATATTGTTAAACCTCTCCAGTGTGGAGTGATGGCAATGACCATTCCTGGAATAAAAAAAAAAGTATTTTGCCCAATCCTCTGTCCCATGGTACCTCCCAGCACAGGCTGCTGGGTTGCAGATGCCTTGCCCTGCAGAGCCAAATCCTCCTGGCAGAAGGTCTGTGACCCCAGGGACAACATTCCCCGAGGAGTCCCTCAAAGCCCCAAATCCCAAATCCATCTGCACAACCCTTTGTGTCCAGGATTGGAATAATAAAATCATTAAAGTCAGAAAATCCCTCTGAGATCATCGAGTGCAGCTGTTAACCCAGCACTGCCAAGGCCAGAATCTCCAATCCCGGCCTCAGTTTGGGTCCCTCAGGACTAGAAGGACATGAAAGGGCTGGAGTGAGTCCAGATCAGGGAACAGAGCTGGGAAGGGTCTGGAGCCCCAGGAGAGGCTGAGGGAGCTGGGAAGGGGCTCAGCCTGGAGAAAAGGAGGCTCAGGGGGGCCCTTGTGGCTCTGCACAACTCCCTGACAGGAGGGGACAGCCGGGGGGGTCGGGCTGTGCTCCAGGGAACAGGGACAGGAGGAGAGGGAACGGCCTCAGGCTGGGCCAGGGCAGGCTCAGGGGGGACAGCAGCAGGAATTTCCCCATGGAAAGGGTGGGCAGGGATTGGAACTGCCCAGGGGGGTTTGGAGTCCCCAGCCCTGGAGTGTCCCAGGAATTGCTGGATGTGGCACTGGGGGCTCTGGGCTGGGGACAAGGTGGGTGTCAGATCACAGCCTGGATGATCCCAAGGGTCTTTTCCAGCCCAGCTGACTCAGGGATTCTGTGAGGTCCCTGCTGGCAGCAGCTGCCTGAGGCAAAGCTGAGAGACAGCCTGGGCTTTGCTTCCCGACATGGAACACACTGTGCGAGACAGATCCTGGTGGGACTGAGGTTCACACATTCCCAAAGAAGTTTGGATGGAAGATCCAAGTGAGATGACACTTTAACTGGAAATAACAGCAGCAGAGAAATCAACAAACTCCAGGCCTTGGAGCCTGTTCCTTCATTTCCATCAATTCCAGAGTATTCCTCTAAAACTGTCTGGAGCACAGCATTGTTTTTTCTTTTTTTTTTTTATCCCAGGAGACACCACCAGCAGTTTCTGGTTCAAATTATGAGCTAATAAAACAAACCCCACCACGCTGCTGTTTGTTACTAATTATGGGACTTATGTTTTGGTGTCAGCAGCTCCCAGCTTCAATGCACTGGCAGTAATAACAATCCAAAAGCAATTCAGGTCGGATTTTACAAGCCTTTAAACACATTATCTCTGATTCCAGTCAAATCATCACTCCTGGATGATATTCCTATAAGACACGGTCAGCAGATGTTCCTGAGTGTGAATCCAGCTGTTTTCTCTGCTGATGTATGGACAGATGTGAATTTATCATTAATCTTATCGCATGTCCAGGGGTGGAATTCCAATTTTGGGAGCAGGAATGGACCCAGCAGGGTATTTAGACAGGAGGTAAGAAGTGGCTGATCTCATCTGATGGGAGTGGTGGCACTGGATGTTTCCAAGGATAAAATGCCCTGGAGCCCTCAGGCACCCAGGGTAGCTTTAGGAGGGGTCACAGAGCCCTGCTGGACCCTGGACATGGGGCAGAAGGGCCAGATTCTGATGTCTTTATGGAATTATAAAATCATCAAGATTGGAAAAGCCCTCTGAGATCACCGAGTCCAATCTTCAACCCAGCACTGCCCCAAGGTCAGCACTGAGCACGTCCCCAAGTGCCACATCCACATGGATTGTAAATCCCTCCAGGCATGGGAACTCCACCACTGTCCTGGGCATTTGTGCCAGGGCTGGATCACCCTTTCCACGGAGGATTTTTCCCAAATATCCACCCTGAGCCTGAGGCCGTTCCCTCTCCTCCTGTCCCTGTTCCCTGGAGCACAGCCCGACCCCCCCGGCTGTCCCCTCCTGTCAGGGAGTTGTGCAGAGCCACAAGGGCCCCCCTGAGCCTCCTTTTCTCCAGGCTGAGCCCCTTCCCAGCTCCCTCAGCCTCTCCTGGGGTTCCAGACCCTTCCCAGCTCCCTCAGCCCCTCCTGGGGTTCCAGACCCTTCCCAGCTCCCTCAGCCTCTCCTGGGGCTCCAGACCCTTCTCAGCTCCCTCAGCCTCTCCTCACAGGACTGCAGCACATTCCAGCAGTGTGAGCTGAAAACAGCCCCGTGAATCCCAGAATTCTGGAATGGTTTGTGTTGGAAGGGACCTGAAATCCCATCCAGCCCCCCCCACCATGGGCAGGGACACCTTGCACTATCCCAGCTGGCTCCAAGCCCCGTCCAGCCTGGCTTTGGACACTTCCAGGGATGTTGAAGATGTGAAAGAACTCATCTGACTGCTGCCAATCATGGGGAAAAGCAGCAATCCTGGAGGCAGTGAGGGCAGGGAGAGCACAGCTGGAAAGAGTCACCTGGAGGGGGAATATCTCATGTTGAGCAGTTTCCCAAGTTGCCAGAAGGATTCAGTATCTGGAGTCACATCAGGACAGCAGCCCTGGCTATGGAGGCAGCTTTATTTGCAGCTCCAGCAGGAAACTTCCACTTTAGCACTGCTGATCTCACTGCTGCTCCCCTCACCCGCAGGATATGGAGTGTCAGACTGGAGGTGTTTGCAGATGAGAGATAACAACTGTCGGAAAATTAAATTAGGAGTGCTTAGAAAGTGTTCTTGGAGCTGCAGAGCCAAGGCAGCTGTGCCTGCCACACCTGGGAAGCGCAGTGGGAGCTGATAAAATCTTGCTGTTTCACCCAGCAACAGGTCCTGGAGGGAAATTGTCACCTAGCCAGGGAGGAGGAAGCAGCCCTTGGAGCCAGGAGAAAGCAAGGGCAGGTTTCAAGAGGCACAGAAGCCTTTGATGTGTGTTTGCAGTGTGTGTGCCAACAGCTGTGCTCCCAAAAAAAGCTGTGCTCCCAAAAAAAGCTGTGCTTCCTCGTGTTTTGTTTGGATCTGTCAGGTCAGGAGGAGAGGACAGGGACTGAGGAGGCCTCGATGCTCTGCTGGGTTCCCTCATCCCCAAACCAGGTGGGTACAGGGAGAAACTGCCCACAAACAAAGAGATGCCAAAAACCCCCAAAACCATTCATGGTTTCTCTGACAGGCTGGAGAACCAGCAGGAAATTCTGTTCCTTCCCTGAGCTCATTCCCCAGCATGGGCAGCAGGATGAGAGAGGGGATCCTCCCCTCTGCCCCACTCAGGTGAAGCCCCACCTGCAGAGCTGCCTCAGCCCTGCCACCAACATCAGGAGGAGCTGGAGCGAGTCCAGAGGAGGCCACGGAGCTGCTCCAGGGCTGGGAGCAGAGTTTGGGTTTCCAGAGCTCCCTGAGACTCTTCCCAGCCCCCTCCTCCTTCCTGAGCAATCCAGGCCAGATCCCACTCCCACCTTGGGGGTGTTCCCAGCTCAGGAAGGACCTGGAGCTGCTGCAGGGCTGGAGCCAGGCTGGGAGAGCTGGGGGTGCTCCCCTGGAGAGGAGAAGGCTCCAGGGAGAGCTCAGAGCCCCTGGCAGGGCCTGAAGGGGCTCCAGGAGAGCTGGAGAGGGACTGGGGACAAGGCATGGAGGGACAGCACACAGGGAATGGCTTCCAGTGCCAGAGGGCAGGGCTGGATGGGATCTGGGGAAGGAATTGTTCCCTGGCAGGGTGGGCAGGGGCTGCCATGGAATTGCCAGAGCAGCTGTGGCTGCCCCTGGATCCCTGGCAGTGCCCAAGGCCAGGCTGGACATTGGGGCTGGGAGCACCTGGGACAGTGGGAGGGGTCCCTGGGGGTGGCACTGGGTGGGATTTCAGGTCCTTTCCAACCTAAATCATTCCATGAGTACAAAGCCCTGCCCATTCCAGGCTGAATTCCTGCCTGTCCAAAGACAAACAGTACAACAATCTAGACAGGATAATTTGTTGTTTTTTTCCTTAAACAGATACAGAAAGCTCAACTCCCTCTTTCCTTTTTCCAGGTATCCCAGACCAGGCTGGGAGAGAACTCCAAGGCTCCCCAGTGACCCTGGGCCAGAGAAGGCTCCATGTGCTCAAACATGGTGAAATTGGAGCAGGGAATGGATTTGGAGAGGAATGGGTTTGAAAGAGGACATTGAGCATCTGATGGGAGACAGCACTCACCTCTACTGGGGAGTTTTATTCCATTTAAACTGGTTTTATGGGATATCAGTGGGAATTCTCAGCTCACGGACCATAGGGAACTCCCCATCCTCAGGCCTCAGTTTCGAATTTATAATCTGAGGATAAAACCGGTGGGCAGCAGAGCCAAGAGCAGTTTTAAGTCCAGTTTTAAACCCTTTAAAAAGGGTTTTAAACCAGAAACACAACATGGGCAGAGACAGGGGACAACAACCCCCCCCCGTAAATGTGGCATCAACAGAAACAATGCTCTGGTGTCATATCAATGAGGAAACAGTTCCTGATTCTCCCACTGTTCCACCTGGAATTGCAAATTCTCTCAGAATTTCTGGGACCAACAGCCTGGGCCTGTAATCATGGTATCTGCACCACTTCAATAGTGGCTTGTCTTCATTTTCTTCTGTCTTCACTCAGAGTCAGGATTAAAAACACAAAGGAGAAGAATTTTCTTGTGTTTGGGCTTGGTTGTTTATTAAATCTTATCTAAAATACAGAGAGTTCTGCAACACTTCAGCCACCAGCTAAAAGTGAGCAAAATGGAGCTGAACCGAGCTGGTTACAAGGTCTTTTAAATCTAAACAGTCCAATAGAGAATTAACACCTCTATTATTGATACTTTTGACCCAATAACCAAACTCCTGTGAACCCCAGTGCAGCAGTGACTGTACAACCAGAAACTGCCTGAAATCATGGAGAAGGAAGAAGGAACAGAAAAGGAGAGACAACACCCAAATCCTCCATCTTGTCCCATCCCTATTGCTATATTATAAAAACCTCAAATTCCAAACCCTTCACCATGTGAGATCACACACTTCTATTTAACTCCACACCTGTGATTTTAACTCCATCACTCAAATTTGGAGCCTTCTCCAAGGCCTCAGGTGAAAAGCAGTGTTCTGCTGGGGGCCAGTGCCAGACAGCACAGAAAGCTCAAAAATCCCCAAAATCCCAAAAATCCCCAAAATCCCCAAAATCCCAAAAATCCCAAAAATCCCCCAAATCCCAGCTATCTGGGTTCCAACCAGAGCCCAGCTCTCTCAGGTGTTGGGAGATTGATGGAACAAACCTGAGTGTTGCTTGCAGAGCGTGGGTTTGGAAAGGAAACCTTGGAAAACCTAAACCCGGGGCTGTCAGGAGCCCAGGGGTTTCCTTTGTGTTTTCCTGGCCCTTATACCTGCCAAGCAGTAAAGGTGACTCCAGGAGAACATCCCATGGTCACTTATGGGATGAGTTTGGGGTTTGTAGGGGTTTGAAAGGGTTTGTCAGGGTTTGTAGGGGTTTGTCGGGGTCTGTAAGGGTTTGTAGGAGTCTGTAGGGGTTTGTAAAGGTTTGTCTGCGTTTGTAAGGGTTTGTCAGGGGTTCTCTAGGGGTTTGTCAGGGTTTTTTAGGATTCCCCAGGTTTTGTAAGGATTCTCCACTCACTGCCAGCAGAAACAGTGGAGCAGTGAGACCACTTTTCATTCCAGAGAGGATTTTCATCCCTGACGTGTGCAGTTCTTGTCCTGCTGCTCCTCCACCCTGCCCACACTGGGACAGGGACCGAGGGAAGGCCCAGGTTTGCTCTGAGGCAGCCAAACCTGATCTTCTGCCTGTCCTGTCCCCCAGGAACAGATGTGTCCCCCATTCCTGCATTTCCCAGTTCCCAGTTTCACCCCTGTGACTGCCCAGCCCAGTCCATCATCCCCAGGGAGGAGATTTTCTCTTGTCCTCCTCCCACCCTTCCATTCCCTCACCCACAGAGCCTCCAAGTCCATAGTGATGGAGCATTTCTCACTCTGGACACACAGAATCCATCAGGACAGAACTCCAGCCTTTCTGGGGCCTCCAGATGCTCCTTCCTCTTCCCCTTTCTCTTCTTCTTCCCATGCCTCTTCCTCACTTTTGTTTCCTTCTTTCTCCTTCTCCTTCTCCTTCTCCTTCTCCTCCTCCCTCAGAGCTGTCTGTCCCAGGTCTCCTCTGACAAGGAGGATCCAACCCCGGATCCCTGCCACGTGGAGAATCCTGACACTTTCATTTCATTGACAATCAGCTGGCCCTGCCAGGGATGAGGAGGGGGAATTTGGGAATGGTCCTGGGAGAGATCCCTTTCCACAGCAGAGAGCCGTGGGATGGCAGCAGGACACCCTCAGGGTGGCCATGCAGAGCTCTGCAGGCCCTGCCAGCAGGACCTGGCTCTGAACCCAAACCTGCCCCACAGAAATGTTGTTTTTGTGGGGCCACATCGCTGTGAGCTCTGCAGCAGCAATCAGGGCTTTATCCATGAAATTCCCTCCTTCTCCTCATTCTCAAGTGGGAGAAATTCTCTCCCTGGGTGACCCCAATGTCTCTGCCCCTGGAGCTCCCCTTGAGGAGCAGCAATTGCTAACAAAGCCACCAGTGCTCCTGTCCCCAGGTCCCCCTGCCATGGACACGACACGGACCCGTCCCCTCACGAGCCACAGCAACACACGAGCCCTTGGATTTGAGAAATATCCCACAGAAATTCCTTCCCTCCAAATATTTATTTTCACAACCCAATGGGTCAAATAGCCCAAGATGTTTTCTCAGTTGTTTCAAGCTGAAACAATCCAAGAATTCTGGGAATCTTCCTCGGAGCCGAGGTCCTGGGCGAACAATGCAGGACGTGGCCGAAGGTCTGTGGGGAGCACCCACCCTCCACATCTGCTGGGCTTCCCCTGGAGATTTATTATGGACAAAAGCAGCTCTTGGAAGAGCTGTTCTCCTGTTGGAGCAGATGGACAGAAATATTTCACACATGACTCAAATTCTGGATGGCTCCACCACAAACTCCAGACGGGAACGAGCAGGATGGACATTAAATCGTCCTTGATTTATAGACAACCCCACAAAATAAATCCCAGCCGTGCATGGGGATCTTCCCCACTTCAGTTTCACTCTTGATCTCCAAGCCAAGAGGCTGAAATTCCAGGTTTTTGCAGCCCCAAAGCCAGTAGCAGTAAAAGTTTATAAAATCCCAGCGGATTTGTGCTGCAGGTTGAGTGGGGAAAGTGATCTGAGATGAAATTATTCCTCTGGAAAACAGGGATGGATTTCCAAGGCTGTGCTTCCAGGGCTATGCTCCTTCCTACCTAGGCTGGAACAATAAATATTTAATGAGGCAAATGGATCCTCCTGCACTTGTAATTAAGGGAAGGGGGGATAAATCGCATTCCTAATTATTCCTAACAAAAGGGAAAGCAATTTCCTCCCTGATAAGTGAGAATTCCCACTTGTCTCCAAGTGAAGTAGGAGCAAGGAATGGACTTGGAAAGGAATTAAAGGTTTGAAAGAGGACATTTAGACTCTGATGGGAGATAAAAGGCAGCACTCACCTCTGCTGAGGAGTCTTGTTCCATTTAAACTGGTTTTACTGGGATATCAGCGGGAATTCTGGGCTCATGGACCACGGGGAACTCCCCATCCCCAGGCCTCAGTTTCCCATTTATAATTTAAGGATAAAACTGGCTGGAGCTCACAAAGACTTTGTTCCTGAAACACTTTTTTTGAATGCCAAAAATATGGATTGCAACATCTCTTGGAAAAAAATTCCTCTCTGAGCAGATTTGTTGTTGGAAAACATGAATATCCAAGTCTGGAATTCTCAAATGTTGCTTCATATTTTATTATTTTTTCCCCTCATAGTTATTTTTATGACTTCAAAGTGTTTTGCTTCACAAGCCCCAACTGTGAACACGGGGATTTATTGACTGATAACAAAATGAAATGCAGATGAACAGCACAGAATCATGGAAGTCTATCTCCAGCTGTCCTAAAAAGAGTGGAAATGATCCTAAAAAGAGGGAAAGGAGTAGGGCTTGGAGTTCTCCTGTCTTGGTTACTGCAGGGGAATCCCACCCATTTTCCCACTCAATGATCCAATGGAGCTGCAGCCCTCCCCTCCGTGCTGGAGCATCCCTAAATCCCTGGCACTGTTCACTCCCTCCTCTTTCCCTGCATGCTCCCTCCCTGTGCCCTGCCTCCCACTCCACGAGTTTTTCCCAGTGCACCTCTTGCCATCCCTTTGTGCAGCTGATCCTGGTTGGAATCACATCTCCCACCCCACCAGCTCCGTGTTCATCCCCTGTCCCTTTCCCAATCTCAAATCCCTGTGGATATCCCTGTAACTCTGTTCCCAGGTTCCATTTCCACCCCACCAGCTCCAAGTCCATCCCCTGCTCTTTTCAATCCCAAATCCTTGTGCTTTTCCTATATCTTTAATTCTGTTCCCTTTACTATGGCCCACCCCACCAGCTCCGTTTCCATCCCCTGCTCTTCCCAATCCCAAATCCCTATGGATTTTCCTGTACTTTTATCTCTGTTCCCTTTTCCATGTCCCACCCCACCAGTTCCATGTCCATCCCCTGCCAATCCCAATCCCAAATCCCTGTGGCTATTCCTATATATATAACTTTGTTCCCAATTTCCATGTGTCCTAGGTTGTAAAGATGTAAAGATGTGACCAAAAGTATGAATTCTATCCCCAGCTGTTAACCCAGCTGTGGCAGTGATCCTGATCTCTGTGGGGATATTCTCTGTTCATGTTCCAGCTGTTCACCCAGCTGTTGCAGTGTTCTTTATCTTGCCCACAGCCCATCCTCCCTCCAGGAGATCTCTCCTGTTCATGGCCATGCAGTCCCAGGGCAGGGCTGATCAAATTCCATCATCCCATTGGGAGATGCTCCAGCCAGGGCAGGAGCCGAGCATTTCCTACCCAGATCAAAGGGGAGATTTGGAACAGCAGAGCAGCCTTTTCCCACTGCATCCCAGAGGACAAGAGCTCCCAGACCTTCCTACAGGATCACTGCTTCAACCAGAGCACTTCATCTGGGCTGCTCCCCCCACCCTGACTAGTGGGGTGTCAGGTTGGATTCTGACTCTGGCAGTGCTTTTATTTTCTACTATTGCATGGATTTTATTTTTTTCTTTTTTTTTTTTTCCTATTAAATTGTATTCCTGATTTGGAGTCTCTCACTGGTTTTGCTTTCAAACCAGCACACCATGTCCCACCCCACCAGCTCTGTTTCCACCTCCTTTCCCAATCCCAAATCCCTGTGCTTTTCCTGTATCTTTAGCTCTGTTCCCAGTTTCCATGTCCCACTCCGGCAGTTCCATGTCCATCCTCTGCCTTTCCCAATCCCAAATCCCTGTGGATATTCCTGTATCCATAACTCTGTTCCCAGTTTCCATGTCTCACCCCACCAGCACTGTTTCCATCCTTATCCCCTTTCCCAATCCCAAATCCCTGATGATATTTCTATATCTATAAATCTGTTCCCAATTTCCATGTTTCACTCCACCAGCTCCGTGTCCATCCCCTGCCCTTCCCCAGTCCCAAATCCCTGTGGATATCCCTGTGTCTTTAATTCTGCTCCAACTTCCCATTCTCCACCCTGCCCCTTGTTCCCAGTGGATTTAACTCCAATATTTCCATGTTCAAGACCCCAAACTGGCGAATCCTTGAGGGCAGGGGAAGCCAGGACTTTGCTGTTGGAGCTGTAGGATCTGGATCCTCCTCATGGGAATAAAATCCCCCCATGGGAAGCACAGGGAAATCACAAATTTTGGACAAAATGTGGCTGGAATTACCAGGCTGGGGAAAACAAGAGAATTTTTTCCTTCTAACTTTATTCTTCGAAACTGCTGAATTGTTTTGGCTGAAGTTTCCTCCCTCCCTCCCTCACCCTTTAAAAAGCAAAACCAGCCCGAGCTGGATGCTCCATTAGACAAAATCTCTGCATAAATGATGGAAATTAAAATTATAACTCCAAGCAGAGCTTTCCAAGGGGAGTTTCAGGGCTCCTTAATAGGCCAGGACCCTGCAGCTGCTCCAGTGAATCCCTGATTTACTGGGGAATATTAATGGGCCTCTCTGCACAATAATAGCCAGAAACAGCAATTAAAGAAAAAAACAGAGAGGGGAGAAACTCAGGGAAGGATCCTCAGCCAGCACTAATTGGTGCAGCTCAAAAACCAACGGAGCTGAGCAGAATTCCACCCGTTCAGGGCTGCTCCAAGGAATTTCTCATTTCCAGCCACCTTCTTCCTGAATGTATATCTTTTTATTTTAATTTTTTTTCCCTTGGGAAATGCTAAAGCACCATTGGTTTAAACCTAAAATTAAAAGAAAAAATGAAAAATCTGGGATAATTGCAGATTTCCTCCAGTTTGGAGAAGTTGTTTTGGTTTTTTTATAATGATATAGTTTATGTTTTAAAAGTAATTTAAAGAGTTCCAATTCAAAGCATGCTCCAGGACCTTTTCTTTCACTTGCATCCTTTAATGAAGCAAAAGAAATTATTATTAGGCAGTTAAAAATGATATTTTTGTGAAGAAATAACAGTCTGCAGCACAGAAATCAATGGAGCTGAGCAGAATTCCACCCGTTCAGGGCTGCTGCAAGGAATTTCTCTCTTCCAGCCACCTTCCTCTGACATTTATCTATTTTATTTTTTTTCCCTTGTGAAGGGAGAAAGCACCATTGTTTTAGCCCTAAAGATAAAAGAAAAAAAATGAAAAATCAGGGAGATCTGATATAACTGCAGATTTTTTCCAGTTTGGAAAAGTTATTTGGGTTTTTTTAATGATGTATTTTATATTTCTCAAGTCATTCTAAGAGTTCCAATTCTAAGCATCCTCCAGGACCTTTTCTTTCACTTGCAGCCTTTAATGGAGCAAAAGAAATTATTATTAGGCAATTAAAAATTTTTGTGAAGAAAAGGTCCTGCCTGGAATTCTTTTAGCTCTGGGAAGCAAAGGGCTTCACTGTCTTCATGTGTTGAGAGGTGGGAATAGGAGAGAGGAGAAGTGAAAATTAAAAAGTGAATTTTTCACTGTATCTAAACCCTTCCCTGAGCATGTAAAGAGCAGAAAAAAGAGGGGGGGAAAAAAAGCAGGGATGGCTGGGTTTCCCCTCAAGTCCAAAATTTCCATCTGTGCTAAACCTGTTACCTCCAGACAAATAATTTGGGAATTTCTTCTGACGGTGTTTGCCTCCTTTGGTGCCTCTTTCCCTGCGGGTGTTGGGTGACAGCCTCGGGGCACCAGCAGATTCCTGGGGCAGCCTCGGTGCCTGGGCAGCTCCAGGAGCCCAGAGTGCCTCAGGAAATTCACGTTTTTTTTCCTATCAAAATTGGGTTACATCAAAAATCAGCCTTTTAAATTTCATTTTGTGAATGATAAACAAGCAGCGGGGAAATGAGGGGGAGGGTTTGAAAGGCAGATCTGAAGTCGGAATCTGGATTTGGAGGCTGCAGGTATCTGAGGAAAGGCACAGCTGGACCAACATGGGGACACCTGGGCCAGGAACTGCTGTTGCTTCACGCAATTCCAGAGTGATTTGGGTGGGAAGGGACCTTAAACCTCACCAGTGCCACTCCTGCCATGGCAGGGACACCTCCCCGCCTGGCCTGGGACACTGCCAGGGATCCTCTGAGAGCCCAGGGGTTGGGCAGAGGGGATGGAAATGATGCTGAAGCCCCTGGAGGGGTTTGCACACAGCTGGAGCTGCTTTCTGCTCTACCCTCTGCAGCCTGGAGCACAGGGAGGCCAAGGGGATTGAGTTCCTGAAAACATCTTGAGAAATCAGCAGGGGAGGAAAGAAATCCTTGAGAACAGCCTCGAGAAGGCGGGTTTGTCAGCCCTGACTGCTGCAGGGACAGGGCCACTGCCACCCCACAGGGCCACTCAGAGTCAGGAATACCTGAGTGGGGAGGGACCCACAGGATCAGGGATTCCAGGGCCCCCCAGCAATCCCCCCTGTCCATCCCTCGGGGCCGTGCCCATTCCCTGGGGAGCCTGGGCAGTGCCCAGCACCCTCTGGCTGAGGGAAGAACCTTTCCCTCATCTCCAGCCTGAGCCTGCCCTGGCCCAGCTCCAGCCCTTCCCTGGCTGCTGTCCCTGTCCCAGGGAGCAGAGATTGGAGCTGCAGATCCCTGAGCTCTCTGCTCCAGCTGGACACTCCAAGTGCCCCCAGCTGCCCCTCCAGACCCTTCCCCACCCTCTGGGCACTCTCTAATGGCTCAATTTTATATTGAGGCACCCAAAGCACCCCCAGCACTGCAGGTGAGGCCAGCCCAGCCCAGCCCAGAGCAGAACAGGACAATCCCTCCCTGGACTGGCCTGGCTGTTCCTGGTGTCCCCCACGACAGGGATGTCCCTCCTGGCTCCAGGACAGCTCCAAGCATCCTGTGGCTGTGCAGGGCTCCTGCACATGGCTAACACGGGCAGTGCCAGGCTGGGCTGGTGTCCATGGCATGGTGACAATGCCAAACCAGGCCTCAGCCCCTCCTTTCCACCCCAGCACACAACACTCCCCAAAAAACCAACCCTTGGCTCTCTCACTGCCTTTCTAAAGCCCTGTGTGAAGCACTGGAGCATTTAACCCTGCAGTAAATTCACATCAGAAGGGGAGTTAGGAAAATTATCCTCGCCTTGCCTTTGTGAGGGGAGAAAGAAGCAAAAAATCTGATTTGTCAAGCCAAAAATTCAGAAGTAATGAGTGACACCCCCCCACCTCCTCCTTCAATATTGCTCGGCCAACTCCAAAGCCAAGATCTTGGTTGCTGTTAAAAGCAGCTGATGAAGTGACAGGATTTGCTCTCTCTGCTTGCCCCAGCCAAGTCCCAGCTCATCAGGAAATTTGGAAGTGTCCAACAGCAGCACCCAAGTCCTGCAAGCCCAATCTGGGAGAAAACAGCGATTATGCAAGAAATCCTGGCAAAAACATCCCTGTGTTTGCTGCTCTCCTGTTGTTTGCCCGCTGGGCTTTGAGGCTGCACAGCTCAAGTTTTCCAAACAAATAATTGCCTTTTTCACTGGAGCTTGGGATCAGCACATCATCATCACCTGCTTCCCTGGGATGAGGCAAGGAGGCAGCAGCCCAAGGCCCAGCGTGGCCAGAAAACCCCGTGGTGCTCAGAAATGAGGTGTCTGTGGACACAGAGCGGAGGAAAACTCCAACCTCCCCCTTTCCAGACGTGTGTGAGACGCTTTCCCCTCTCTGGTGAGACTTGCAGTGGCCACAGAGCCTCGTGATTAATGTGGTCGATCCAAAGAAGTGGAAAAAAGCCCTGGAAAAATAAAACTGGAGTTTTCCCCTGCTCTTGCAGCACATGGGAGATGCCCAAACCAGAAAAGGAACACCAGGCACAGTTTTTGGCATGGAAAGGAAAACAGCTTTATTTTTCCAGGGCTTTTTTCCACTTCTTTGGATCTCTGAGTTTGTTGTCAGCACCCGAAGAACAGAAGCAAGAGGCAGAAAGTAAAGGTGCCAAGGAAATGCCTGATTAAACACCAAGCCTCACAAATCCATGGTTTAGCAGAGCTGGGCTCACGTGAGATCCTGAGCAGCCCTCGTGCTCCTTGTTGCCAACCAAACCACCTCAAAGCCAGCCCAAAATTTTGCTGTGTGCCCCTGCCAGGAGCAGGATCAGGGATGATGTTCCCTCCCTTCTCCTGGAGACAGACTGAGCATAATTAACAAATTAACAAAAGTGTCCTTGGGATTCTGATCTTCTGGGGCAGCTCCGGGGCACAAGGGCAGAGCTGGGGGCACTCTGGGGACACAGGGACATCATTCTGTATTTATGAGCAGTCCCATGAGCTCCTCAGAGAAGCAGCTCAGGGCTGGGGCCCCTCTAGGTCTTCACTCTGTGTCCTCACTCTCAGTGTTTGTGTCTGTGCAGAAGGAGCAGCTCCTGCCTCTGTGTGAGCCCAAGCAGCCACGGCTGTACTGACTGATTGACTGATTGATTGACTGATTGATTGATTGATTGATTGGCCCTGTGAGGCTTGGCAGGCTGGGCTGTGTCCCCAGCACCACACAAAGGTCCCATGACCAGGCAGGACAGGGGGTGTTGAGCTCAGCCCTGTTCCAGCAGTGGCTGCACTTTATTCTGCCAGGTAAAAGTCACTTTTTAAAGCAGAGCAGCAGAGGAGAGGACGAGAAAGAAAGGCCCCAAAGGGAGAAATGCCTCCTGCTAGGGCTGGAAGGAGGGCACTGCCCAGCTGATGCCATCCCTGGGGTGCTTCCAGCCCTGCCTGGAGCTGGGAATGCCAGGCACAACAAGGACCAGAGCTGTGTTGGGGCAGTTTGACTGGATCGAGAGCAGCTCCGAATGTGCAGCTCCAGGAAAGGACAAAAGCTGGGATGAAGCCCAGGAAAAGTGAAGCTGTGACCTTGCCAAGCCCTGCCCGTGCCCTTCCTGGAGCTCAGAGCTGTGACAGCTTGGAGCCATCAGTCAGAGCACTGGGATTCACTCCAGCCCAGCTCCTTGAGCCATTCCCAGCTCCCTGAGAGGGAGGAGAGGGCAGAGATGGGGACTTGGAGCATTTCCAGCCTCAGGGGTGCCTGGAGGTGGTGAGGGGCTGGAAGAGGCTGAGCTCGTGTCCAGGGGTTTCCCTGGGTTTCTCCAGGATTTAGGAGCCACTGATTTCAGGATGTGTTGGAATCAGTGCTGGTCTGTGCTCCCTGGCTGCACAGGGCTCAAAAAAAAACCGGGGGAAAAACACCCAGGGAAGACAACTTTGACAACAGGTTACCACCAGCAAGGCATGAAAAGGAGTTGGAAAGGCCACTCTTGTTATTCCTCCTGTAATTAAAACAGAGAATTTATTCTTCCTCGCAGCCAGCCTCCTGCAGAGAATGAACCACAAGATTAATGAGGTGCCTGATGGTTTGTGCAGCCCCACTCAGAACCAGAGCAACTGTTTGCTCCTCGTGTGCTGGGTGTGGAGGGCAGCCAGCTCCCTCCTGGTGACATCCTGGGCTCCCAGGGACAGCTCAGATGGATGTCGGTGCTCCTGGCCAGGGTTTGGGAACAGCAGAGCTGAGGGAACACTCTCAGAATGCTGCCCTGAGGCACGGGGAGGGGGACAACAGCTCTGGGAAGCAGCAATGCCCAGTCTGCTGTCCCTGCAGGGTGAGATCCAGCTGGGATCAGAGCTCTGAAATCCAGCTGCTGGTGACACTTTGTCACCAGTGCCACAGACCCGTGGGTGGCTGGAACAGGCGGTGTCACCTCTTGTGTGACCACTGCATGTGTGATCTTGTGCTCTCCCTCATTTCTCCCTGATTTGAGGAACCACCCAGCTCCAGTTTCACTACCAAAGCTCTTTCCCATCAAACCCACATGGCTCTGAAATCCAGCTGCTGGTGACATTTTGTCACCAGTGCCACAGACCCGTGGGTGGCCGGGACACAGGACAATGTCACCCTCCCTGCCCGTGTCCCCAGTGAGCAATAATTACCCCAATAACTTATTGGATGTTTTATCTTGTGCTCGCCCTCATTTTTCCCTGATTTTAGGAACTACCTGAGAGGAATGATGGATTTGTCTTTCCAAACCAGCTGTGGGTCTGCTGGGGGATAAAACCAGCACTGAGAGATAAAAGAAACAATGGGAAGGATTCCACTGATTGATGAATGGAAAAAGATATTTGCCTTTACAAACAAACTGTAGGTTTGCTGATCAATGAAATTGGATATTGAAAGATGAAAGAAGCAATGGGAAGAAACCATGAATTCTATAAGAATTAGAAATTAAAAGGGAGGGTTGTACATTAGATGGGAATCTCAGGTATCAGGTGTTCTGGGAAGTCTGGACCTCTCAAGTACCTCAGCCCATGGGGAGAGAGGGAGGGAAATTGGGATAAAAAGGAGGCTGCATCCTCCAAAAATTGGAGAGATCCCAGGGGAATGCCCCATGGCCTCTCCCTTTATTCCAATAAAGTAAAAGGACTCCTCTGTCTCCTTTTTGGCCATAAACCTCTGGTGTTTGTGGGTTAATTCTCCTGACACACCGAGCTCCAGTTTCACTCCCAAAGCACTTTCCCATCAAACCCACACGGTCTCCAAACACAGATTTTCTCTGCTGCTTCGACACCTTGATCTTTTCTCCAGTGACGGCTGGAGCCCCACGGGGTGCCCTGCATGGCTGAGAATGAGAGGGACACAGCAGAATTTAGGAATGCCAGGATTTTCCCTTTCCAGAGTTTTTCTGAGAGTTTTCTTGCTGCCTTCCCGCAGGGTGCTGTCTTTAGTTTGAAAGACAGGTGTCTGCCAAGAAAGGCAGGAGTTTCTTTTTTTTAAAATGGAGAAGGTAAACCCCCTCCCTCCAAATTATTATAATTTTGAAATTCAGGGGCTCTCAGGCCAAGATATGGGAATAGGAATAACAGTTCTTTACTAGGAAAATGAAAATAGAAATACAGAATCCCAGAGAACAAACCCAGAGCAGGGGCAGAGGGAGAATCCAAGGTGCCCCCGTCAGTCAGGCAGGGTTGGTGCAGTCCCATTCCATGGTGGCTGCATCCTCCTGCAGTGACAGATGTGGTTCTGCTGGAGCAGGGCTCCTGCACAAGGTGCAGTTTTCCTCCAAAGCTGCAGGGATGATGTGCAAGGCTCTGGTTTTCCTCTGGGATGCAGTGGGAAAAGGCTGCTCTGCTGTTCCAAATCTCCCCTTTGATCTGGGTAGGAAATGCTCGGCTCCTGCCCTGGCTGGAGCATCTCCCAATGGGATGATGGAATTTGATCAGCCCTGCCCTGGGACTGCATGGCCATGAACAGGAGAGATCTCCTGGAGGGAGGATGGGCTGTGGGCAAGATAAAGAACACTGCAACAGCTGGGTGAACAGCTGGAACATGAACAGAGAATATCCCCACAGAGATCAGGATCACTGCCCCAGCTGTTATCAGTGGATGCTGATAGAATACAAACTTTTGGTCATATCCTGTATTCCAACCCAAGACAGGTGCACAGGGCGCTGTGCCTGCAGGGACAATGTGACATTGTGACATTGTGACATTGTGACATTGTGACATTGTGACATCTTGACCTCTGCACCTCCCGCTTCCTTTCCCCTGTCAGGACTTGGGGTCCTGGTCCCTGACCCTCCTCTCTGTCCCCATAACTCTGAGGAGCTCTGGGGTCCGTGGCTGTGTCCTGGAACTTGTGGGAATCACAGTGGTACTGGTGGAGTTCACCCCCCAAAATTTCTGTGGAAAAACTATGGGCTCAAAGATTTCTGGGCTGGGGACACCTCAGGAGGTGGCCCTGCCACCCCCTGCCAGATGCTGCCACCCATGATGTCCCCATGGGCACCAGCCTGGCCTGACCCCTCAACCTCTGATAAACACCCAACCAACCTCCACTGGCAAAGCTGGGGCTCTCCCAGCAGGGTTTTCTTTCTAAATGACCCTAAATGACTCTAAACGACCCAAAATGACCCTAAATGACCCTAAGTGACCCTTCTCATGATGTGTAGAACACTTTGTCTGCTCTCCCTGCAGAGCCTCCCTCACACATTGCTCGGAGCTGTCACCAGGGCTCCTCTCCAGCACTCCCAGACCAAACAAGCCCAGGTTGTGTTTTTGGGACCTCTGACCATGTTCCAGCCTGGCTGATGCTTCTCTGTCCCCAGGCAGTGCCCTCTGGGGCAGTTCCCTGGCCAGGGATGGAGCAGAGGGATTATTTGGCATTTCCCCTGGCATTATTTGGCATTTCTCCTGGCCAGCAGTTGGATTTACAGCTCTGCAGGGAGGGAGCCAAGCTCTCCTCAGCAGCTCCACCGACCACCCCATAACGGCTCTGCCTCACAAATCAGGCTTCCAAAATCCAACAGGGCACAGAGTTTGAGGAATTTTCTCCCTAATTCTGGTGCCCAGGACCCCTCTGGGTTTGGCTGTTCTGGTGTTCCCTGCTCCTGAGAAGGGTGGGAGCCCCAGACCTCCCCCAGCAGGGAGTGCTCAGAGATTACAAATGCTGAGTTGACAGAGATGGGCAGAAAAATTATAATCCCTGTTCCCTGGGCAGGGATCAGGAGAAATGTCACATTTTTTCCCATATAAAATCAAAATCTGAGAATTCTGGGCTGAAAATCAATAAGGTTTTTTTATTATTATTCCTTTGTTTTCTCCCTTTTTAAATTTTTCTTTCCCCCCCCCTTTTTTCCTTTTCCCTTTATTTTTCCTTTTCTTTCTTTGTCCTAGTTTCTTTTTCCTTTCTTCCTTTTGGTTTTTGCTTCCATTTTCATTTTCCTTCTCATTCTCTTTTTCTTTTATTTTGTTTTAGCTTTGCAGTTTTTTGGTTTATTTTGTTTTTTTTTTTTTTTTTTAGTTCTAGGAATTCTCTTCAGTGTCTTGTGCATTTTCTGGACCCCCCTCTCCATTCTCCAGCCAGACCCATCCTCCAGGTCACTACACCTCTGCCTTCACCCCTGGAGATGCCATTTTTTGGCCCCAAATCATCCCTTTTTGAACAGAAAAAATGAATCTGTGACCCAAACCAAGCCCACAGTGTCCCAAAGATGTCCCTGAGCCTGCCCTGGCCCAGCCTGAGGCCGTTCCCTCTCCTCCTGTCCCTGTTCCCTGGAGCACAGCCCGACCCCCCCGGCTGTCCCCTCCTGTCAGGGAGTTGTGCAGAGCCACAAGGGCCCCCCTGAGCCTCCTTTTCTCCAGGCTGAGCCCCTTCCCAGCTCCCTCAGCCTCTCCTGGGGCTCCAGACCCTTCCCAACTCTGTTCCCTGATCTGGACTCGCTCCAGCCCCTCCAGGTCCTTCCTGAACCGAGGGAGGAAGGAAAACTGGAGGGCTCAGCTTTACCGTGGTCCAGGGAGCTCCAGGGAAGATGAGTGGGGCAGGAGTGGGGACAAGCTCAGATGGAAACATCCCCCAGTCGCAGGCAGCATCTCGTCCTGCCCCATTCCCCAAACACAAGCCAGCAGGAAAAGCCCCTCCAGCCCCGGTGCTGTAAATCCAGGAGCTGTTTCCTCAGCGAGGGGCTCTCCCAGGCCTCAAACCAAACCTCCAGGAGGCTTTTCTTGTGGTGAAACTCTGAGCTCTGTCTTGGCCACGCCAAGTGGGCTCTGCTCTGTCCTCTGGATGAAGTGGGACTGGATTTATTGTTGTTTCTGCAGCAGTTGAAGCTTTACTCAGAAGGCAGCATTACTCACAGAGCTGCCTCCTGCAGGGCTCCCCTGCTTTCCTGATGTTTCCCTTCTTGCCTTCAGCTGAATTCTCTCTGTCATGAGCCATCAAACACAGAACTGCTCATAGATCACCTCTTGTCAGGGGCTGGCAGGGATTCTGGCTTGGCCTCTGAGCTCCACAGCTGTTGGAGAGTTTGTTTGGCTGGAGGGAGGGAGGGTGGTCTGGGTCAGACTCTGGGGTGTTCTCAGCCTGTCCAGGCTCTGGGGTGTTCTCAGCTAGTCCACATTCCAGTGGAAACTGGATTTTATCTGGAAAACCATTCCATTGTGAGGGGAAAAGCAGGAATGCACCACAACCTCAGGTGCTTCATAGAATCGCAGATTATCCTGAGGGGGGGGGACCCACAGGATCAGGGATTCCAGGACCCCCCAGCAATCCCCCCTGTCCATCCCTGGAGCTCTGGCAGCCTCGGGGCCGTGCCCATTCCCTGGGGAGCCTGGGCAGTGCCCAGCACCCTCTGGCTGAGGGAAGAACCTTTCCCTCATCTCCAGCCTGAGCCTGCCCTGGCCCAGCTCCAGCCCTTCCCTGGCTGCTGTCCCTGTCCCAGGGAGCAGAGATCGGAGCTGCCCCTCGGGAGGAGCTGCAGATCCCTGAGCTCTGCCCTCACTCCCCCTCAGATTCTCCCTGCAGCCAAGGAACTCCAGGGACCTTTTTCCCACCCAAAGCACAGCAGATAAATCCCTACTCAAGGAATCCCAGACTCATTAGGTTGGAAAATCCCATTAAGATCAAGTCTAACGATTCACCAGCACTGCCCAAACCACCACTGATCAGTGTCCCCAAGTGCCACATCCACAGGGCTGTTAAAGCCCTCCAGGGATGGGGACTCACCCAGAATTTTGCCTTCACCCAAAGGGAGCTGGGTGCTGGCTGCAGGGTGGGCACTCATCTCAAATCAGCAGTGCAACCCTTCCCCGTGCCCCTTGATGGGCTCTTCCTCCCATTTCCTGCACAATTCCATCTCCCTGACCACGGTTTCTGCTGCTCTCTGACAGCCACACTGCTCATGGATGTGCTCTCAGGTCATTCCTCTGCTCGTTTGCTGAGCTGATGAACCTCCACCCTTAAATTCAGTCAGTTCCCCCTCGCTCACAGCTGCCCCTAAGCCCATGTGGGACCTGTGTTTTAGGACTGCCACCACCTCTTCTGTGGGGCTTTCTTTCATCAGGCACAAGTTGGCTCCTGTGGAGCCCAAGGTGGGTCATGTCCCCACCCCCATGGGCTCAGAGGACTGGAAATGGCCCAGCAGATTTTCCTGCCACTGTTCCCATCAGGGGAAGGGCCCTCAGCAGCTCCTTGGGGCTGAGATCTGACCCACAGGGCTGGAGGGTCCCAGGAGCTGCCCCCAGCTCTCCATCCCTCAGCCCTTCTGGAAGCTGAGCTCAAAACCTGAAGGGAACATCCTAGAAATATGGAATGGGACTTGGGGACAAGGCATGGAGGGACAGCACACAGGGAATGGCTTCCAGTGCCAGAGGGCAGGGCTGGATGGGATCTGGGGAAGGAATTGTTCCCTGGCAGGGTGGGCAGGGGCTGCCATGGAATTGCCAGAGCAGCTGTGGCTGCCCCTGGATCCCTGGCAGTGCCCAAGGCCAGGCTGGACATTGGGGCTGGCAGCACCTGGCACAGTGGGAGGTGTCCCTGGGGGTGACACTGGGTGGGATTTAAGCTCCTTTCCAACCCAACCCATTCCCTGATTCCCTGAATCCATGAGTCCATGACGTGTCCGTGCCTCTATCCTGACAAACACTCTCAGCTTTCCTCACTCAGCCCCCATTAAACACCTGAACACATTTTCCAGACCAGGTTTTCTTTGGTTCTTTGCTGGAAATCTCAGCAGATTTCTTGCTCAGAGATTTGTGGGGAATAAATCCTGGAGGGAAGGGATGGGGCAGGGTAAAATCTGTGCTGCTGCAGCTGAATCCATGAAATCTTGCTGTGCCTCCTGGATTTTGAGTGGAACAGCTCCTTCTCTCCCTGATCTGCACCTTGTGCCTCTCAGAACAAGCTGGGTCCAGACCTGGTTTCTTTAACCTGCCTAAAAAAGCATTTTACTCACCCAAAGCAATAGAAAATATTCCAACTCGAGCTGGAATTGCTCTTACCCAGCCCCTGGCGTGTCCCTCTCTGGGTGCTGTAATTTGGGATGGGGCAGGCAGATCAGACAGCCTTGATGTGGTTTTGCCTTCTCCAGGAGCTTCTCCAGCACACTCATTCCCTGCCTCCCGTGCCAAGCAGCTCTCCCTCCCCTCCCAGCCACCATGGAGCTGCCCTCTGATATCAGGAACTAAAGGAAAAACACTTTGTAAACTGCTGGAATTTGTGAAAATAAGTTTTCTTAATTAAGGGTCCCAGAGCCTGGTACACTCCACTGCTCTTCACCATCATGGAGGAGATTTTGGAGGGATCACTTATAGAATTCCAAGGTAATTTTCCAGCAGTCCTGGGATGGCAATGAACTGCATGGGATTAGGAGGAGATCTTGTTTTCCCACCTGCTCCCTGTGTCAGCTCAAAGGCCTGATCTGAAATGGCAGCCAAACCCCAGCACACGCTATTATTAGTTTTCAATTATGAATTAATAGATTAAAAAGTCCTGCTGGTTAATTACAATGGGCTAAAGCAGTAACCTGGCTTTGCAGCAGAGTGTCCTGAGGAGGAAAAGCAGTGGGATGAGGGCAGGGAAAGAAATGGGATGAGGGCAGGGAGGTGCAGAGGGATAACACTGAAGGGTTCCAGGGAATTCATCATCCCTGTGTTTTCTTCTGGAAAACTCGGCTTCCTGAGCATGGACACGCTTCCATTTGGAGCCGAGATCTGCATCTCCCATCCTGCACCAATTCCCAGAGGATCTGAAACCCCACCCAGCCTGACAAAGCAGGAGCAGTGGCAGTGCTGAGGGCCAGGGCTGTCACCTCCACCCCTCACAAACCCACCCCCTATTCCCTCACCCTCCATGTCTTTTGTAACTGTTGATCCCAAACTGTAAATAATCCCCCCCTTGCCCAAATTAACAGTGCCCCCCTCCAGTTTTAAATTATTTTCATGGGTTCTTTGCTGGAAATCTCAGCAGATTTCTTGTTCAGAGATTTGTGGGGAATAAATCCTGGAGGGAAGGGATGGGGCAGGGTAAAATCTGTGCTGCTGCAGCTGAATTCATGGAATCCTGCTGTGCCTCCTGGATTTTGAGTGGAACAGCTCCTTCTCTCCCTGATCTGCACCTTGTGCCTCTCAGAACAAGCTGGATCTGGACCTGGTTTCTTTAACCTGCCTAAAAAAGCGTTTTACAGGGCACTGAAGTTTATTGCCCTGTTGGAATCCCACATCCCTCCAGATGAAAAACGAGCCACTTAAAATGATAAAAGGCTCTGCCTTTTATTTATTGGAGTGGCAACAAAGCTGCATCCCTCTCCTAGGCTGGATCCTTGTGGGTCAGGCCCTGCCAGGCTCTGTCTTTCCTGACATAATGCTCTTTGCAGGAGAGGTTTGAAGGCTGCTGCAGGAATTCCTGCCTAGCCTGAAGTTTATTCCCCTGAAGCGGGGCCATCCTTGCATCCTTCCTTCCTGTCCCTACCCTGGGAGAGAGGCAGGATGCAGGGAAGGGATGGAATCCATCCCAGAGGAGCAGCCATGCAGGGGGAAGGTGCTGAAAAGGAAGAGAGGAGGTGTCAGGTGATATCTGGATGGGGTGGAGAGGGGCTGTCTGGGACAGGGAGAGACCCCAAACCTCTGAGGAAGATGAAGGCAGAGAAGGGGGGAAGGAGAGGTGGGGCCCCCTGACCTTGAGAGGGACGGGCAAAGATGGGACCCCAAAGCCACGGGGAAGGGGGGGACAGAGCTCCCTCAACCCTTCAGTGGGGTGGCACAGGAGAGAAGAGGGGACAGGGACAAGGTGCAGGTCCCTCCTGCAGACCCCACAGGGACCAGAGAGGGAGGGGGGAGAAGCACAGGGAATGTTTTTAGCAGAGCTGAGCCTCTCATGGTCTGAGAGCTGAACCGGTTCCCCCTCCATGAGCTCCATGAGCAAAAAGCCCCATTTTTAGCCATTTCCAGGCTCCAAACCCTCCTGATTTCCGTGCGTCACAGGCTGAGATCCGCAGTCCCTGGGGACGGGGCTGCAGGAACAGCGAGGTGAAGGTGGCCGAGCCCTCTCCGAGGTGCTCACCCCCCGCTGTCCCCGCACGTGTCCCCGTGCTGCGGATGCAGATGCCGGGGAACGTGCGCTGGCTCCGGCATTACATCACTGCAGGGGAAGGCAGGCAAACGGCAGCAGGAGAAATGCAGCAGCCTGCGAGCCAGGGCCGTCCAAAATAAACCAGTGCTGGGAAAGGGGAGGCGTTCCCATGGAAAATGTTTGGGTTTTCACAAATCCCATCACCTCAACACTTGTGCCGCGGTACTTTAAGGTCCTTTCTGAATATAAGGATGGGGAGGCAGTGGCACAGCTTGCCCCGGGAGGATGTGGATTCCTCATCCCTGGAAGTGTCCAAGGTCAGGCTGGACATGAGCCCAGCCCTGCAGCAGCACTGGACACCCTGAAGCCATTCAGGAACCCTGCTGGGGCACTGCCACACTGCCCTGCCCAGCCACACGATGTGACCCTTTCCAAACCAGCTCATTCCTCATCCTAGCAGATGTGTAAAACATGAGTTCTGTCGTTTCCATTCTCATTTTAAATTGCCAGGGGGCAGGGATAAATGGGATATTGGGGAGAAATCCCTTCCTGCGAGGTTGGGGAGGGGCTGGGATGGAATTGCCAGAGCAGCTGTGGCTGCCCCTGGATCCCTGGCAGTGCCCAAGGCCAGGCTGGACATTGGGGCTGGGAGCACCTGGGACAGTGGGAGGGGTCCCTGCCCATGGAACTGGATGAGTTTTAGGGTCCCTTCCCACCCAAACCATCCTGGGATTCCATTCTGGATGGGGTCACAGTGGGAGGAACAGAAGGGTCTGTTCCAAGTGCCATCCCTGGATGGGGAGCAGCTGTCATGGCAACAGTGCCACTGTCACTCCAGCACCAGCACCAATGGCAGTGACACAACTCAAAGTGTCACCCATGGAGCAGAGGAGCCTGGCAGGAGCTTGATCCAGATCCAGGGTAAAAGTTGTCCCTGTTGGGTGTGGAGTGAGTGGATTTTCACCTCTGGAGCCACCAAAAAAATTATGGGATGATTTTCATCCCATCCCTGTCCATACACAATCCATATGGGAACCTCTGTTGGGACAGGGATGCTGGAGCTTTGCCCAGCTTTGGTGGGAATGGGATGGGATCATCCTGGGGATGGCCATGGATAATCCCAGCCCGTGGGGCAGAGCTGGGAGCTGCAGCATTCCCGTTGTTTCCCAGGGAATGCTGTGGATCTCTTTATAGACACTTCATTAGCAACGTGATGCTGAGGAACTGCAGCAAATTCCTCCAGGGATGTTTTTTTTTTTGAAGGCTGAAAGGACGAAATGTGCTCAGGATTTACAGAAAGGGCTCAGCTCAAAGACAGCCTCCTGTTTGTCAGGTGGAAATGGCAGTGCCTGGAAGGGGAACAAAAACTGGGATGGCTTGAAGTGGGAAAACAACTTGGGATGAATCAAGGGACATGGGACTTGGGAAGTATAAAAGGATGGATCAGAAAAGCTGTTTTTTTCTGAATGAGAAATTAATGGAAGACCAAAAAGATTAAATTTAAAAGGCTATATGATAATTATTTTAATTTTAAAGGTAATATAATAATAAAATTTAAAAGGCAACACAATAATTATTTTAAATTTAAGACAGTCTAATAATTATTTGAAATTTAAAGGCAATCTAATAATTATTTTCAGAGGAGTTACATGGCTATCACCACATCTTTCCTTTCTGTGATCTTTAATGCAGCTCTGTTGAATGAAGAGCTTGGCCATTCTTCCAGATTATTTTCCACACATTTTTACTCCTATGAATTTTAGTCAGGCTAAATTTACTTCCTGCAGCTTATTCCAACCCCCAATCCCTTTTTTTGCTGTTTCCTCCATGAGACACAGAGCAGTTCAGGGGATTTTTTCCATTCTTTGTTTATTTGACAAATGCAAATAAAACTCGATTCTTCTGTCACCCACAACAATTTTCAACAAGGTGTGTGTCAGGCAAGAGGTGCTGAAATTCATGGCACCACTCCTGATTTTTAGCCAGCATCCCAAAATCAGCTCCAGAGGCATTTTTGGCGTGGAATTCTGACATCCTCATGCAGGAATTTGCTTTTTGCATGGGAACAGTCACAGCCCTGCAAAGAGAAACCCTTCAGCCACTGGTGTGAGCAAAGGGACTTGGGGAATCACCACAAGATTTGGGATTGTCTGAGCAGCTCCTGGAATCCTTGGGATTGGGAATGGTGCCCTGCTGGCCTTTCCAAGAGCTCTTGGCCAGGCCAGGTTGGCACTGCTGGAGTCTCAGAGGGGTTTGGTCGCTGAATCCAGGAGTGGCAGCACTGGGAGAAACCACAGGACTGGAATTCCAAGGTGGAGAAATGCAAAACCAGAGCTCAGTCCAAGCCAGGCACCGTGCAGAGGTGTTGGCATCCATGGGCACAGAAGGAAAGGCTTGGGCAGCAGAGGGGAGGGAAACTGGAAAAGTGGGAGCTGGGCACAAGAGGCCACGAGATTCTGGAGGAAAATGAGCCAAAGAGAGGGAGGATGGGAGCAGGACTGGGAATGGGGCTGCTGTGCCCAGCACTGGTGGGTGCCCAGAAATCCTCAAGAGCCAGCAGAAGGGAAGGAATGGGAATTGCAGCAAAGGAATGAGCTCCAAGCTCAGCCTGGATGAAATTCAGACTCATTTTAGGACAAACATGA
Source organism: Sturnus vulgaris (assembly GCF_052056855.1). Taxonomy (NCBI): domain Eukaryota; kingdom Metazoa; phylum Chordata; class Aves; order Passeriformes; family Sturnidae; genus Sturnus; species Sturnus vulgaris. The sequence goes on from NC_142266.1 coordinate 1,914,312, forward strand.
GCAGCAAACAGGCTGAAAAAACAGGTACCAGGGAAAAACCTGCACCAG